>NW_028261390.1:42546804-42873679 GCF_051295495.1 Thamnophis sirtalis | reverse complement strand
GGAAAACTGGTTTGAAAGAAGATAAGCAATATTTGCAACTGAAAGAAGAAATATCAATAGCTTGTGCTATGCTGATGATACACCTTGCTAGCCCAAAATGTGAAGGATCTGCAAGTTCTTGGAATAAAAGTGAAGAAACACAGTGAAAATGGGACTAAAATTAAATATAAAGACTAAAGTAATAATACAAATAATAACCACCATTACAATTGACAAGTAAGATATTAAACTGGGAGATAGCTTCTTCTTTTTTATGAGACATTATCAATAATAAAGCAACAAGCAGTCAAAAATATAATAATAGTAGAGCAGTAATGAAGACCTTGGAAAAGAAATTCAAAAGCTTTGATATATCTACACCTACAAAGATAATAATAGAACAGAAAAAGGTATTCCCTGTGATATTCTATGGAATAGAAACTTGGACTTCGAAGAAACAGGATAGAAAAAGTATTGTTTTTGAACTGTGCTTTGGAGAAGATTACAAAGAATATATAGATAGTGACACTTCCTGAATGTGCCATGGTGAGCTGTTGCCTTGCTGGCTTTCACTGGCCAGCCCAGCAGCTTTTATGAAGAGAATTGCTGTCATAATCTCTCTGGAACAAAGAAGAAGTTGAGATCATCCATATGACCCAGGACAGCTACTCCTCGTGAGTAGACTGCAGAAACTGCCATTTTTATGGTTGACTTATGCATGAAGTGGTGAGAGTCAAGACTACATCACACTCTCATAGCAGCCTTTATGGACATAAAGCCTGACCAAACTTTGTATCTTAATCACGTTTTTGGGATTTTTATTGCATTTTATTTGTTGCATATTGGACAAATTAAGACCCTTTGGACTGGCAAAGTTTTATTGTATTCATTGGGTGAGTTTCTGCCTCCTTAAAAGACCAATGGTGTAAATTTTATTTTAAAGGTTTCAAAAGTCCATGTTTTTTTTTAAACTATGCAGCAAACGGGTGTTTAGTATATGGATTTTAGAAAGTTAATAACAGATTAAGGGACCAGAGGGATTTGGAATTATTTAGAAGATATTTTCTCATGGGAAAAAGTATATTGCTTTTTGTTTTGTTTTCTTTTGTTCTGATAAGGTGACCTTGAAGGCTGGACATAAGAGCCAGAGAACAAAGAAAATGGAGAAGAAATCCTTAGTGCAAATTTTTGAATATTTTTCAATCACATTTTTGGACAGAATGTATCAAATGCTTGATAAAACTGACAGTGCATATTCTGGTAAATTTATAAAACAGCTACAATGAAAGTATGAAATTAATTTAATGTAGTAAAACTGAATCTGATGGATGACTTATTCTCCAAAGGATATGAACAGATATTAAACCAGGAAACTAATCTGGGTAATTATTTCTTCTGGATAGAGAAAAAGCTCTGCCAAGATTTGCAAAACGTTTTTTAGAAGTGACAAACAAAAGCATAATTTTTACTTATTGATAGAAAAGCAATCTACTAAAATTCTGAAGGATTTCCACTTTGAAACATACATGAGAAGCAAACTACCCCTGAGGTTGTTTTTTTGGGGGGGGAGGAGTTGTAGTTTAATGTTTTTTTAAAGAAATCAGGGAAGATTTTATAAGATTGGCTTTTTTGACCAAAGTTAAAAGAAGAAAATAGTCATTTCTCACTCAAAGCACAAATGACCAGGCTAAAATTATCTTACTTAGGATGCACCGGCCTATTTCTCTGGAGGAGGCTGTAATAATGGAAAAGGTGGGAAGAAAGGAAAGAAGATATGGTGACCAGTGGTTTTTTAAAAAGTTTTTATTGTTTTAATTAAAAGAAAACACACAAAAAAAATCATCTTTCATTACATCTTGTAGAAAGCATATCCATTTGGTTACAGGTACATTTCGTGTGTTTCTTCCACAATCACATATATTTCATTCAGTTTAAATTGTACATTTTAGAATTTATGTATTTTACTATCACTATACCACCATTTTCATTTAATAGGGTTTTAAGGACACAGCCACCTACTGGCATTACTTTTTCCAGTCTCAATGAATCTGCCGTAACTTTACATCTTTATAACTTATTCTAGAAAGAAGTCGGTTAAAAAGATACCTAACATTCCCTCTCCCTTTTTTTTCCCTCCCCCAAACTCACAAGTTGATGCTTCTGTCCATTTTACTTTTACTAGTACATCGTACCTGCTTGTATAATTATATATTATCCATTAACATTTCTTTATTATTATTGTAGTTAGCTAAAGATCATTTATTTTTCTCACCTCTCCTCTCCACAGGCCTGAAAAAGATTTACCTTTATAACCACCTCTAAACAGAAATTTATTAACGTGTTAACAAAATAACCATTTAAAATCTAAAACAGTCTAGAAGATATTGACATTTCTAGTTAATAATCACCAAGAATATGTATTAACATTTCCTTCTTCTTCTTATAGTTAAAAGAAAAAAACAACCAATTGTTTGCTATTTATATCACGTCTCCTCTCTTCTGATCCAAATTATTTATACCTTATAACAAGAGCTAAACAAAAATTTATAAGGTTTATAAGTCTTTTCACCAAATTTCAATTTACACTTTATGGCCCGGTTATTTATCCTAATTAAGGTTATCATTTCATTATTAATATCATAGTAAATTATATGTTAATGAATAAACATTAAATGATAATCTAAAACAGTCTAGAAGATACAAAATACTAAAATCCCTACTTATTAATCATCAAAAATCATCAATCTTATCGACTAGCATTATCAACCAGTGTCTTTCCAGTAGCAAAATGTTCCTTTCTCTTTTGCCAGCAGTTGTGTCAATTCTCTTTTTAGCACCTTTTCAGAGTTTAAAACTTCTCTCCGCACTTTGTAGCTTGAAGGATTTCTCATGTAGTTTCGTTGCCCTTGAATTGTTATTAACGTAGGCTTAACTGTAGTTGTCAAAGTTATTTCTGGATGTATTTGTCTTCTTAATTCCATCTTTTTCACTCTCTTTTTTTCTCCTGCACCTTGGAATTTGGGAAAAAGCTCCAAGTTGTCAAAGTCACTTTTCCAGGTTCCCTTCTTTTCACTTTCACTCACATTTACTCCATTAATAGGTTTATCTAGCATCTTGTCTTTGTTTTTTGTATTTTCATTCTCTTCTTTAATCTCTGGGGCTCCAACCCCCTCCTCTTTTACTGTGGTACCCCATAGTCTGTCCCATTTCTTAGCAAATCTCTCAAGTCCTTCTGAAATATTTTGGAGTCCAGCCAGGATGTTTTGGATTATTACATTTTCTTCATCTGAATATTGATCCATTTTTCAAAATGTAAAGGAGGAATATAAAGAAAAAAAGAAAAAGGAATCTGCCACTCTGGCCTGTGAATAATTTTTGAGGGATATATCTATATTTATTTTAAATCTTAAACACAAGTTCTTTTGTGATTTTCGAAGTAGAAGGGTTCTTGTCTCTTTCTTTTCTTTTCCTTCTCTTGCCAAAATATTTTCCAAGAGCAGCTGCAAAACACTATTCATTTAAGTCTTTATCAGGTTTTATAAACAAGAATCCAAACCCTTCCATTGCAAAGTCAGTGAAACCAAATAGAAAAGAACAAAGGATACATTGTTTCAAAAAAACCTTCAGGCTTAGGCTTTCAAATGGCAGATTCGATTATTATTATTTTATGCTTTTTCCTTAAGTATCTTTAGTATAATTTTATAACAAATAGAAGGAGAAATTTGTTAAAGTAAGAAAAAGTTTTGGTTTAAGCCAAAAGAAAAAGTTAAGGTAGGAAAAAAGATCAGTCCATAGACTTCAAGAGGAGAAGCAGGAAACGTTGCAATCACTTCAATCCACAAAACATTGTTACAAGCAAGAACAAAAAACTTTCTAAGGCAGTCCAATAGGGATTGAATTCGCCGCTTTATTCTTGCTTAGAGGACTAATTTTTTTTAAAAAAAGTTTCTTAGGGCAATCTTGAGAAAGAAAGAAAAAAACCTCACCAGATGGAACACTTTCACTTCTTCTCTTCCTTCGGGAGCCGTCTCTGACTATGTCAACCTGGGGGCTGCCTGTTTGCTGCCAGTTAGAAGCGCTACCCTTGGGTCGATCAGGGACTTTGCGATGTCCCTGCGACCAGCAAGGTTTTGTCTTCCCAGTCACCGTCTCTTCGGGACGGTGTAGGTCCTGCCAGACAAGGGCAAAAGTGTCATCGGCGGACTCGGACTAAGTCCGCACGATGTTCCATCGCGACGTTGGCTCATGGTGACCAGTGTTAATGAGTGCATAGTTTAAAGACCTGTAGGATCACATTAGAAAGAGATAATTGTTAGAATATTCATGACTGGGAGAGACATGGTAACAAGGTCAGCTAATGAATACGCATAGCAACTAAGTCAGCCAATAAGAGCTTAAACAAATGTGAGTCTGTGCTTAGAATTGAAACTGAAAATTCTCTGCTGTACCGCTACTTGTATTCTCCTTGTAACTTCTACCATGTTGAAAGAATCTACTATTGGTATTGTACATTTATTCATCTGTTATTATGCATATAAAGAAGTTAATGAATCCAGCAGAATCAGTTATCTGTGTGTGCTTTCTGGATTTGATTTTTCTGCAATAACTCTGACAATAATCGTGGAGAAAATCTATCTATGTAGTTGCTAAGTTGCCACATACTTGATGGTATATAATCAAGCAGCTTTGTATATTTTGTTTCAAAATATGAAACTATATATAACGCATCAGTTAATTTCATTCCATTATCCCAGAAACATCCATTTTAATTGATTCTTTAGTTCTCAAAAGTAATTAATTTGCATGGAATGCATTATTTTTAACCAAATATATTGAGATTTTTACCCCAAGAACTTTCCCATATGGAGCCCAATCATTTCCCCTCATTAACGTCTTATTGGTCCAAGCTATTTTCTCTTCTAGCACATTCAGGCTAACAGATCTTCTCTTATGAAAAATCACATCTTTAATATATTAAAATATTTTAAACCAGGGATCACTAAAATTTGGAATTCAGGCATGAAACACAGCCTTATTATCTTCTGCAAGACCACAAAATTGCTTCAGTGGGGCAGTATCTTTCAAGGGGGACACAGATGGAAATGAGAGTAAGAAGCTTCTTGGAGAGAAACCAATACCACCCCATGCATTCTTAAATGTCCCCAACGAAAGGAATAGTCTGAACTTGCACTGTCATAACATGAAGAATGCATTTTGGAATATTTTGAAGGTATTTTGTGGCTTGAAGATTACCCAGCAGTTAGTGGTGGGTTTCAAAAAAATTTAGGACCTCTTCTGTAGGTGTGGCCTGTTTTGTGAGAGTGGCTTGATGGCCATGTGACTGGGTGGGTGTGGCTTGGCAGTCATGTGACTGGGTGGGAGTGGCTTATCAGTCATGTGACTGGGTGGGTATGGCCAACTTGCAAAATATGGTGAAACTCATTTAACAATGCTCTTGCTTAGCAACCAAAATGTTGGCTCAGAAACTCTGGCATTTGAAGCATGGAAGTCTTAAAGCTGTTAAGTTACAAGACCCTTGCACCCCTAACCCTTTAGGAAAAAAAAAAACCAGGGGTGTTAAAACGTGACAGCTTTAAGACTTGTGGACTTCAACTCCCAGAATTAATTAATTAATTAATTAATACATACATACATACATACATACATACATACATACATACGGAATTTTTATGACTCACCAGCATATGCATCTATAGATAAAAGTATGCCAATAAAATGTACATTCATTTCACTGTCTCCCATCTATGATCCAGCTAGAAGTATTCATCCATCCATCTTTAAAATGACCTTCATCTTGACAATATTCATGTTACATTTAGCATAAAAGATAGGTAGTGGATACTGCATATCAAACATTTTGTATATCATCTTAAAACATGCTCACTAAATATAGGAATTCCATATAACACCAAACAGAAAATTCTTTTCCTATAAAACAAATTAATTCATTGCAACATATTGTTCTTCCCTTGATATGTACTTTTAAAAAAATTTAAGATGAATGGTAATCTAACTAGTTTCCTCCTCTTGCTGTCTTAATGTTATTACATTTCAGAACCTAAAAAGCCTCTTTTGATTGACCTCTTAAACCAGTGACAATAGATGAAGGTAAGATTCTGCAACTTGCTTGCCGTGTCGTTGGATCACAGCCCATTAAGATCCAGTGGCTCAAAGCTGGAAGAGAGCTTAGATCCTCTGAAAAATACAGCTTCAGCTTTGTAAATGGAACAGCTCTCTTAGAGATCCAAGCAGTTACTAAAACTGATTCTGCAGAATATGTGTGCAAAGTCAAAAGTCTTCTAAGTCAAAAGTGGCAGTGAAAGGTACAGTTAAATTGAATATTTAGAGAGAGAGAACAATAAAAGGCTGCCTGATCCTCGCTCGCTCGCCGGGAAGCTCGGAGAAGAGCGCAAAGTCCAGCAGAGGCAGGAAAGTTCTTCCAGTCCGACAGCCCCCACCACTTCTGGATGTCTATTGCAGACACGAGGAGCGCACAGAGAAGAGTGCGAAGTCCAGCAGAGGCACGAAGGTTCTCGGCACTCCCGAGGTGTGCCCAGGTGACAAGCCTCCCCATTCCTCCTCCTCCTCCTCACTCCCCAAAGGCTCTTCTCCTCCTTCCCAGAGCTCAGCGGGAGCTGGGCACAAGGGATGGGAGGAAAACCACACCTTGGAAAACTTTGCCAGGAAGGGAGGCGGGGAACCAGTGGGGGATCCCCTGGAATGCCCCTATGCTTTGCTGGTGGTCACGTCTCCTAGGCAAGTTCAGGGAGGTCCTAGGAGTACGGCCACGCTGCACAACCTACCGCCCGTGATCAGCGATGGAATGGGCGGAGGAAGCGAGCGAAGGGGTGGGGCAGGTGTGAGGAACAGATTCTAACCAGTATGGTAGATTTGTGGAACCTCTTCTACCAAACCGGTTAGAACCAGCAGAAACCCACCCCTGCCAACAGTGCTTTAAACACTCAAAAAACCCACCAAGGAAACGGTGAGAATTAAGCAATTAAACTGGGATGTAAACAAGAAACTGACAATCAGAAGGACTAGGACTAGATTAAAGAACAAGAGCTAGAGGACATGCCAGAAAGGACCAAGAAAAAGGCACACTCCAGAAGAACCAAATGCTTTTACACTACCTCCTTCCAGAAGCATCCAAAGGTCAATTAGAACAACAGTATCATTTTCTGTTCTGTGATTCACTCAATAGGGCACACACAGAGATTTCAACAGCTCTTGACAGTCACATAAATGAGAAATGGCTGCAAGTCAGAATCCAATTTCAACCTGATTTCAGATACTGTGAGATATGCTCACATAAACAACACTAGATCTACAGATATCCAAATGGTCACTGGGCTTATATTTCTTTTAAAGTGTCTTTTTGTCTCTTAGTAAATACTGTTGAAATGGAGAAAAATGTACAAAGAATTATGTGTAAACCAAAGCATTGTCCATCCAATAAGGAACCAACATCATACAGATTCAACTGCAAATATTTCAACCAACATTATTAACACAAGCCAGGTGCTGATTATTGCAAAGAAGAAAAGTACATAAATACAACAAAGTTGTTAGACCAGAAGTACTTATCTGTGCCTTCAAAATGAACCATACATTTGACCAGGTACGCATAGAAATAATTCATTAAGCAAACAGCAGGAGCCAGAGAATTGTTGAAAGCCGTGAGCTCAAATGAAGAAACCATATTCAGAATAATAACACTAGATACATGTTACCTCCTACTCGGGTACAAAATCCAAACCATTCACAACAGACTGAAAAGGCAGACCCATCAGAACAGAACTAATACCATGCCCAACTAATAATGAGCAGTTTCCAAAAAGCATCCAATCACCAAACCCACAGAATTCATGACTGTACCAGTGGTATGTGCCTGCTGAAAGCACCATGTACCGTTCCGGTACAGTGCTCCGAAGGGCCCACCTGCCCATCCACTCTCCTTACCTATATTTGAGCTGTTCGGGCTTCTGTGCACTGCGCCTGTGCAATGCTCCACCAAGCAGCTGGAGCGTCACAGAGAGTTGCAGGCAGTAAGTACGCATGTGTATCCTGTGCACGTTCCTGTAGTGAATGCCCAGCCCTGTTGCACCGTGCCGGTTGCAACGGGATCCGGAAACCATCACTGGACTGTACAAAGGGCAAAGCAAATCTTACTTCTAGATTTTTGAATTAAAGAAGTCTTATTGGAACAGACAATCAGATGTTTGCAGCAATTGTAATTTACATTTCAGTGCAGATCTTCCTAAACTTGGAAGCCTCTGCCCTGAAAAGGTATATACAAAAAATAAAAACAAAACAAAAAACTAAGCTATTGCTATTCCATGAACTCAGTGAGATCAGTCTTACCAGGACTTCTGGGAAGAATGAAACATTGAAAATAGCTCTGTGTAAGGGAAGCTGATGATTGTAGCTAAGAACATGGAACTGATGAACAGATTGGCTCCTTTAATTCTTTCTGAACCCAGAAAGAATGTGAATCAACCAAACTGCACTCCATATGGTTGCTCTTCAGAAGGAAACTCCAAGGTAGTGGTTGCTGAAGAGTGGGGGTGTTGGAAGCAGGAGAAATTTGCCATAGTTGTTCAAGCCAAAATTGGAGCTTTCAAATGGACAATTCCTTTACTAATCTCAAAGGTGCTTTTTCAGGAGGCAACTGGACATTCTTGTTTTTTCTTTGAAGACATTTTGCTTCTCATCCAAGAAGCTTCCTCAGCTCTGACTAGATGGGGAGCAATGGAAGGATTTATATTTCTCGCAAACAGCTGGTTATTTGGATCCTTTTTGAGGGTTGTTGAAGCATTTGGATGTTTATAGTACAGACCTTTAGCTATTCAATTTGGGATGAATACCTTTCAAATGGTGTAGAAGTATGAACGGATTTCCAGAAAAAAATTCAGACTATAGGAACTATTAGCACTATTAACTATTCAGGGATCCCAAGGACACAGGTAAAATTCTGAGTGCTTCAACAACCCTCAAAAAGGATGCAAATGACCAGCTGTCTGCAATGAATATAAATCCTTCCATTCTCACCCCTCCCAATCAGAGGGAAGAAGCTTCTTGGATGAGAAGTGAAATGTCTTAAAAAAAACAAACAAGAAAGCCCAATTGCCTCCTGAAAAAGCACCTTTGGGACAACCATGACCTGGATGACTGAGAATCAGTACAGACTTTCTTTGCTGAGTTAATAGGCATTTTTCTGATATCACCTAATAATTTTTTTAAAGAGGTTAAGACACCTTTGAAATGACAAGTGAGTGAAAATAGTGGGTGAGTGCCTTCAAAGCTTAATATAAGAAAATGTTTCTTTAAGTCTTTTAAGAATTTAAAATAAGAATGAAAAAGGAAGACAAGACAGGCTATAGAAAGTTTTAAACAACATGGGCTCTGGAAATATTGGAATATTTGATTTTGAATAAGATTTTGAAATTAATTTTCAGGTTAAATGTAGTTTTGTGGAAAGAAAAATTATTTTTGATACTGGATATATAACAAGAAAAATATGATAAGCAACTTATAATGGTGAACCAAAGCTTTTTGAAGAATTGCAATAAGACTTTAAACTACTGATATCAGCTGTGTTGTCTGTTCTTAAGAACAGTCTGTTCCCACATAAAGCTGCTATATAAAAGGATTTGTAATAAAATATGAGAATGTGAATAAGAATTTGCCATTAGGAATACAAAAACTGTGAGAGTCTTAAAACTTAAGAACAAAATAAGAATGTCAATTTCAGAGAGTAATTGAAATGTTTTTTTTTTCCTTGCTGGACTTAAAAAAGAGGTTCTTTAAAAGTTTTGTTGAAATTTGAAACAAGGATCAACAATTATTTGAATGGATTAAGGAGCAACATTGTTTTTATGCAAAAGGAAGAAACATAGAGATGTTTACTTGATCATGGTTGAAATGGAACATGTTATTTTTGGATGGGGTTTTTTTTTTGGACCTGCTGACTAGAAAGATGTTGTGCTTTGGATTTGCATACAGTTGGCATAGTGTTTCAGTTTTTTTCCCTACAGTCACTTTATGTATCCTAATCTGACAGCAGTTAAGTGGGCTTTGCATCTGATTGTCTTTTCCATAAAGCAAGAAATGTTTATGAACTTATTCTCTTTAAAGGAGAAATTCTCCCTTTTTGTTATTTTAAATTCAGCCTTTTGTTTATACTCTGATATTGGGACCACTTTATGACTTTTAAATATGTATTTGTTTACAGTTATGAGTTAAGATATGGCATGATGACTAACATTTTTAATTAATGTTATTTCAGGGCTGTTTGGACTCCTTACTAACTCTTCGGTTGGAGACAATGCTACTTATTGGATTTGCCTGTACTTAAGCATTGAGTTATAGGACAAAGAGGTTTATATCTGTTAATTAAGATGAAGTGAAATGATAGTGATAGTATAACTTGTACTAATGAAATTGCTTTCTTGATTTTTTTTTTCTCTCTATTTTTTCTTATGTATTTTCTTTATCTATTATTCACTCTATTTGTTACTTCTTTTATATCATCTTTTACTATTGTAATTAAAACTTTTAATAAAATTATGAAAAAGAGATAAGTCTTTTAAGCCACCTGATTTTTGAAACAAAAGGAAGTTCAATGGGTTTGGAAAAGGCTTGTGAATTAATTATAAACTATTCAGTAGAAAGCTCAAAAGTAAGAAAATACCATTGGTTTACCTCAAGGATCCTTTTCTGTGCACTGTGGAAGAGTCCAAGCAACGGGTTAATTCAGTCTGGTTGCCCTGGGACTGAGGAATCTTTTTCCTTGGCTACGCCTCCTGGTGTTGCTAGTCCCCAGAATTTTGAGATGGTCTGGAACTGTGAAGACTGGAAACGTGAAGAAGCATAGGATGGGAAGTCCAGCTGCCACGATGGTCCCGAATCCCTGGATGGTTCAGCCACGGTGGGTTGGACTCTCTCGCAGTACACATAAAAGGACCTTTCAGGTAAACCAATGGTTTTTTCCTGTGCACTGCTTGGAGAGTCCAAGCAACGGGACATACCCAAGTTATGTGCCATCTGGGCGGGCAGAGAGGCAGTCCCAGGATTCGGTCATGGAAACAACTGCTTGGAGGATCCTCCTGCCGAAAGAGGCTTCAGCCGAAGCATAAATATCTAATTTATAGTTCTTGACAAAGGGCAATGGTGAAGACCAAATGGCCGCTCTGCAAATGTCGACAATGGAGACCTGGGTAGTCCAGGCCGCAGTGGTGGCTGCGCTTCTTGTAGAGTGGGCAGTGATGTGCCTAGGCACCGCCCTGGACCGGTGTTCGTAGGCCGCAGCAATACATGCTCTCAGCCACCTGACTACCGTAGAAGATGACACCTTCCTGCCCAAGGAGCCAGGCTGGAACAACATGAATAGGACCTCTGACTTGCGGAAGTCTGCAGTCCGTTTGATGTAGATCCGCAGGGCCCGCCTGACATCCAACTTGTGCCAGGTGCGTTCCCTCGGGTGAGCTGGACGCGGGCAGAAGTTAGCCAAGAGGATCTCCTGTGCCCTGTGGAACCACGTATTAACCTTTGGAATGAAGGATGGATCTAGGTGCAGGACAACCCTGTCAGGATCGATAATACACAGGTCTTGTCGAACTGACGGGGCCGCCAGTTATGATATGTGCCTCGCAGATGTTATAGCGATGAGGAAGGCAGTTTTCAAGGAGAGATGGCAAAGAGACGAGGTACGCAGAGGCTCAAAGGGTGGTGATGTAAGGGTGGGGTTACAGTGCACCGTTGGTGGACGCAAGTTGGAGGCGCTCTTGAAGAAGCAGTGAACCCTGGGAATCTTGTTGAGGGCCAGAGCTGGATCGCCGGACCAAACGGTGGAGAGAGCTGCCACCTGGCAATGAAGAGTATTTGGAGCGAGGCCCTTTTCAAAGCCTCCTTGAAGGAAATCCAAGATGCAGGATACTGGAACGTTGGCTGGGTCAAGATGGTAGGAGTCACACCACTTGGCGAAGGCAGCCCAGGATGAGTCATAGTTTCTGGTCATTGAGGGGCGTCTGGAGGCTTGAATGGTACGTACCACCTCCTCCGACAGGCCCTTGCTCCTCAGGAGGTCCCTCTCAAGTGCCAGACGGCTAGCTGTAGCCACTGGGGGTCCGAATGGATGATGGCCCCCTGGCTGAGGGAGACCTGAGCCCAAGGAATTCGCCATGGAGGGGACACCGACAGGCTGACAAGGTCGGCGTACCATGACCTCCGAGGCCAGTGGAGTGACACGAGGACCACCTCCGCCCTCTCTGCGATGACCTTGCCAATAATTTGAGGAAGAAGGGGAAGGGGGAAATGCATACAGCAGACCCCAGGGCCAGCTGCATCGAAGAGCATCCGTCCCCTCCAACCCCAGAGAGTGGAAGCAGGAGAAGTAGCGCTGGAGCTGCATGTTCTCCCTGGTGGTGAACAGGTCGATCACTGTGTGCCAAATCTGCGGAACAGCTGGCGGAAGAGAGCTGGGTCCAGACGCCACTCCGCAGTGTCTATGGTGGTCCTGCTGAGCCAATCTGCCTGAGTGTTGTCCACTCCAGATATGTGGTCGGAACGAATGGATGCTACATGATGTTCCGCCCAGCGGTCCAGGGCCTCGGCCTCCGCCATGAGTCTTTTGGACCTGGTGCCGCCCTGGCAGTTTGCATGTGCCTTGGTGGCCACATTGTCCATCATCAGAACAACGTGTTGATGTCGAATGTCCTGGTGGAAGTGTCA
The DNA here is from genome assembly GCF_051295495.1 of Thamnophis sirtalis. Lineage (NCBI taxonomy): Eukaryota > Metazoa > Chordata > Lepidosauria > Squamata > Natricidae > Thamnophis > Thamnophis sirtalis. The sequence continues at coordinate 42,860,947 of NW_028261390.1, read as the reverse complement.
TAGTGCTAGTCTCGTAGCCTGCAGTTCCAAGAAGTTGATGTTGCAGGTAGCCTCTGACAGAGACCACTTGTCCTGAGTCACTAGGTGTCCTATGTGTGCCCCCCAGCTGGTGAGGCTGGCATCGGTTGTGATGACCACCCTGGTGGGTTCTTTGAACAGGTGTCCCTTGAGAAGAGCTGACGACCACCACCACCTGAGGGATGTCTTCACCACTGGGGGGGGGATGCATACCTTCATGGATGAATTGCTCCTGTTGGCTCTCTTGTGAGGTAAGAGGAGCCACTGTAACGCTCTGGAATGAAGTCGGGCCCAGGGAAAGACCGAGATGCAGGATATCATCTTTCCTTGTGGGTCATGGATAGGAGACCGTCTATTCTATCCTGGGAGAGGAACATCCTGCACTCTGAGGTGTCTATGACCACCCCCAGATTAGTCTGGTGGTTGGGATGTGATGACTTTTCTGCAGGTTCAAGGAGAACCCGTGACTTCTGAGGGCCCTCATAGTTATGTGGAGATCCCATAAGGCTTGTTGCCTGGACAACGACTGGATGAGTATATCATCCAGTAACATTGGAGCTGTATAGGTCTGCACCTGAGTTGTGCTGCAACAACTGACAGTACCTTTGTGAAGATCCTGGGTGCTGACGATAGGCCGAAGGGAAGGGCCCTGTATTGGTAGTGCTGGCCAGCATAATAGAACCGCAGGAAGCTTCTGTGCTGGGGCCGTATGGGGATGTGGAGGTATGCCTCCTTCAAATTGATGGAGGTGAGGAAGTCCCCCTGGCGGATCCCCACCAGGATGGATTGCAGGGACTGCATCTTGAACCTCCTGTATGCGATATGACGATTGAGGCTCTTGAGGTCCAAGATGGCCCTCCACCCCCCTGAGTTTTTGGGTACCAGAAAGAGGATGGAATAAAATTCCCTCCCTTCCTGGTATGGAGGAACCTGCTCCACCGCGTTGATTTCCAGTAGATGGTGGATCTCTCAATTCATGAGTTCCCTCTTGAAATGGCAAGAGGGAGTTGGGCAGCAGATGAAGTTCTGAAGGGGCTGGGAGAGGAACTTCAAGGAGAGCCCCTCTCTGACGGTCTGGAGGACCCAGGCATCCTCCGTAGTCAGAGCCCAATAGGAGGCAAACAGCTGGAGTTGACCCCCTATGGGTGCAGAGTGCTGATGGTCACTTATGGAAGGGCCTGTTGGAGGCCCCGCCTCGGTAGGGTTTGCGGTAGTTGAACTGCTGCTTACCCTTGTCCCGAAAGGACTGCCTGTCCTGGAATCTATCACCCGACTGGCCAGTCGGTCTGCTGGGAGGAGTGAAGGAGGGGCCTGCCATGTCTTTAGTACAAAAGGGCTACCTCTTGAAGTAGGGATCCGATTTGCGGTGCTGCTTCTCATGTAAGGAGGGAAGCACCTTACATTTGTCCTTAGACTCAATTAGGAATGGATCCAAGACCTCCCCAAACAATTTAGTCCCCTTGAATCAGGCAGAAGCCAATTTCCACTTATTTTTCTGGTCCGCCTGCCAATGACGGAGCCAGATGAGGCGGCGGGAAGTGACATTGGATGCTAATGCCTTGGAGGTGAATTTTGCCACATTCAAGGAGGCATCAGCCGTGTATTGGAACACCACAATAATCTTGGTGATGTCCTGGCGGAGATGGATGTCTCCTGCCGGGAGTTTGGCCTGTAGCTTGCGTAGCCAGATGAGATGCTCTGTTGAAGAAGGAGGCGGATGAAGACGCTTTGATAGCTCAGGCAGCCGCTTGGTGGGTCTTATGGCAGGCCTTCTCCGGTTTTTTGCCCTCTGCCATAAGACCCTCTAGCAAATCAGCCGGGAGGGTTGAGTTGGATGTAAGGGCAGCTATGGAGGGATCCACAGATGGAAGGATCAGGACGTCCTCCAGGGCGGGTTCAACTGAGTACAGTTTCTTGTCCCCGCTGATGGGGGCGGCCAGGGAAGCCGGCTGGGTTCACTGCCGCTGGATGACATCCAAGAACAAGCCTGGAACTACAACCAGTTCCTGCTGGGGAGCCTGGACATCAAACATGCTTGCGTTGGGGTTGACCGTGGTATGGTCAGATGAACCCTGCCTGGCCTTCATGTCATGTTCTTGGCCTTATACAGGATGGATTTGAAAAGGCTGGGCTTAAACATCCCTGAGAAGGCAGGGGCATCAGGAGGAAGGTCTTCCTCCTCCGAAAGCTCCTGCTCCTCCTGGTCGGAGTCTTCCAAAGCAGAGGCCTCGCTCAGAGCCGAGGATTCCAGCGAAGGATGATGGACCCGTCTGACTGGTGGAGGGGCCTCCTGTCTGGCCTGGGAGGAACTGGGAGCAGCAGTAGGTTGATCCTGCTTTAGCATGCCGTCCACTATGCCCTGTGCAATAGCATGGGCGACCACAGCCTGCATGTGGGCGGAGAGTTTGGGTTCCTGGTCCGACTTGGGGTCCTGTCCAATGGGCTCCCTCGCAGGGCAGGGATCCCACTGGGTGAGGGTGTGCTCAGGAGGCCCATCCTGTTCAGGCCCCAACAGAGGGGGACCCACGACAGAAACCCAAGAGGGGGCTGGGGAGCCCAGCCCTGCCAATGACCTGTCCCGGGGAGAGATCCTGGGAATCCACCTCCTCATTGATTACTGAGAGGGGATCCGCCCTAGGGGGCGGGAGAATGAATGGCTCCCCAGGGAAGGCGGACTGGGAACATCCCTCCGCTGACTGGTGCCAGGCCTTTTTGAATTGTTTTTCAAGGGCCCATTGACGCCTCTCAGCATCCTTGATCTCAGCCACAGAAGGCTGAGCCACAGAAGGCATAAGGATGACTGTCCTGACTGGCCACCTTGCCTTTCCTAGGCCCTTTTCCCCTGGTGGAAGAGGAACCCTTGCTAGGGGTCTGCGAGGGGCCTGGTCTACTGTCAGGGCCTCCCAAAGGGATGGGGGCCTCCATGGCCCATGACCCACAGAGGATGTTAGGCCAACAGCAGGTGTGAGACAGGAAGCTGGATAATCTGGCTGGATGTGCTATAAATAATAGGGAGTAATGAAGAATCATTAGAAAAAAGGCAGATAAAAAGGTGGCTTAAATGTTCATTATTATTACTCAAAAAGGAGACTCCCCTCCAGCCATACAGGTCGGAGGCAAGGAAAGGGGCCTGCACCGAGGTTGCAAGGCCTGGCAGAAGAGTCAGGGAGGGCCAGGACAAGGAAAAAACGGAGCAAAAAAATGTATAGGTGCCCTCCCTGTGTCCGGTGTGAGGCCACCAGGTGGCCAAGACACCAGAGCCACTTGGGAGCATTGTGGGTGGCAGTGACCCAGCTGGAGGCCGGACAGGGCCATCTGCTCACCCTGTGGCCTTCTGCAGTAGCATGGCTGAGCGTAATAGCTGACCTGGAAAGGGCACAAAAAAGTGCCTCCCAAAATGGCCGCCGCTGTGGTGTGGGGTTAATGAGGAGGCCTGCGATGACCGCGCTGTTACAAGCGGTCACGCCCCCTTCCACAACAAGCTACGCCTTGAAAAAGGCAAAAATCGGCAAAAAATAAAATAAACACTGCTGGGAACCACCAGGCTGCACCGGGAGCTTTGCCGCCTTAAAGCAAGCGGAGCTCTCCGAAGCCAACTCAGCGCGGCACAGTGACGGAGCACCCACCACCACCACGCCTACCTCCTGGCTCCACGAAGAAGCCAACATCTTGTAGTTTGAATGGAAAGGATCAGGAAAAAATAATTAAAAAAAGGATATAAGGCTGTTTGGAATAGAAGGGGGGGAAATTGGAGGAGAAGGAAAAAGAATTTAGAATGGAGAGTCCAAGCCTAAGGCTAATTCAGCTGGAGCTCACAAGTACAAGTCCTGAACAGGCAGACTGAGGAAAAATTCTGGGGACTAGCAACACCAGGAAGCGCGGCCAAGAAAAAAGATTCATCAGACCCAGGGCAACCAGACTGAATTAACCTATTGCTTGGACTCTCCAAGCAGTGCACAGGAAAACAGGCAGTGATTCACATTTTTCTACAAACAACTTTGTAAAGAAATATATATTAAGCAAACTCTACATTAGTAATGCCTATAAGTTGTCTGACATTTCTTTTTTCTTAACTAAACTAGGCATTCTTTCCAATTTTGGCTCCCCCCCCCTCTCAAATTTCTACTTCTGTATTTATTGGGCACATATATTTCTCTTTGGGCCATTTGAAGAATGTTCTCCTTTCATTGCTATAGCTTTATGTATATGTTTCCCAAGTTCAAAATGATTATAATCATTTTCTTGTTTATCAGCAAGCGGACTACACAAAATTACTACTAAAAGGAAAGGATTTATTTATAACAACATTTGCTGAACCAATATGCACACTTTTATATCCCAAAAAATGAAGGGCAGCATATTCTTTACTTTATTGTTTTTTAATCAACTGTTCTCAAAAACCTGTTCTTGAAATTGCTTTGATAAGTAATTAACCACAGTTCGCTCAAGGAAGGTCAACATGTACTTTTTATTGGCCACCCAATCTTAGCAGCCTGTTCCATGAAGAACCTGAATTCATTAATTCATTTTTGTGTGCATTAATACACTTATTAAGAGACATGCTAGTCAATATTAAGAAGCAAAGTAAAATGGAGGTAACAGGATGTTCAGCTGAATGTAACACTAATGTAGTAAAGGCAAGGTGTGCTGCTCTGTACTCAAAGAAGAGAGGGTAAGATGATATATCTTTGCTGCTTTGGAGAGGAGAAAATTAAACTGCTGCAAATCATGGGGCATTACTGGAAAACAGCATAGTATAGGTGAAAAACTATAAAAGTGAACTGATGGATGTATGGCTTTGATAAGATATAGCTTACAAGGAAGATCTCTCTCTCTCTCTCTCTCTCACACACACACACACACACACACACACACACACACAAACACACACACACACGGAGGGAAGGAGGGAGGGAGGGAGGGGGGGAGAGGGAGAGCACTGCCACTGCTCTGCTCTCTAAATACCGGAATGCCAGCTCTTTCATTCTTTGCTTATGAAATATCCTGGGAAGGAAACAGATTTTTGTTGTGCTTGATTTTAAATGAGTGAATAAAATACAAAAAAAAAAAAAAAAAACAGATTTTCAAGACACTTAGGGTTGGCTAAGATGGTTTCTTTATTGATTGGTTTCTTATACAAACACTACTCTAGCTTAGACAAGTCAGATAAATGCCACAACTCCAAAAAATCCCTATGCCAATATGCATCCTTTTCACAGAGAAATCCATGATATTTATACCTTTAAAACATTTAGTTGCATACTGGAAAATTCCAGTTTGGAACTTTTGAAAAATTGGAACAACTACTATGGTAAAACAAGCTTTAATAATTTTTTCTAAACACAGTCTTCACATCTATTTAACCTGCGTACTATACTTATACTTATGAACATTGAATCATGATGCATGTGTTTTAAATTATCACCTTCTCCATATTTTTGTACAGAAAACAAACAAGTAGCATTTGTATACTTTCCTATTCTTAGGAAATTATAAACATATATATCATTTAACATTTATCATTTAATACATATACAGGTAGTCCTCAACTTACTATAATTGTGACAGAATTTTCATTGCTAAGCAAAAAAGTTAAGCAAAGCTCTTGCTAATTTTATAAATTTTTTGCCATGGTTGTTAAGCAAATCTCTACCACTGTTAAGTGAATCACATGGTTGTTAAACAAATCTGGCAAATCTGATTTTGCACATTGAAAGCCAGCTGGGAAGCTCACAAATAGTGATCATGTGACCTGGAATGCTTCAATTTTGTAAATACATGTCAGTTGCCAAGCACCTGAATTTTAATCATGTGATTTGTCAGATGCTGTGATGGTTATAACTACAAGGACTGGTCCAATCAGGTACTGAGGATTTAATAGCTGCCAGCTGATGTAAGTTGTAAACTGTAAGCTGATGCAATGAGGATGATTCATTGCAGCTATGATATAACCCTTTTAAGACTGATGGGTCCACACAGGGGTGAAATTCATCAGGTTCTGTCAGGTTCTGGAGAACCAGCAGCAGAAATTTTGAGTAGTTTGGATAACTGGTAAACACCACCTCTGGTGCTGTGTTTTGCTCCTGGGTTTATCTCATAATAGTCATGCTGCGAAAACTCTGACATTTTTTTCAGCACCTCCGTAACAAAACAGCGGAATGGCTGTAAGTTGAGGCCTATGTGAACAATTAGGGTGTGAGTTTTAGTCCGATAGGAAGGCAGCTGGGTGAACTTTGGCCAGTCACTTTCTCTCAGCTCTAGGAAATGGGCAATGGCAAAAATTAACATAGCATGAATGTGCAACCTATTGATGATTTAGAATATCTGCTAAAATTACTTGTTTTTGTCTCCTTGCTCTATAAATGTCAGAGTTACATATAGGAATCCAATTTCAAATCTGTTCTAAGCATAGAAGCAGTACTTTTCATTTGTAAATTGCTTATGAGGTGTACATGCAAAAATGACAACATAAGAAACAGACTCACTTCATCATATAAAAGCATAAACGGCATGATCATTTCCCTCAGCTACACCTAATGTAAAATGCATTCAGAACTTAACTGCTAAAGTTCCAAGCCATTGGGTTCAATATGATGTTAACACAGTTTGACAAAAGATATTGGCTTCTGCATGAATCTATCTTCTTTTATTAAATACCTACACATATGAACAGACCATTCTAAAGCTTACACATACTCTATAATAAAACCTATCATTAATATATTCCTTCCCACATACGGAAACAAGGGTACAGACAGTCCACCATTTAAAAATGAGTTCTGTTCCCTAACTCTGTCTTTAACCCAAATTTGTATTTACGCATCAATAAGACTACTGGATCTCTACTTTTGCGTATCAAGGATGAGAAATCATTAAAAACAAACTGGTTACAATGTTATGTTTTATACCTCAAAACTGAATTAAGACACAACAAATGTCCAGCAAGGACAACCCAATTCAAGGAAAACGTGCTGGAATTCAATCTCTCATCGTCCTGAAGGGTTAGCATTTCCCAAAAGGAAAGTTATCTGACTAAAAAGGCTGACAAACTATTTCCTCAAGCCGACAAACTGCTGAAGGCACACAATGCTTTCAAAAACTGCTGAAAATAGGCTATCTATGTATTAAAAATATACACATTATGTTGTGATGCTCATGAAAGCAATGCAATTTCAGTGACTTGTTAACTTGAGGAAAGAGTACTATAACGGGTTAGCAGTCTGTCATTTTATAATTTATTTAATTATTTATTTATTTATTTATTTGTCTTGTATGCCGCCCACTCCTGAAGGACTCCGGGCGGCTCACAATAGACAATGGAAGGGGAAATAACTAGACAAAGACAACACTTTAAAAAAAACGCAACATTTACAGTTTCCGTGGGGCTGGATGTTTCACAAGCCCCCGGGCCTGCTGGAGCAGCCAAGACTTGGTGGCTTTGCGGAAGGCCGGGAGGGTAGTAAGGGTCCGGATCTCCAGAGGGCTGGAGCTGCAACAGAGAAGGCTCTCCCCCGGAGAAAGTCACCTTTCTCGATTTTAAATGGTTCTGTTAAACTTCCATTGACTATAATTTGTGCTGTTTGTTCCTGATATATTGCTTTAATTGATTGTAGAAAATACTCTCCTATTTCTATCCTTTGCATTGTTTTCATTAAAAATTGCCAATTCACTCGATCAAAGGCTTTCTCAGCAGCTAAAAATATAAGCGCTGCAGGGACTTGATTATTCTTTCCCAAATATTCCAGTATATTAACAATTTGTCTTACGTTACTTCTCATTTGTCTCCCTTGTATAAAACCGGTTTGATCATTATGAATCAGTTGCTGAATAACCAACATTAACCTATTCGCTAATATTTTTGTAAAAAAATTATAATCTATATTAAGTAATGATATAGGTTTATAATTTTTTGGTTAACTAAGATCTTGATCATCTTTAGGTATCAGGGATATGAAAGCTGTCTTCCAAGATGGGGGTACCTTCCCTTCCACTTGGATTTTATTAAATAGTTCCTTAAGGGGTTCTACCATTTCTAATTGTAAATTTTTGTAATAAGCCACTGTCAAACCATCTGTGCCCAGTGCTTTCCCTACCTTTAGCTGTTTAATTACCTGAAGGATTTCCCCCGAGGTTATTGGTTGATTCAATCTTTCCCTCTGCTCATCCTTAACTATAGGGGTTTTTTTCTTTGTCCAGGTATCTATCTATATCTAAACCTTGTATTTTGACACTCGTGTACAATCCTGTGAAAAATTCACGAAAGGCCTTTTGAATCACATCCTGTTGATACACTTCCTTCCCTTTATAATGTATTTTCAATATATTGCGAGATTTTTGTTTCTTCCTAGTCAAATAAGCTAACCATCTGCCAGGTTATTTGCGTTACAGAAAGTATTATGTTTTGCATATAACAAATTAGTAGCCACCTGGTCTGACATCAGCATATTAAATTGCGCTCGTAATAAGGTAATTGCTTCTTTAATCTTCTTATCTCCTAGGTTTAATATTAACTCCTGTTCTCTCTTCCTAATCTCTTCCTCTAGTTCATTTCTTTTTTCCCCCTGTTTACGTCTATGTAACCTATTTAAGTTTATTAGGACTCCTCGCATGTATGCTTTACTTGCATCCCAGACGATTTCCATAGATGTGCCCTTATTCATATTAAAGACAAAGTATTCTCTTAATAATTTTTTACATTCATTAACATTTTTCTCATATTTAAATAAATTTTCATTTACTCTCCAAGTCCTTCTAGCTTCCTTCCCAAATTCCAACTCCATCCAAACCGGGTTGTGATCTGTTAAAGCTCTGGAACATATCTTCATCTTCTTTACCCTAGAAAACAAATCGTTTGTTGTTAATCCTGGAAAAGGATTGATGTCTATCAGAAAAGAATGTAAAGTCCTGTTCTCTTGCATTTCTTTCTCGCCGGGTGTCTCTTAGCTCCATATCGTCCATCATATCGAAAAAAGACTTAGGTAATCTCGCTCACGTTTGGATGTTTTGCAGGAGACCTTTCTTGTCTTTCTTGGTATCCAGAACACCGTTCCAATCACCCACTAATATGCAAGATCTATAGTCCCACTATATTAACTTAGTATGGAGCATTTTGTAAAATTTGTCTTGTTGTTGATTGGGAGCATATATTCCCATTAAGAGCATCTTTTTCCCTTCTAATACTAGTTCTATTGCAATATATCTTTCTTGGGGATCTGCTTCAATTAATTCAGCTTTCATGTCCTTTCTTAAGTATATAACTGCAATTTTTCTTCTCCGAGGCGAAGGCTACAAAGTGTTGTCCAAGTCTTGTATTGATCAAATATTTCTGGTCTGTTAATCTAATATGTGTCTCTTGCAGGCAAATTATGTCATTCTTAAATTGTTTCAAATAATGATTTATTTTCTTCCTTTTCTGTGGGGAATTTAAGCCATTGACGTTCCAGGTTAAGAACTTAGTTGTCATCTTTAGCTCCCTGAAGCTTTTTAAGAGCCATCTGAAAATCCTGTAGTTTGGCTTTCGGGCTCCTCCCACTGCTTCTGAGCTAAAACCTGTGAATTCTTGAACCATTGCGTGTGTTTGTTGCAAAGCTTGTTGCTTTTTTAACTCTTCTTCCATACGCCTAGTGACCACGTGGGTTTGCCTTTGCTCCTTCGCTCCTTCTAGTTCCAACAGAGGAAGTTGGTCCAGCAATACTGATCCTTGGATATCTTGCTGTCTGTTCTGTCCTTCTTGTTCTCTTTCTCTGGGTCCTGGAGGAGGGGTATGTCCAGCCTTCAGTATATTATTATAAAAATCTTGAGCCTTCCATACTGAGTTAAGACGATATCTTTGTCCCTGGTAATTAACTGCTAACCCAGCTGGAGCTTCCCATCTGAACTGTAACTGACCGTTTTTGAGCTCATCCACTAAAAAGGCATAGTCTTTCTTTGATCTCAATATTTTGGGTGGTATTTCCTTCAAGACAGTCGCCTCCTGACCCCCAATTTGCAACTTGGTTTTATACGACTCTTGCAATATCAAATTCCTCGTATCTCTCGTGGCAAAATACACCACAATGTCCCTTGGGAGTTATTTTTGTCTGGCAAGCCAGGAGTTAACACGATATATCTTGTCAATTTGCCAGTAGAAATCTCCTCCTGGCCGTCTCATCAATTGATCAAAAGCTTCTGAGAAGATCTGCTTCAATTTTTTTTGGTTTTTCTCTTTAAGGCCCCCTATCCTTAAAGCAAATTCCATCTGTCTGTATTGCAACATTATAATTTCATTTTCTGCATTCTCAACCTTGCGTTGGACCACATCCATTTTCGTTACCAGGTTAATATTGGAATCACTAAGATCTTCCAATTTTTCCTCGATTCCTGATACGTAGCCAGATAAGCATTTAAAAGCCTCTAAAATATCATCTCTAATTTCTTGATTACGATTTCTTGAGTCAGAGGTTCTCCAGCAGGAGTAGGAGGGGGTTGGGAGGAGAGTAATGACTGTAATTTAGATGCCAGAGCAGGTGAACTGCCAGCGCTTTTTGAGGCATTTGATTTATGCTTAGAGGCCATTTCTCATTTAATCTTCTCTTGCCCCCAGTTACTAAATCCAGGAAAGCTGCTTGTTGCAATAATTACTATGTATTTTATTAATAAATCACTACTGATTTAATGATCTTTTGATGGTCTTGAACTCTATAACAGTTTAAGCTCCGTAAAAATCTATAACATCACAGCATAACCACTCCTACAAAGCTGTTCAGCGCCATCTTTGTCTTTGTCTTTCTGCCACGTAGTTTATCAGAAGGAATTTTTAGAAAAATGGAGTTAAAGTCTGTAATACATACAATTAGATGTTCTCCGGTATCCGTCTGCCTGTGTTGGAATCAAGTATAAATCAATCATTGAGCTGAGGGTGTACATATGCTTTCGTTCTGCAAAAAGGCAGAAAAAATCCTTGGCGTGGAGAAATCACTGAGTTATAGGGCAGTTCACACCTTCCACACCCCAGATTTATGTTCTGGGGGAGGTTGAATGGAGCACTTCCCAAACACAGCTTCTCACCTCTCCCTCTATGCCCGAAGGAGAGGTAATCAAACTGTCAAACAGTTGATGGATGCTGTTTAGACAGCTTAACGCAGCCAAGGGTCCGGAGCTGTTAAAAACCAAACAACTCCTTCAGGTAACGCCCAAACCGGAAGTTGTCTGTTATTACTGTTTTAATGTCACTTATTTTTCAGAAATCTCAGGCATACCCAATCAATCTACTAACCTGAAATGGACAACTGCTGAACATCAACTATAGAGTAGCACTAGGTGTAAATGTGAACTTTTTCTGAGACACTTGAAACATCTTGTTATGAGCATCATGGTGGCACAGAGGTTACAATGCAGCATTGCAGGTTAACTCTGCCCTAGCTAGAAGTAGGATCCTGACTGGCTCAAGGTTGAATCAGCTTTCCATCCTTCCGAGGTCAGTAAAATGAGGTCCCAGGTTGTTGGAGGCAATAAGCTGACATTTGTAAACTGCACAAGAGAGTAATGTAAAGTACTATGGAGCCATATCTAAGTCTAAGTGTTATTGCTATCTTGCTGATTTTCTATAGCTGGGTCATGAAAACTACTCACGAGGAGAAAGCCAACTTCAAAATAAAGAGCATAGCTCAAGTCTCTGACAAATTGCATCTTGGTGGGATACAAAATCTATATTTGAAAGCCCATCCGATTAAATGAAGACTAGAATGCATCAAGGAACATTTTAACTTTTCTCTACATTTTCAAGAATTGCTGACAAGATTTTTTATTTCTGTGTATCAATTTTCTGTAATACCACTGAGACTGTGTTGAAATAATTATAAAGGATTCAGCTCTGTTTCCATTCACAATTTTAAAAAACCCAGTTATGCTTTAGAATAAAGAATTAAGCTTTTAACATAACATCTGTCTGCTGCTACATTCTTATTAGTAGAATTTCTTTATAAATTAAGAAGTTTGGTTTTATTTTCAACAGCTGGTTCTAATATGGTTACATTTAACTGTAATGACCAGCAGACTTTAAATACCTAATTACTACTTTTGGGATGCATACTTATAATTGCTATTAGTCAGCGGACGAAAATAATAAAGTGGAGAGGGAAGATTTATATGTTTGCAGAGATCCTCCTGCAGAAGTTCTTCATTTCAGAAGAGTATATTTTGCATGAAGAATTATCTGAAAACATGAACGGCAGTCTGTGGGCTAAGATCTTTATTCTTTTGCTATCTCTTCTAAATCTCTATTTAGAAACAACAGTTTAAAATAAACACAATCATATGTCCTAGTTATCCATCTTGTCTAAGAGAACATCATCTGTAAAATAGTATGCAGACAGTGCATTTTTCTTTTTGCAAAATCTGTGATAAGAAGAGCATAATGCACTAAAAATGCTGAGCCCCCACAAAGAAGAATTTGAACAAACTGTTCTCCAGACATTTTTGATGTTCTTCTCCACTTCCACAATCCATCTGGGTTTTTTCTACAAGTCTTGTGCTGTATGTTATAGAAGTCAGAGATTGCTAACCATACCTCTTTTTTAACATAATGCGCAATTTGGAAACAAACTAAACTGGTATTTCCTACAGAATTAGGCTTGCTCATACACAAAATTTAAGAGGATTATAGCAAAAAAAAAAAAAAATAGCCATAGAACTGTTTTATATTTTAGCAAGAATACTGTCAGTTTCTGAACTGTCCAATCTGGACAAGGTGAAACAGGAAAATACATTAAAAATGTAAACCTTAATTTTTTGATATACCTATAAGAACTGTAGATACTGTAGAGCAAGAACTCTGTTAGTCTATGAATACAAAAAAAATCAGAAGGAATCTGGTAAGACCTTTTCCAACATATTTTTTTTTATTAAAAAGTCGTAAGATTTCATCAGCTGCAGGTTACTTTTGGGATGCACATAGAGGATAAATTAATGTAGGATTTAAATTGCAACAGAAAACACGTTCCCTACACACACAAAAATGGTACTTTATACACACTGCAGTTCATTTCAATGCAATTGCTACTTATTTCAGGTTAGCTGGGAAACGTTGAATAAATTAATGAAGTTTCTGGGAGAAAACTACCAAACATTTTAAAGACAATTATGGATTATGTTGGTTGGAATTATTATTTTTCCCATATTTCTCTAAGTTGTTTAGAAATCCTGGTTTTAGTTGTAAACCATTCTTTGTCAACACTCTATAGTTTCAGAATTTATGTACAGCAGTTACAAAATAAATCAGTACACATCACAGAAGGGTTTAGCATCACACAGTTTTGGAAAATAATAGTTTCCCAAGACAATTTTGCATATGAAAGTTGCTCATTTAATTTCAAAGAGATGAAAAAAAAATCATATGGCGCTTTAATTGCTAAAAAATGCTGTTTCAGCTAACAAAGTTATAATTTATTCTCCATCAGCAGAGCAAGCATGTGCTCTGCATCAAAGAATCCTGTGTTAAGTTCCTTTTAGCCAAATGTTTTTGCTCTCCATGCAGATTTGATATGAGAGAAAAACAAACTACATTTTGAACATGAAATAAAATCCAATGGAACCAAAAGTTATAAGCTTAAATTCTTTATGCTTGCCCACAGTCTTCAGAAGCCTTTATATCAGAAGTGTCAAATTTGCGGTCTACAGATTGGATGCCTCATGTGCTGGCCACGCCCAGCCATTTTAGCTAAGGGGCGGAAGTTGTGATACATCACATGACAACATGTTGTCCTGAGTTTGACACCTCTGCTCTATATAATACATTTCAGTTATTCAATTTGCGTCAAGCATTATCTAGGAAATCCTACAGCACCAGTACTGGACAGTCTTGTAACTTTAACAGTATGATATGCCATGGTCACCAAAATCTGAGCATACTGGCAATTTTATGCTATTCTGTATCAATCCCCTTATCTTAAGCATGGTTCTGAGAATATTTATTGATGAAGGAATCTATCTTTTCTGGGCAACATTATATATAGATGGGCAGTCTTATTTATGGGCAGTCAGTCAAAATGATTTAGTTAATTTTGATTTAATGAATCCTGACATTGTGATGTTTAACTATGATATCTGTCTGTCTGTTGTCTGGCTGTCTATGATTTTAAGTCAGTTTTAATTCCTGGCAATTGTCTGGAGAGGATTTTGGAAGTCTTTAGCACTGCCTCTTTCCTAATGCTGAGAATGGATGACTAGCCATGGTCACCCAGGTGGCTTGGTGCCTAAAGCAAGACTAGAACTCCTAGTTTGCTGGTTTCTATCCTGATGCCTTAATCACAACACTAAGCTATAGCCCTCAGCTATAGTTTATGATTTAGTGCAATTTATTCAAACCATGATTAAAGAAATAAAGGCTTAATACAATGATGGCTAACCTTTTCTGGACCGAGTGCCCAAAGCATGCACCAATGTACGTGCGAATGCACATGTGCCTGAACCACCAAAATGCAATGCACATCCACCCCTCCTGCACATGCACCCTGCAACCCTGTGAGTTCATGTGCAGCCCCTGCATGTGCCTCGCTCAATACATACATGCACCCCTGCATGCACCTGCCCCTGCATGCGCCCTGCCCCTCATGCATATGTGCACGCCTGCATATGCACTTCACCCCCACGCATGTGCGGCAGATCCAAAGATTAGCTGGCTTGGGGGAAGCACGCATGCATGTGCAGTGAGCTGAACTGGGGCACTTGCCCACATAGAGGGTGCTGCATGCCACCTCTGACAGGCTTGCCATAAGTTCACCATCACGGGCTTAGTGCAACGGTCAATTGGTACATATAGCTATGACTCTCTATCATAATAATGCCCTTGGATCTTACATAAGACCCACAAACATTTTCAAAAAATTAAAAATGCAGCTACAATCCAATGTGCTTACCTTTGCAGAGAATAAGGTAACAATAAACTGCGATGGAAGAAAATAAGTCCAGCTGGGATCTCAAAGACAGCAACCTTATTAGAAATTAAGCAACTGCTTTATAGCTGATTTCAGTTATCCTAGCACTGGGAGATAGGTATGTACTTGCCCAAACCAGCCATTTTGTGATTGTGCCCATAATTTACTTTCAAAAATCCAAATGTGCTCACTGACCAAAACATTTGCTTTTCTGTGCTCGGAAGCATGGCACATGAAGAAAAGCTGTTTCTCAGCACTGGAAATGTGTTTTAACAAAACATGGTGAGGCAAAAAAGGTTCCAGTAAATGAGAAAAGGGTAGAAACCGAACAACCTACTTCACAATTGGAAGCACATTCCACTATGACAAAGTCATATTTTCATTCAGTCCAGTATGTTTTACTATATCACAGGCACCACTGAAAACACTCTATCAAGACCTGAATATGGGGATAGTCACTAAATTAGATAGCTATTGAAAGGGAGAAAACAATGACTATTAGGGTAACTATTTACTACCTCCAAAATACGGTGCCATGCCTAAAATATTTGCTGATAGAGAACAACAGTGAAGGAAAGCTGTCAACCTTCTGCCCATGTTTATAGCCTTCCTAAATTCACCAGCTGGTCACTGCATGACCATGAGTGCTGGATGGGACAGTTGTTTGTCTGTTTCAGCAGGGTTTTCTTAAGACTTTTGTAACAACTATACAAAGCAATGCTGTTCCCACCCATGGTTTAGATGTGTGCTCATGAACCTCTTTATAGGTGGCCAAAGGGAGGAAGGAACACTCCAATTACATTAAACAGTAGGTGGTCACATTTTTCTCTTAGACACTTAATTGATCCTCCTTTCCTCCTTGCAAATAATCCTAGGCAAGTTTGAAAACTAAAAAAATGGATGGCTCACTGAAATGAATTTTGAATAATGCACCCCATGGAGGAAAATGCTTCAGGGTGCCAAACCTAGACTGCTATGGAGCACCACAAGAAGCCTGCAATAAGAGAAGCTGTTAAAGCTTAAGTCCTTTGTTTGGAATATTACCTGTCAGTCAGAACTGAACGTTATATGTTTGTGGAAGATCAATTTTTCAGTATTTCTGGCCTAAAATGGAATAGTCTGATCATGTATTCTTGAAGTTTTGATTGGAAAGTCTTTGCAACACTATTAACAAAAAACACAGCCAGCCAGTGGAAGCACATGAAATATTTAAATATTTTTCAAATAATTAGAATTCTGCTCTTCCTTTACTGATAGTTATTTAAAACAGCTTGTTTAGTGATCATTCTAAGTTACAACAGCGCTGAAAACTTTTCATGATTACAACCACTGCAGGATCCTCCAAGGTCGTGTGATCAAAATTCAGACACTTGACTCATATTTATGACAGTTGCCGTGTCCCGGGCATCATGTGATCCCCTTTTATAACCTTTTAACAAGCAAAATGGGGAAACCAGATTCACTTAATGACTAATTTAACAACTATAGCGGTTCACTTAACAACTGTAGCAAGAAAGGTGGTAAAATAGGGCAAACTCAGTTAACAAATGTTTCACTTA
Source organism: Thamnophis sirtalis (assembly GCF_051295495.1). NCBI lineage: Eukaryota > Metazoa > Chordata > Lepidosauria > Squamata > Natricidae > Thamnophis > Thamnophis sirtalis. Next base: position 42,844,458 of record NW_028261390.1, on the reverse strand, counting down.
GCAACAAAAATGTTGGGCTCAATTGTGGTTGTAAGCTGAGGACTACCTGTATTTTATGATGGCTCGCTTCTGCCCTTCTTTCAAAGAAAGGAAATAGAGTCCCAGAGTTGAGTAATGGATTTTAGGAGGAATGTTGAAGATCTTATCAGTAGGCTGCATAAAATTCACTGGATATTCTAGTAGTTCAAGTAAACAGCCCAATGAGCTATCTAGCCCAAATGCTACTGGTTATGTCAACCACAGACACATGAAATTGAATGCTGGGTAACTTCAAAAGAAGTCCCCATGATTTGTAATATTTAAATCAGTCAGTCAGTGGTAAGCAAATACATTAAGATAGAAAACTAGCCACCTAAAGAGCATAAGGGGAGTTTTTCCTATCTGTATTTATTTTTTCAGCCCTTTCATATTTTCAAACAGCAGTTGGTCCTAAATGCATTTACAGTTTCTAAGTGTCACTGCTTACAGTTTTAGTTATTTCAATCACATTTCTATTTCTACTAGAAGGACAATTTCACAATAAAATCCCACTATAAACTCTCTTCAATTCTTTAGTATAAAAATTAGGGTGGTCTTATGCTTTGAAGTTTCACTTAATCATAAGAACTATGTCAAAACCACAAAATGTTGTTTTGCCTGAGAAGAATAAGGATCCCCCCCCCATTTGATCTATTTTCATGCCTTTTCATAATTTGCATCTAGGTTGGTACCAAACAGTAAAAGAAGCAGCTGACAACTGATCACAAATAAGAAATTGATACAAGAAGCAGACATAATATTTAGGAAATGTGGACAATGCCATTTCATAAATGGAACAGTGGAGTAAAGAATCAATGAGAGGATAGGAAATCCAGAAAGATGTTCACGGACCCGGAGTTAAATTTTTAAAAAATCCAGTTTGGGAAAGTCAATAAATTGTTTGACTCAAAAAATAAGTGTAGGTATGTCCCTAAGTCGAATTGTGAAATCAGCTGTGAGATAAACTTGGGGACAGGAGAAGAGTCACAGCCTAAACAACAGACAGGCAAAAAGAATCTCAGCCTACAGAAAGAATGGACTGGGGAAAGCTTCTCAGAAAGGACCCTCCCTGGCCTCTTGGACATAAAGGGAGGGAGGTGAGACATGCCTTCACACCAGCAAGATTCTGTTACTATAACCTTATGATAAAAGCAGGTGATGTCACAGTTCCCTTACAGTCCTATCAACTGTTATTTCCCTGCCTTACTCAATCTTTATTGTATGTGATTATTCATTATCTTTTCTTCTCCATAGAAGAACTCTCAGGGTTTCTGTATATTTGACCCCTACCTTGGTTTACGACTGTTGTAATATTTTAAAGAAATAGTACATTTACATTGCATTTATATTCTGTTTTCTGTGGTCCAATAAGATCCTGTGCATTCTAGTGGGAATGCCCCCTCTTCTCCAATCATAACTTGTTGCCCCCCTTGGCCCTATGTCTTGGACTCCAGGGCTGCTTGATTCCTTCTAAAGGACCCATTGGGCTCACAATTCTAGTTTTTTAAAGTAGTGTGCACATCAAACTTTTTTTTTTAGCAAGGGAAATAATCTTCTTAGGATTTCTCTTCTTTTAGCCAGAGTAGTTAGAGTAATAATGATGAAATTCAGATTAGAAAATATCATTACAAGAGGGACAGAAGCTCATAGCTGTCTATGGCAAATTTGTTAATTTCACCTGGTTTTTAAAAAGATCTATCAAACTTTTCATAATTATTTTGTTAGGAAGTTTCACATGTGAAATAATAAAAGAAAAAAGAAAAAGAAAAAAGACAGTGAAATTTCTTCAGAAGATACCCGGCAGCCCAATCACCCAAGACAAATATTCATGACATTTTTATTGCTAAAGGGTATAACATAATCCTAAAAGCACAACAGAAATTCTCCTAACCTTACATCACAGAAAATCAAGGCAGAATACCGTATTTTTCAGAGTATAAGACTCACCTTTTTTCCTCAAAAAAGAGGCTGAAAATCTGGCTGCATTTTATACATTGAATACAGCATTTTTTGCCTCCTGAAGTCCCCCCCCTTCACCAAAATTGCTATGCATAGCCTTATGAAGGCTTTCAGAGAGCTCCTGGGGGCTGGGGAGAGAAGAAATGAGCAAAAAAAAAACGGGCCTATTTTCACAAAAAAATGAACCGTTTTTCGGAGGTTTGCAGAGTGCAAAAACTTGTTTTTTCTTTTTGGAAAGCTCTTTAACTGATAAGAATTACATTGATCAAGTGATGCACCAGCAGAAACAAAGTCTTAAGGTTTGTCAGCAATTTCCTTCTCCAGCACATGGATAAAGACACCTGGAAACATCTACATACTTACCTACTCTCTTTCTCCTTACCTACCTACTGTATTTCTCTCTCTCTCTCTTTCTATTTCTCTCTATATCCCTCTACCTACCTACCTACCTACCTACATACATACATACATACATACTCTCTTTCCCTATCTACCTACTGTATTTCTCTCTATCTACCTACCTACCTACTCTCTCCCTACTGTATTTCTCTCTATATATCTCTTTCTATTTCTCTCTATCTATCCCTCTACCTACCTACCTACATACACTCTCTCCCTACCTACCTACTGTATTTCTCTCTCTCTCCCTTTATCTACCTACCTACCTACCTAACTAACTAACTACTTAACTACCTAACTATTCTCTCTACCTACCTACTGTATTTCTCTTTCTTTCTCTCCCTCTCTATCCCTCTATCTACCTACCTACTTTTTTTTTAAATTTGCCTCTTCAAAACCTTGGTGCGTCTTATACTTCAAAAATACGGTAATTCTGAGTTTCCTTCTTCCCCTCTCCTTACATTTTATGTAGTCACCCTTGAAGTTCTCCTTCAAGGCTATCTAGGTGCTGCTCAATTGAAAGCTGTAGAAACTATTGTAATGACAAAGATGAAGAAAAACTCGAATCCAGGCCGAAATGCTTTGGCGACAAAGAGCTTAAGGCTGATATACACAACAACTGGAATCTGTAGCAGCCTTCTATCTATATAGCACCATACTATTAAAAAACTGTTTCAAACTGCATCAGCCTTCTGGCACCTTTCTGATTTGATGCACTACAATTCAAACACCTCTGGACAATCTGGATTTTCCATGGGTTTATTCAGGAAGTGTTGGATAAGTACTTGCAGCACAGTTCAATAGAAATCAATTAACTTGTTGAACTGTCTTATGGAAGCTGGGCTGCCAACAAAACGCATCTGGAAGGGAACAAAGTTTAATACAATTTAATTGCAGAAGGGATCTTGAATTGCTCTAAGTGCTGCATTTAATTTATTTCAAATGACACAAAAAAGTTTGTTCCTGAAATTTTCCAAGACATAGTTCTAAAACAGGCAAAACTATAGTTCTAAAGTTCATAGTTCTAAAGCAGACAGAAACTATCCTCCAGTTGGCAAAAGTTTACATAAATGATTGTATTTTAGCCCTTGTTTTCACTGAAAGAACGTAAAATATAGTTTGGAAAATGTTCAATTCCGTGTCCCAAAGGTGCTTTTCCAAAGGGCAAGTAGATTTTCTTGATTTTTTCCTTGAAAACGTTTTGCTTCTTGGTTACGTTTCTTGGCAGAGATGATGCAGAGGTTAGAATGCAGTACTGCAGACTACGTCTGCTGCCTGCCGGCTGCCTGCAATTTGGCAGTTCAAATCTCACCAGGCTCAACCTTCCACATTTCCTTCCACATTTCCTAGGTCGGTAAAATGAGGACCCAAATTGTTGGGGGCAATATGCGGATTCTGTAAGCCACTTAGAGAGGGCTGTAAAGCACTGCAAAGTGGTAGATAGGTGTATTGCTATTGCTCTTGCTAATCTTGGATGAGAAGAGAAATATTTTCAAGGGGAAAAAAAACCAAGAAAATCCATTTGCCTTTTGGAAAAGCACCTTTTTGGACGATTGAACATCTCCATATTCAATTCAACGTGAACGGAATCATCCAAAGTGATTCCATTCATTCCATGTATGCTTCCAGGAGAGGATATTTAGGAATCTATTTCTGAGGGATATCAAGGGAACGAAAGAAAAAAAAATCTTCTACGTGATGGCCCCACACTGTAGAATACCTTGTACCTTGTACTTTCTTACTGGTTTTTTTTAAACTGTCAGATAAGGAATGTTGGTCTTATCTGAACAGTCATTATCTGAGTGCTGCAGGAGAATCCAAGCATGGGTCAATTTCTGTCTATCTTCCCAGAAATTCTGCTGCCTCAGCAGAAGCAAACTTGTCCAATTTGTAATTTCTGACAAAGGGTGACAGGGACAACCAAGTTGCCACCCAACAAATGGCTTTAATAGATACTTGCGTTGCCCAGGCCACCATGGTGGCAGCACTTCTGGTGGAGTATGCTGTTATGAGGCCTGGGACCAGTCTGGACTGATGTTTGTACACCATCGCAATGCATGCCTTCAACCAGTGCCCTCTGGTTGATGGGGTCACCTTCCTCCCATAAGAGGCCAGTTGGAAGAAATGAGGCAGTCCATTTTATATACCTGCACAGTGTCCTTCTGACATCTAAGGTATGCCAACATTGTTCCCTGGGATGTCTGGGTTCTGGGCAAAAGTTCGGCAAAATAACCTTTTGGACCTGTGGAAACAGGAGTTCACTTTGGGGATGAAAGAAGGGTCCAGTCGCAAAATGACTCTGTCCGGGTGGATGATGCACAACTCACCACCAACTCCATAATTCTCTTGGCCAATGTGATGGCTATGAGAAAGGCAGTCTTAAAGGTCAGATGCCGGAGCCTAGAAATTTCAACAGCTCAAACGGTGCAGAAGTGAGCACTTGTAAAACAATGGAAAGTTCTCAGGTTGGGTACCGATGGACTTACAGGTGGTCTCAGGTTCGTAGTGGCCTTCAGAAAGCTACACCCTGGGGTGCTGACTAAATGACTGGTGGGCATCACCTGCTAGTATCGTGAACAAAGCTGCTACTTGTCTCCGGAGGGTATTGGGAAACAACCCTGTCGAGACCCTCCTGTAGGAAGTCCAGGACCTACAGAATTGATGCTCCGATGGGATCAGTGTGCTTCTTGGAAAACCCCTTACGAGAAGGCGGACCAAGTCGTGTTGTAAATCCTAATGGTCGACAATCGTTTGGAGGCCTGGATCGTTTGGATGACTTTGCCAGATAATCTGTCCTTCCGCAGGAGCTCCCTCTCAAGTGCCACATGGCCAACTGGAGCCACTGAAGCTCCAGAAGGAGTAAGACCCCCTGGCTGAGAGAGACATGGTCGGGGGGTATTTTCCACGGCCTGGCCATGGAGAGGCTGATGAGGTCAGTGTACCAGGACCACATGGGCCAATGGGGAGAAACCAGAAGAACTTCCGCCTTCTTTGCCAAGATCTTCCTGATCACCCTGGGATGAGAGGGAGTGGCGGAAACACATTCAGGAGACCCTGAGGCCAAGGGCAGCAGGCGGCATTGACACCCTCTGCTCCTGGTGACTGGAACCTGGGAAAAAATTGGGAAGATGGGTGTTCTCCAGCTGGGCAAATAAATCGACCATGGACTGACCGAACCTCAGCAACAGTAGATGGATGCAGGCGCCACTCTGAGTGATCAACTGTGGTCCTGCTCAGCCAATCCACTCATATGTTGTTTACTTTGGAGATATGCTCTGCTCTCACGGATCTATGGCTAACAATTTGATGAAGATCCTGGGAGCCGATGACAGGACAAATAGCAGGGCTTTGTATTAGTAATAGTGTCCTATATAGAAAAACCTCAGGAACCTTATGTGGGATGACCGAATTGGAACATGAAGGTACACTTCCTTTAGATCTATTGATGTTAAGAGGTTGCCCTCTCGAATGCATCCCAGGATTGAAGGGATTCCATCTTGAAGCATTTTACGTTAGATGGATGTTGAACTTCTTCACATCTAAGATTTATCTCCACCCCACCTCACCCCACCTCTTGAGCTTTTTTTGCACTAGAAAGAGAATGGAATAGAATCCTGTCTTCTCCTGCCCTACTGGGACTGGTTGTATGGCCCTGATCTCCAATAGATATTGAATTTCGGTTTCTATGAGGGCTTTCTTGGAGGGGCAGTGGGCTGGGGCAATGGGGATGGGCCAGTGAATGAAGTGCCTTGGGGGCAAGGAGATGAACTCCAAGGGACAACCTAGCCTTATTGTTTGTAAGACCCACGCATCTGTAGTGATCTTCTCCCATTGAGCGGCGAAAAGTTGTAACCGCCACCAATGGGAGGAGACTGCTGGTGGTCACTTATTTCTACAAAAGCGTCTGTTGCCTGACACTCCCAGAAATGACCGTCTTGTAGCCGGCTGCTGCCTGCCTCTTTATCGAAAGGGCTATCTGTCCTGAAGATGATCAGTTCCCTGAGGGTAGGAAGGGGCATTGAGGTTCGACTCGGGGGCTTGAAATATTTGTCAATGGAAATAAGATGGAGTTCTGCGATCCGCCCTCCTGTTCATATAGGGTAAAACCTTGCTCTTATCCTTGGTTTCGATGAGAATGGGATCTAATGAGATTCTGAATAGGCTACTCCCTTGAAGGGAGCAGAGACCAATCTCCATTTTGACTTCAAGTCTGTGTGCCAATGGTGAAGCCACAGAAGGCGACATGAAGTAATGTTGGATGCTAGGGCCCTGGGTGCGAATTTGGCCACATTGAGGGTAGCATCCGCTGAGAACTCTACTGCTGCCATCAGCTTGTTGACATCCTGACATAGCTTGGTTTCCACTGGGGCAACCTATCCTGCATTTGGTGAAGCCAGAGAAGGGAAGCCCTATTGAAAAATGAGGCAACAGTGGCCGCCTTAATGGCCCAAGCTTCCTCCTGGTACGTCTTATGGCAGGATCTTTCTGCCTTCTTATCCTCCACCTTTAGACCATCCATCAGATCTGAGGGGAGGATAGAGGCCGAAGTCAGAGATGCCACCGTGGCATCTACAGCAAAAAGTTCCTCTAGGCTGGATCGACAGTGTAAAGCTGCTTATCACTGCCACTGGGGGCTGCCAGGGAGCCGGGCTGTGCCCATTGTCCACAAATAACTTAGGTGAAGGAATATCACCTGTGCCAGGGTAGGCTCATTAAATAGTCCACTGGGATTCTAAGGATCCGTGGTTATCTGATCAGTTGGAACCGTAACGCCCATGTGAGTGGTGGTCTTTGCCTTGAACAAGAGACTTGAACAAGGAGAGCTTAAAAAGTCCTGTGAAGGCTGGCTTGTATGGAGTAAGAGCTTCGTCCTCCAACAGGTCTTGGTCAGCTGGTTTTCCTCTCCCCAAATAGATTCCTCACAGCCTAGGGAGGGACATGTTGAGCTCTATCACTGAGGCCCTGCGTAAGCAGCCAGATGGAAGCTAGTCTGGTCGGATACTTGTCCCTTTAGTGGAGAGCTTCAACTATCCCTTGGGAAATGGCTCGGGAGATGACATCTTAGACAGAGATGGTCCCTGATCTTCCCCTGCCGCAGTGGGGGTGAATGTGGCCTCCGGCACTGAACTCATGATAGGAATCGTTACTTCCCTATCTGATGAAATATAGTTTGCAAAGGGTCCCAAATCCTCTGCAAGGGAGGGTGCTGGGGAGCCAGGGCCCCTATGGTGCCATCTGGAGACCAATCCAGAGGTTCCTCCATCATTATGGTGGGGGAGGGCTCCCACTGCAAGGGGGCTTCCATAACCACCTCCCCAGATGGAATGTCCCGTTGAGCCTCGGCTGAGATCTGCCTTTGCACCTTAGCAAATTGTTTTTCTAATGCCCTCTGTTGTCTAGTGACATATCTGTCTGGGCCCCTGGATACTTTCCTGATGGAGGATTGTTGGGGCCTCTCAAGGCCTCTCTTGACGAAGTGCCCACCCTCCTAGAACAGGGCTTGTGATGTTGGCTGATAGAAGGCTCTGCTTGTCGCAATGGTAGCCTCGATCTACCATTGAGAAAGGTGGCAAAATGCTCGCTGCCCGAAGGAACCTGGATCCTGCTCCAATGGTAAGGGAGGCAGAGTTCGCAAGGACAGAGGGCCCAGAGATGGAGCTCCACTCGCCAAGGATACAAATTCAGAGTGGTACAAATGGCATGAATCGCACACTGCGCCAAAGCTGATAAAAATGGCCATGATGGCAAAAATGGCACGAACCTGCAATGGCTCTGCTGCGCCAAAGCAGATGTAAGTTGCAAAGTATGACCAGAGCTGGCCAAAAATTCCAAGGCCGCTACTATAACAGAGAGTGGTGGTGATCCAGCCGGCAACCCGGACAAGATCTGCCCACACACCAGCAGTGATCTACTCAGGAGGCAGGCGAGCAACAATGAGGAAACCGAAAGTGTGCAAAGCAAAACTTTTTAAAATTGGCGCTTTCGGCATGAAAGCAAGAAACCTCGCCACGCCGTCTGGAGAGCAGTCCGGGGAGCGGATCCGAAGTTAGGCTGCCCAACTGAAGGCAGTCGATGGTGATGATGGATCACCGGTGACCCAATTGGTTTGGCCACTCACCAGCAACTGAGGTGACTTTGTCCCAAACGCACACAGCGGCAGGAAAACACCCCCAACAAAGCCTGCCCCCAATGAAATGACTATAAAGGAAAAGATTAAACTGAAAAAATAAAAATAAAAATGAGAGTCCAAGCTAATCTGGTCAGAGACTGCTAAAAATTCTCTAAATACGTCCTTCCTGGGCTAGATTGAGTTTAAAACTGAACTCAGTAGAGAGCAGGAGGCATGACCAAAGAATTTACACTCAGTCTCTGGGCAGATAGACAGTAGTTAACCTGTCAGGCCGGCAGTGATATTCCTTTTAGGATTTTTGGCCTGCCACACTTTCTATTAGTTTTCTATGCTGTTTCATTAGTGTATTAATTGGGAGGGGGAATAGTAAGGAGTAGAATTGTAGAATGTGTTGTTGTCATTCCTTTCTAGAAGCCCAAGGTCATCTTTTGTCTCCGCACCTCTGCACTTGACCGGAACCAGCTGGGTAGAGATGCCAGTGTGACAAAAGATTGGACCCTGTGATGGATTTATGGGTGTGGGGATAAGATCATGAACTTTCAACTGGGTGGAATCCCAGGAAGCTTTTCGATTTGGGATTCCACAGTTTGTGCCAACATGTCTGTCTTATTAAATTGGAACTTTAAGGATAGCTTTGCCTTGGACTCTGATTTAATTCTTCATGATATTTGGAATGCTGACAGCAGCACACAGGAGAATTCCCTGTTTAGTGTCTTGTAGAGAGATTAGATTGATATATGTGATTCTTATATTTTTGCTTCTTTTGATCCTATGGTGAGACGTTCCTGCTGATTTTTATTTCTGTATTTGCTCCATTTTGCTGATATCTTCTTTCACCCAAAGACTATATATAGCAGCTTTCTCCAAAGAGCCAAACAAACAATACCTAGCTTATTTTCCTCCAAATGGCTCTAATATAGAGATCCAGGTTCAATCGTCTATTTGATCTATGGAGTTCATCATCTAATTAGTCTGCATCCAAAAATAGTAAGTTATTGATAGTAATGAGAATAGACAGTATCTACAGTACGTTGCTCCTGAATCATTCACCATCTCCCACAAGTTGCCTTAAAAATCATAACCACAGTTTCTAACATTACACTTACTTTTTTATTCTTTGGAAACTGAAGCAATAGCTTGATCAAAATAGGAAATTCAAGGCTGAGATAGGACCATGAATATCCAGGTTTAAACGTCACACTTTTTGCCACTACATTACATCTGTTATTAGTACCGTTCTTCTTTATTAAAACTTGCATATTCCATCAACTGTCTGCTATATCATCTCTTCTTTGCTCTTACATCGATTTCCCCAGTGATCCATCAACAAAATTACCACATCACTTTCTTTTTAGAGATCAGAAATACTTGCCAATTGAAGCAAAGGTGCTGCCAATGTTATTTGCCCCAAGACACATGAACATAAGTGGAAATGATACATCAGCTATCTTGGGAGAAGCAGGGGGAAAGAGCAAAAAGAATGGTTTTATTTATGGCTAAACTTAAAACAGAAAGAAAAACAAAGCATAGCTCCTAGGTATCCTATGGGAGACAAAACAGTAATAAAGCTAAAGCCATAAGGGGACAATTGACCGCCAAGCTAACCAACAAATTATGAAGAGAGATGATAATGGGAGATAATCACCACAAGGCAACTAAAATTTCCTTTACAGAATTTCCTAATAAACTATCCATCTATCAATGAAAGCAACCAAACTTTTTTTTCTTTTAAAAAGCAATTCTAAGTCTCAGGTCCAAAATTCACCCATTGCATTAAGGCAGAGCTTGCTTAGCTAAAGTAGTAGAATAAACACCTAGATTATATTACACCAGCAGAAATGAACACGTGAGGCAATTTCAAAAACAGATCCAAGAACTAGGAATAAGGTTTACTAGGGAAAAAAATAGGAAAATTGCTATCACCAACGTTCAGCATCTATGTTGATTCAAAAAAACTTTTTTAAAAATTCATTTTCATTTTCTAATAGTTCTTTTCTTCTTCATATCTTTCATGGATTACCTCTTATTTTGGAATGAACACACTTGTTCACACCTGTTCTTGTTTTTGTAACTGTCAGACTTGCTAAACAATTTTTTCCCTTTCTGAAACCTTTTATATAAACCATAATTAGATAAGTTTATATCATAATTATGGTTAAAAAACAAAATAGCTGAATTCAGCTAAATTAAAATGAAGCAAACCACTTTGAAGCTTACCACTAGGTGTGAACACAATATATATTTGATAGCCAGCTATATTTCAATCAGGTACTGACACATTGCAGCTGTGAGCCACAATGCTGACTGTGAAGAAGAGTCAATTCTTGCATGAGGTTTATCCTTTTGCCCCACTAAGCCCATATAAAATATGCAACTCTATGCTGACCTTGAAATACTTCAGATTTAAGGATTACGTTCAAGACAAGAAACAAATACATAGCAATATCAACACAACACATACTGGGAGAATATGTCACTGCAGATGATACTGAATACCAAATAAATAAATGCCCCCACATGGAATTAGATTTTTATTTTGAACGCTTTCACCAAAACACTGAAACCACGATGATAAATTAAATAAAAATTTCCCCCTTTCGACAATCTCAGCAGGATAAAACAAGGTACTGTCCAAGTCCCCAAGAAAAGAATGATTACCAAACAAGTTGACCAACAATGCCCATTCCACCATCAACGTCAGCTTCAACCTGTATACAGATCAAATTTGATGTTACAGTAAAATTACACAATAAACGTATAAACACCATGTTATGTGGCAAAACAACAGATTTTCATCCATACCTCCATTCTTTCAATTTTCATCCAGAACACATCACCAGATTTAACATTTATTGCCAGACTCCACAATGCAACCAAGTTGTTCTCACCCAGTTTTCAGAGATGTTTATCTAACAGAATTAAATCTGACATTCAAGAGACTGAATGATCCACTCAACAAAATCAAAACACAAATCAATAGAGGCAGATAAATTTCTAGGACACAAAGACAGAGCACAAAAACAGAATAACAAAACACCATTTGGTTGTCACTTTCAGCTTATAGCTCAAGGTACCAAACTGCACCATTAAAAAGCTACAGATCATACTGGACAATGACATCACACTTTCTCAGGTATTGGCTATAGTCCCATACTTACATAAAACAACCACTCAACCCGAAGCAGATTGTCACAAAAATATGAAACAACAAAACAAGTATGCCAACATATCTTGGGTATAAATCCAGATTTCCTCCAATATTTATACCAATAGCACAATCATTGGCCCAAACAACCTTATACACAAAGTTAGTGATGCCTTCACATGCTCTTCCTCTAATGTGATAATATGGTATCATTTGCCAGCAATACTGCTCTAGGTTTTATACTGGATAAACAAACCAGAGGAACAGAAATAGACCCAAATTTGATCTCAGGACTTCAAACAGTAATAGCAGACTATTAAGCCTCTCAGGGCATTTCAACATAGATCTATTTAAATTAAGATGACCAGATTTTCAGATTGATAAAGGACACGGAGCAACAAAAATTTTCATACAACGCAAAAATAGTATTGTAATATATGTTTTTATTTCAACTTAACTACAATTTACAAATATAAATTGTAACTGTTGCCAAACATCAAAATTTTGATCACGTGACCATGAGGATGCTGCAACAGTTGCTAAGTGTGAAAATGGTCATCAGTAACTGTTTGCAATGCCATTGTAACTTTGGTCACTATACCACCTTTTTGCCACAGTTCTTAAGTAAATAACTGCAGCTGCTATTTTGTATTTTGGATAGAATCTTTTTTAAAATAGTCTAAGACAATTTAAAAAAAGAATCCACACAGAATAAATTGAAGTAAAACATTTCAAACTATTCCACACAGAATAAACTGAAGTAAAACTATTTTTAAAAATTCTATGCACAATATATTTCAAAGTATTGTGCATAGAATTTTTAAAAATGGTTTCACTTCAATTTATTTTGGATAGAATCTTTTTTTAAATAGTCTAAGACAATTTAAAAAAAGAATCCACAGAATAAAACTATTTTAAAAAATCCTATGCACAATAAGTAAAATATTATTTTAAAATACATTAAAAAATAAAAGAAAAAAACCCAGCTCACTTACCAGCAGGCAGACACTCCAAGTCAATCCAGAATGATGTAAATGTTAATACAAAGAACTGAGCAAATTAAAATGGTGAAAGTAGTCCCAGAGAAATATTTTTCAAAGAAAAATATTTCACCATTTTTCCCACACGAGCCGACCTCCAACCTCCGTGCCCCTCCCCTCCGGAAAATCCAGGAAGGAACACTTGCTACATCTCTAGCCAAAGTATTTCCTGGAGCTCTATGGTACTGGGTCATCTTTTCTTATACAAGTAAGTAAAAGGGGTGGGGGGGTCTGTTTTCTTGCTTTAACATTTTAATATCTTCAATGAAAGTACTGAAACAGAGAGAGAGGTTAGACAGAGTGTCTTTTGTCTTGCCCCGGTTAGGATTTCTTAAGCAAATCCACTGGGCTTTCAACATGAAGCCAGAAAATCAGGACTTTTTTAAAACGCCCCGGGACATGGGACAAATTGTTAGAAATCGTGACTGTCCCACCAAAATCGGGACGTCTGGTCACCTTAATTTAAATGGTAACTATTTCAGACTAATCTAACTTCACTAGCACAGGTAACTTATTTCAATACAGATCTATTTAAATAACTATTTCATGCTAATCTAACTACACCAGCGCAGTAGAGTGAAACTATAGAAATAACATACATCAAAGAGTTTCAAACTATTTCAGAAAGTCTTAACAAACACAATGGAATTTTAACACACTGCAATTGTCTATTGATATTGATAGTGTATTTCCCCAACTAGCCCCTCTCCCCAAGCATCCTAATTAAAAATCTTATATATGTTTAGCTATTCCATGCATATAATAAAATGTATTGCAGTTCACAAATATTATACTTTATGTATTACTTTGAAAAAACGTTATGTGACTTATATTTGGCTAGCATAGAATTACCATCCTCCTATATGAAAAGAAAATGTAAATAGTTTTTCTGAAAATTGGAACTTGATTATTGCTTGAACATTGTAGACAATTAAAGTAGTAAGACATTGAAGCCAACTTTCATTAGTTTCAGAAGTTTTCAGCATGTTTTACACAAAGCAATTCATACTGATTCTAACTGCATTGCAATTTTATATTGATCCAAGATGCCTGTTGAAAAATAATATGTAACTATAGAAACATAGCTACAATACAAAGTTAGGCATACTTCCATCATCGTAAAATATGCTTAATTTTATGCTGGACAGTAGCCAACTAACATTTTGAGAGAAAGGTGTGGCTATACAGTTTAAATTTAGACTTCATATTAAGTAATACCTGGCACAAAGAACATAATAAATATAATTGCTATAGAGTTAAGTTGATACATAGTTTTATCCTATAGTATTTATAAAATAATATTCTATTATTCAGGTACAGTATTTATATTAAAACTGTGAACAAGGGACTCTATTATTTATGTGACTTCCTCACTCCATATCCAGCAGAAAGTCCAGGAAATGTGGGCTCGGAGGATTAGGAAGTGGAGCTTTTCTATAATAGCACTTTCCCCAAAGGAACCTACCCTCTTGGCTCACAAATACTATGCTGGCATTACATAAAGTTTGAACTTCATCACTTCCCCAAAAATGGGATCTGGGTTAATAGAGTCCTCAAAATGGATGTGTTGTCTGCTAAATATTTACACTGCCCCTACTACTACTAAGCATACTAGATAGTACTTTATACCTAAAAGAACAGACAGTAAGATTACTTTATTCCAAAGAATCACACAGTAAAAAATTTCACTTGGTATCGCAGTCAAGGGTACAGAGTACATATTGCCAGAAAATTAGATTATATGTATGTGATGCTGTATATCCTTGATTGCCACAATATCAATGGAAAAAAGCAAAAGGCGATGTTTCTCCTCTTCTAAAAGAAACCATTTCTGAAACTGCTGGAAATATAGTTGTATGGAAGGATATACCAGTAGAAGTGGTGTATTAAGACAACTGGTACTCAGTTTTAAGCTCATCCCCAGCCATGCAAGGTTGAAGAATTATTTTAATAAAATCAACACATGGTTGTTATTGTACACATGGACAAGTGAGTGTCATATACATTACCTCGATCTTTAAGAATCCAGAATAAAAAATAATATATTATATAAAGGTAATAGTTTCCCTTGTCCAGTTATGTCTGACTGTAAGGGGCAGGGCTTATCTGTTTCTTAGCTGAGAAAGCCGGCGTGTCTGAAGACCCTTCGTGGTAAGGTGTCCAGCATGACTAAATGCCAAAGGTGCAGGGAATACTGTTATCTTCCCATCAAAGTGGTAATTATTTATCACATTTGCATGCTTTCTAACTGCTAAATAGGTAGGAGCTGGGGCATGTAATGAGAGCTCACCCTGTCGTGCAGCACTCGGATCTTGAACCCGGGCTGTCAGCTTTCCAGCTGAGTTTAGCATCTTTAACCACTGAATCACACACACACACACACAATATATTATGTGCTATATTATAAGAATAATATAAAAACATGTACACACACCCCACATGGGTTTTATTTAACATTTTAATAATGTTCATTAAAATGCCTTTCTCTTTCATGGGAGCTCTGGGTATATTTAAATGCAATGTTGTATACAAAATAAGTTTAGAAACAAAAAGAAAGGTGAACAAAAATCAGGCAGATTATATTTCCCAATTTCATTTAGCTACTAAAATAAAGGTAGCACAAGCAAGAGTTTAAATTTGTGGTTACAAAGTAAAAAATCCTTCCCCTTGTTTTACTACACTAAGCCATTATTCTATAGTATAGTATAGTATAGTATAGTATAGTATAGTATAGTATAGTATAGTATAGTATAGTATAGTATAGTATAGTATAGTATAGTATAGTATAGTATAGTATAGTATAGTATAGTATAGTATAGTATAGTATAGTATAGTTTAGTATAGCTTTTATTGTCATTGTACATCACATATACAATGAAATTGGTTGGTTAATCTCAGTCTTCCATAGGTTCAACGTCTTTTGTATGTCCTGTGTCTTTTACCACATTACTCGTTAATTCTTATAAATTAATTTTAAATCCATTTTCAGATCAGTCTCAAGTCCACTAAAACTTATTCAGAAATTCTTTCTTAACATCTTTTAAACAGTCTCTTTATGGAGAAAGATCATTTTAAATTAATGTCTGGGAACATTGTTCAAAAATATCCTTCAATATGCTGAATGTTAAAATATTTTGCTCCATTCTATTTGTATGCCAAATATAAGTTCTCTTGTTATTTAACTATAATTTTTCGTTACTTCTAGTTCCCTGAAGTGTACAACCTACAAATCCCATGCTTTCAGAGTTTTGTTACAGAATTCAAAATAAAAGTATTTTCCCATGGAAAGATTCTTATAATTAATTCCAAAATTTTATTTCAAATATATCTAGAAACCTAGTCCATATGTAACTTTTTAAAATCAAAGTTTAATTATCCCTTTGAAGTTTATTCCAGAAAAACTTAGATTTATAATTTATTTCACTAAAGATTGAAGGAAACTCACCCAACGCTATAAAATTTGTTGATAACAAAGGTTCCTACTAGATGAAACACAAATAACGAGCAAGTGAAAGTGATTAGGAAAGATATGTGAACCCAAAATCCTTTTGTATGTGTCAATCGTGATTTAAGTGAGACACCACTTCCTCATCTCCCAACGCTTTAAACCTGCCATAAACTGACTGATGTCTTAATAATTAAATGGGAAACTCAAATAACCAATCATTAGAGTGACCTGGTTAATCATCCTTTACAAAAAATATTTCTTAAAACTTTGAAGAATTTTGTGAGAAGGGACAAAGAAAAATGAAAAGTCTTAGGATATAATTTGAAGGTACTAAATATCAACATTGTTAAAAATAGAAGGAAAGAATGTAAAGTTGGTTCACTGAATCAAGGTTAAAATAGATACGTTGTTAATCTGGTAAACTTAATGAACAGGCTGCCCCTGAAGAGTGTTCGAAGACTGCAGTTGGTCCAGAATGCAGCCGCGCGAGCGATATTAGGTATACCTAGATACACCCATGTTACACCTATCCTCCGCGAGCTGCACTGGCTACCCATTGGTCTCCGGACGCGCTTCAAGGTGCTAGTCGTTACTTTTAAAGCCCTACATGGTTTAGGACCTGGCTACCTGAGAGACCGCCTCCTGCCATTTACCTCCCAACGACCAATAAGATCACACAAATTGGGCCTCCTCCGGGTGCCGTCGGCCGGTCAATGTCAGTTGGCGGCTCCCCGGGGGAGGGCCTTCTCTGTAGCTGCTCCGGCCCTATGGAACTATCTTCCCGTAGAGATCCGTACCCTTACTACTCTTCCGGCCTTCCGTAAAGCTACTAAGACCTGGCTGTTCCGGCAGGCCTGGGGCTGTTGATCTGTATCCAGTCCCACTCTAACAGTATGCATGGTGTGAAATTTTAACCTTTGTATTCTTATTTTAATTTTTATATATGTTTCTTATTTTAATTTTTATATATGTTTCTTTGTCTTGTCTGTAAGCCGCCCAGAGGGAGTGGGCGGCATACAAATGTCAATAAATTCAAATTCAAATTTACTAATCAGGACTGGAATGATAACGTTTTTAAAAATTTGGTTATAGATAAGAGATTCAATATGGAAAGATTATCATTTGTTGTATTTTAAGAGATAATAAGTTATTAAAATTGTTTATTTTTGTGATAGTTATATATAGATATTGATGTATATAGTTTTTTCGTTTTTTCTATTTTCTTTTCTGCACTTTTTTTTTGTTTAGTTGGTATTTTATATTTGAGTTTTAATTTTTAACAAAATTACTATTTAAGAAATGGCTTTATACACAACTTTCATTTTAAGAAGCATAAAATATAAGGAAGCATATTTTTGTATTCACATGTCATTGAGGGTAATATTGTTTTTGACCTATTTAAGAGATTGCTTCATTCTTATCATTTAAAAAGAAAACTGATGACTAGGAGTTTTAGAATTACTTTGCACACCATGAAATGGGTTCCATGAACTATATAGGGAACAGCAGTATTTTCTTTATTTCATAATATAAATAAACAAATGGAGGGGAGAAACCAAACAAATATCAGCAGAACTGATGCAGACAAGATGAAGAAGATAGCTTTGCTATCTAATTTTAAAACTGGGCTTGCCGGTATCTGAAATGTATTTTTTTTTCCAGATTAGTGCTTTCTGCAGAATTTTAAAAAAAGAAAAATTCCTATCCCTCATTCAGAAATAAAAACTACATGTCTCTATTTATCCTTTTCCATGTGATGGCAATACTTTAGACATTCTCTTGAAATATATCAAATTGCTTAAGTTGGTGCAACCAATGTTTTCATTCTTTCTCTTTTAGTATATTATCAATCTGGCACGAATGCACAACTTTCTCTTCTCCCAGGATTACAGAGTAATAGGTGCATTCAATATGGTGACCTGCAGTTTATAGGCATGCTTCAGACTCAAAATATATTCCAACAAATAGTCTGGGACTTGTTGACTTACATCATACGATTGCCAGTGGCAATTTTAAACAAACTGGTTGGAGAAGTCTGGGAATTAAAGTCCACACATCTTAAAGTTCGAAAGATTGAGAAATGCTGATCTAGAGCTAGTGGAGTTTAACTGGTAAGACCAGAGAAATCCAAGTTCACGTATATCCCAAACTACGCAAACTCAGCAAAATCTACTCAATAGATATTTTTTATAATAATAAAGACTAAAAGGCAATGTTATATATGCTACTTTTAGCACTTGGAAGAAATACAGAATATTGATTTTAAATATGATTAAATAAAATATAATACTCAAAAAAAGGATTTATATCTTCTATCACTGATGTTTAAGACATACTAATCTTTATTGTGCAGTTGTAGTATCCACAACTTCTTTCCTACTGATATCTGGAATTCACAGATTATTCTTCAAAGCAAAATATACATGCCTGATAAATGATAATAGACATTTCGATTTATGAGCCACACCTACTTGTGACCGTATCTATTTGACCATATTCTATTGACTGTGTGGACTTTTTCAAGAAAACTGTTTAATAATATTTGTCACAAAGAACCAAATATTATGTCCATCACTCCAATTCTGCTGTCACCTATAAAAAGAATTATGCCAAAACATTCCAACAACCAGGTTCTTATTACAAATGTTCCGTAAAGAACAGTCATGTCAAAGTTCGTGACAAAGAATGGCAGCTCTTATTATCTCACCTGGAGCTCATCAGTCTTCGCTATTTCAACTTCTATTTAACGCATTTCAATCCAAAGAATGGAATGTCAGAGCTACCCTATGCCTTGACATGAAAGAAACAAACACTAAGTTTCCAGAAAAGATTTTAGGGTTTGCTTTCTTGTAATGCAATGTCCCTCTTGAAATGATAAATTAAAATTACAATTTGCAAAGAAGCACTGTCCCTGACACAAAAGGAGGTTAGATCAACACATCAAAATATAGAATTTGGCATGTCAGAATTCCAGAAGCAGATGCAGTTTGCCCCATGATCCCTAAGGAACAAAATTGGCCTAGCCACCTGCAAAACCAGGAAAAGTTCCAAAGCATTTGAAGGCCAATCAAGTCTCCGTAACTAATGGGCAAAGGGGGAGCAGTGGTAGATTTTCAAATATATTTCTAAGTTCAGTAACAAAAATTGAGATGCTTTTTTTTCCCACTTCAAATGCCTCTATAATCACAATCTCGCACTGGAAATCTGTAATTAAGGCAAGAAATCAGAGGCTTTAAGATACCACCATTGGGCTTAGGGAGCTCAGAAGTGAACCCTGTGTTTAGTATCTGGACTGTAAAGGACAGAAAGTAATTTTCTCTTTCCACTAAAATGAAATGTTTTCATATAATCTGTCTGCTATCTTCTCTTACTACCCATTTGTTTCCTTCAAACGCAATTTGGTTTATCAGTCTTATTGATATAATGACATAATTTTGTTATTATTCATTTCCTAGATTTGTACCTGCCAAAATCAAAACATATGCAGTGATTCATAGCATAATTCATTTTTAAAAATCGGTAATACAAAAACAGCTAGAACATTAACTGGAGCTAAAAAAAAAACATATTGTCATGGCTTCCACCTGGCCATCCAGCAACAGCCAGAGTCTAGAAGGACTTATATGTTGTGGACATTCTCTCAAAAGTATTGTAACCCTTCAGGAAACAATACTGGAGCTGTCACAGCTTCAATATACAAATATTTCGATATTTAGAAAATACCTAAGAACAAAAGCAAGAGTTTCATTACTGTTCATTACTTTTCTCCTATTCTTTGTAGCCAAATTAGAAGTAGGTGCCAGAATACCTGCACTGTCACAGGTAACTAGACTGCTGGTTATTTCAAATGATCTCACCTAAGTTCAATGAAAGTTTGGATATTAAATAGGATTTATGCATCTTATTACATTTTTCAGGTTTACTGATAGCTATTTCATAAACTTTTTATTTCTATTCCTCCTTACCATGCAGAAAATAATCTACCAAATAATCCACCTCATAATATTAGGACTGCTTCATTTTCCTCAACACATGTAACATCTCTGAAATAGTATAATTAATAACAAAAATAAACAGCTGAAATCTTAGGATTAAAACGAAGGAAGAAAGTTGTATTTTCCAAACACAGGAGCAAATTTCATGGTATATAAAGTTTGTTAAAAAGTAACCAAATGAATAGACATAGTTCTAATTTCTCAAAAAGTTCTTTATCTCATACAGACTCTCTCACACACACCACTGAAAAATTCAGGACATTGAATAATTTATTTTCTTCACTTCAGAAGTTTTGATGGATCAGTGTGTGATCAAAGAGGTTAATCTTTTATATATGCTTTAATCTTCAATCAATTTAGAAAATAAAATAGCACGTTGAGTCCATAGTGATTTAACTTCTGGAGCGACAATTAGTTCAACCCCAATACCTAATATCAGGTGTGGATGACAAGCTGATTAATCATTTCCTGCTGTAATCAATGGATGAACACTTGTTTGATCCAAAAAAAGCTGACCTTGTATTTGCAGGGAAAAAAGGAATAATATACCTATAGGTTTCTTCTTCTCCTCATATGCTCTTTAATGTTCTGTGTCTTAAATTTCACTTTTGCTTTTCTTCCTTAGCTTCTAGTTTGCCTTTCATAGTTTTTTTTTCATCTCCAGTTTGATGTTCTTCATTTTTCCACACCTATGAACTTATTTTTCAGTTTCAGAACTTTACATTTACAGCTTACAATGAAAATATTACATAAAAATTGTCTAGAATGCATAACTTATATTAAAACAATGACTAAAATATAATTTATTGTACCCACAATGAAAAGCCTAGGCATCCTAGAGATGTATTATATCAGGGGTCCCCAAACTTGGCAACTTTAAGATTTGTGGAAGTTTGAAGACCTTTGTATTATATATTCCTTTCATCAATGTGCTCCTGTCTCCACTCAGGTTGTCTCTCTCTTCTTTTTCCTTGCTCTTTCAGCTAGTCCTTTCCTCTTTGCTAGAGGAAGATCTTAATTTTTTTTTCTTTTTTTCTTTTTTTTTTCATGTGAAAAAGATTTTTATTTTCCATTTTTTTCATTTTCATACACTCACATATATACTGTGCATAGCTGGAGCCATACAACATTAAACAATAATCGCAGCAATTCCTCTTGTCAACAATACCCCAAAAAATAGAAACCCAATATACCTCTTCCACTCTCCGTACACCTCTTTCTTCCACCCCCCTCCAACTTTCTATCTTCCCTCCATCATTGCCCTCTACCCTACTTCCCCTCCCACTCTACCACTCCTCTCTCCCGATCCACCCCCTCCCTTCCTTCTCACCCTCCCTCCCATCCTCTCTCCCGCCCTCTCTACCCATCTTTCTTCTATCCCACTCCTCCTCCCCTTGGTGTATTTCCACTATATATCAATGTACTTAACTTATCCTATTTTTACAGAGAAATTAAAGAAAAACAGTATACATGTGAAGTCGCATTACATTGAATCTAACACATCGTATCTAACCTAGTATATATCCCTCCCTCCCCCCACCCTCCCACCCAATACCCCACCTCCCTCCCCCCCGACTTCCCAGAGCCCGTACACGGTATAGATTTTTAACAAACACAGTCTAAAATTTATGAGAAAAAAAGAAATAAAAAAAGGGTTAATAATATCTCTACATTGATCTTAGCTTCTTCTTGCTACGCTAACTTTGAACAGTTTAAATCATTCCTGATCTTAAGCATAGGCTATCTGGAATTTCTTAGTCCCATATTTGTTTTGTATATAGTCAATCCATTTTTTCCAGTCTCGTTTATATCTCTCATTTGAATGATCTTTAAGATATGCCGATATTTTAGTCATCGCGGCTAAATTTGTAACTTTCAATGTCCGTTCTTGAGTTGTAGGCAAGTCTTCCTTCTTCCAGTATTGTGCCACCAAGAGTCTTGCTGCCGTTATTAGGTGCAGAATCAAGTTAGTCTCTACCACTGTAAAGTCAGTACTTATACCTAGTAAAAATAACTGAGGAGTAAACTTTATCCTTCTTTTAAAGATATTTTGCATAATCCACCATATTTTTATCCAAAATGCCTTAACCTTTTGGCAGGTCCACCATATATGAAAATATGTAGCATCGAGAGAACCACATCTCCAACATTTAGGCTGTAAATTCGGATACATAGAAGTCACCTTTTTAGGATCTAAATGCCATCTATAGAACATCTTATAAAAATTTTCTCTCAGGTTTTGAGCTTGTGTAAATTTCACATTTCTTACCCAGATTCTTTCCCATGTATCCAACATTATTGGTTCTTCAATATTTTGAGCCCACTTTATCATACAATCTTTAACTAATTCTGTTTCCGAATCCATCTGTATTAATACATTATATATCCTCTTTATATGCATTAAGCTTTGATCTCTTATTTGTTTAAACAGATTATCCTCAACTTGGATAAAACCAATTTTTTGATCTATTTTCCACCTGGCCTGTAATTGCCCATACTGGAACCATGTTTGAACTACCTTCTCTTTTAATACCTCTAAAGATTTTAGTTGTAGTACCCCCCTTTCCAAAATAAGAAGCTGTCTGTAGGTAATTCTATCCTGTTTTTGTGCTATATTCATATTTTCAATTGCGTGTCTAGGAATTGCCCACATGGGTATCTTGTCATTTAATTTATATTGGTATTTTTTCCAGACCCGCAGTAAAGCATTTCTTAAAATATGACTTTTAAAATTCTTGTCCAATTTTTTGTTGAATAACATGTAAGCATGCCAACCATATACCAGATCGTGTCCCTCAATATTCAATATTCTATCATTAGTTAAATGAGTCCAATCACTAATTAGAGATAGCGCCACTGCATCATAATATAGTTTTAGGTTAGGTAATTTCAAGCCTCCTCTCTCGCGTACATCTTGCTTTATTTTCATCTTTACCCTCAGCTTCTTTCCTGCCCATACAAATTTGTTGATACCCTTCTGCCATTCTAAAAGATTCGCATCTTTTTTAAGTATAGGTAACATTTGGAAGAGAAATAAAATTTTTGGTAAGATGTTCATTTTCACTGCCGCTATCCTACCCAGCAAAGATAAGTGCAATTTCTCCCATTTTTTCATCTCTATCTGTATACTATGCCAAAGTGGTTCATAATTACGCTTATATAGTTTCCCATTTGAAGTTAAAATATTAACTCCAAGATATTTGACTTTTTTGACTACCTCACATCCTAGCATCCCTCCTAGTTCTTCCTTTTGTTTAGTACTCATATTTATAGCTAATATTTTTGTTTTTCCTAAATTTATTTTAAAACCAGACACTTGACCATATTGATTAATCGTATTCATTAAAACCATACTGGATTCCTGCGGTTGTTCCAATATTATGACCAAATCATCCGCAAAAGCACGCACTCTGTATTCTTGCTGCCTAATCTTGATCCCTTTTAGACCATCCAAGCCCCGTATTTTATTCAACAATACTTCCAAAGTTATAATAAACAATAGCGGGGACAAAGCCCTGTCTTGTACCTTTTCCAATTTGAAAAGAGTCTGTTAAACTTCCATTGACTATGATTTGTGCTGTTTGCTGTTGGTATATTGCTTTAATTGACTAAAAAAGATCTCCTATCTGCATTTTTTTCAATACCTTCAACAGAAATTGCCAGTTAACTCGATCAAAGGCCTTCGCAGCATCCAAAAACATGAACGCAGCAGGAATTTGATTGTTCTTTCCCAAATATTCTAATGCATTAATAATTAATCTAACATTACTTTTCATCTGTCTCCCCTGTATAAAACCTGTTTGGTTGGTGTGTATCAATTGTTGAATAACCAGCATTAACCTGTTTGCTAGTATTTTAGTAAAAATTTTATAATCTACATTAAGTAATGAGATAGGTCTATAATTTTTTCGTTGGGTAGTATCTTGATCTTCTTTGGGTATCAAAGATATAAATGCTGTCTTCCAAGATGGAGGCACCTTACCTTCTGTTTGAAAATTATTAAATAATTCTCTAAGAGGTTCTACCATTTCTAACTGTAAATTTTTATAGTAAACCGCTGTCAAACCATCTGTACCTGGTGCTTTCCCTAACTTTAATTGCTTAATTACCTGCAAAATTTCCCCCGAGGTTATTGGTTGGTTCAATTTTTGCCTGTGCTCTTCTCTAACTGAGGGTATTTTCTCTTTATCTAAATATTTGTCTATATCTAAACCATTAATTTTATCCTTTTTATACAATTCTGTAAAAAATTCCCGAAATGCCTTTTGAATCTCCTCCTGTTGAAACACCTCCTTCCCTCTGTAAGTCAGTTTAGATATATTTTGAGTTTTCCTTTTTTTCCTAATCTTAATTTTAATTTTAATCAAGACCTGTAAGACCACAACAAGGAATATAAAATTCTATTTTTAGAAAATCAGCTTCAGGTGGATTTAAATATTGCAGAAAATTTCAAAATATCAGCAAAATGCAATAAGAAAAAAATATGAAAAAACCTCCCAGCAATTAAGTCCTGTATAAAAGTCACCATCTTTGACATCAAATTCATTTTTCTTATTCCCAAATACTTGCTCAAGGAAACTGAGTCCTCCCCTGAAAAATCCAGGCCCCAGAATAATTTATCTTATTTATTTTGGAAGTTATGATAGACAGCGTGTGCGATCAAAGAAGATAAGCTTTATTTATTGATTTATTGTAATGTTTTGGAAAATAAAAGGCTCTTGAGTCCCTGAGCTCCAGTTTACGGCTGGATAATTAGTTCAAGCCCTCAGCTAGGATCTCTCTCCACCTGATTTACATCTTGAAGGCCAGGCCTGAAGGACCATTGTTTCTACTTCTGCACCTACGGAGAATGGCTACCGATGCACGGTCCCCAGGGAAAATTTACTCGGAAGGCAGCCCCGTGAGATGGCAGTCTCCGAGACTGCCGAAAGAAAATTCGGGGCTGCGTATGAAATGGCTGCGAACCAATTCTGAACCAGATGGACGCTTGTAAAATACAAAACGCGCACAGAACAAGGAAAGCGAGGTCAGAATGGCATAAGTGGGGACGAGAAAGGAAAGCAGCGATGCAGTAAAATAAAACAAGGGCGCCAGCAGCGTGGAGGGAAGGGTGGGGGACAGAATTGCCCTTTCTTATCGGTGCTCCCGGGGAAGAAGGAAAGATGGGGCAGGTGAAGAGGGGTCTACCTCCTTCTTCTTTTGGCTTCCTCCGAACTGGAAACAAAGGAGGAAGAGGAGGCAGCTCCCCGCAGACAGGTGCAGCCTTAAGAGCCGTAGCGATGCCATGGTTTCCCAACAGCGCCCTTCAATACCTCCCGTCTACCTGCTAGCGGCCGTTATCCACGCCACTTTCCCGGCCCGAATTGGGCCGGGCGGCGGCCAATCCAAAAGCAAGCTCCTGGGCAAAGCGTTCTGGGAAATGTAGTCTCCCTCTCTCTATCCCTCAGCACGCTTTCTTTCTCCCTTCACGAGAGAAGAGCTTTTTATTTGCTTATCTGTATTACAAGAGGATGCAGCAATAGCAACCGTCGTTTTTTAGTCCGGAACTGGAGGCGTTTCTCAGTTCGGAATTTGGTGCAGCTGAAAATGGATTGACCTGAGCCGAATTTGCTGAGGATACAACCTGAATAAAGTAGACTATAGCTCATAGGTTTAGGCTAAAATAAGTAAAATGGATAATAATAAAAGGGTGATAAATTGACTTTAATAAGGATTAGGGAAACTTCTATTTCCATGGTTTTAAAATCTGGAAAGAGATTCTGCACTGTTTTTCTTCTTTGACTCCTGAATATTATGATGGAGATAAAATACGAGCCTGATTAGTACTGTCAAGAAATATTGCAAAGTTCCATATGTAGTCACCAGTAAACCCACATAGATAGAACACAAATACGGTTAATCTTACAAGATCCATTTACATAAGCCTGCACAGTGCATTGTCGAGATACTACAGTGACAGATGCATGTTTGAAAACCAGGGATCCAGTTTTTTTCTGAAGTTCAACTCAAAATAGCTTTGGAGGAAAATGTCCAGTGATTACAATGCAGCATATGCCTCCAGTAGAGTACAATAGCTAAGAGAAGCTGGACTGATCCACTCTCTGATTGCATCATCAACAATATTGTCAAGAAAGTTTTGTAGATTATATCCATGGCAAAACTTGCATCTGAAAAAAAGATCAAACACTACTATAAAACAGATGCAATTAAATAATTTTAACTTCACTATTCAATTTTTCTAATTTTAGCACTTTTAACTTTTTATTATGTCACCCACAGTCACTGCATCAGTAAGATAGAAATTTAATAAAGACATGCACATTTTCTAATTTGACAAATGACTACATGACTCCAAAAGGAAACACAATACAGAAACCAAATGCATTCAAGATAACCATCAAGTTTAACTTTGTTTGTTGTAGCAAAGGATTTTATTAAGACTTGGATAACTGTTTTTTCTGCTCAGCACATCACCAAGGTGGGCCATTCCCTACTTCCTTAGGGCCAGGAACATAGGATGGCAATTCCTCCTATTTCCAGCCCATTACAAATGCATTCCAGTCACAATCTTCAGTTCATCTTCAATTCAAAACTGTTTATCACCCAAGCTCTCATCTGGTTTTAGACCAGATGGTTTCTTTGGTCCATTCTTTGATCCAACAAAGGCCCCATTAAGTGAGCTACCCTCAGCTCCTGAAGCTTGTGCTCAATTCTTTGTTCATATCACCAGGTAGGCACCTTTTCATTTTCTGTCCAGGTTGGATGTTCTTGCTTTCCCACCTCCTGCCCACAGTTCTACAAGGCTTTCCTTCCTCTTCCTACTTATTTTATGGGGCTGAATTGTCAGTTTGTCCCTGTTCAAAGTTTTTGTTGTCTTACAGGAATGGAAGAAACAAAAGAACTTGGCATGAGAACAATGATGGTACCATAATAGAAAAAAGAAATGATATGTGTTAATATCAAAGAAAATAATATAGGAACTTGTGGTGAAAACATCCATGCATGCAAACACCTGGGAAACAAAGGAAACAGAAGGGCTAAAGAAGAAAGAACAGTTCCAAAAAAGAGAAGGGAACTACAGTAGACTGATCCAGCAAGGAACCAACCAATGAGGCCTGTCTTTCCCATAAGGACAAGAAGCAAAGTAATAATAAGGCAGTTATAATCTAGGCTGAACGTTAGCCTACCCCAGGGGTGTCAAACTCATGACATGTTGTCATCACGAGATATATCTGTTATGGTCTGCCAGTGGCCTGCGGAGCTGGCAGCAGAGTCAGACAGTGAGGAGGTTGGAGAGGAACATGGGCCAGTCTTGGAGTCTGGGGAAGGCTCGGATGAGGGCTCTGCATCAGAAGCAGAGAGAGGGCCAGGGCCATTTGGTACTTACGTGCTGCCTCCGGAAACTCCCGAGTCTGACATCAGAGGCAGAAGAACAGTGTGAGCCTGTGCCCAATGTGCGCATGAAGGCAAGAACAATTAAGACAAAAAGGATGACTTGGGAGTAAGGCTTGGAGTGATTGGCCCCTCCCA
Organism: Thamnophis sirtalis; assembly: GCF_051295495.1. Lineage (NCBI taxonomy): Eukaryota > Metazoa > Chordata > Lepidosauria > Squamata > Natricidae > Thamnophis > Thamnophis sirtalis. The sequence continues at coordinate 42,816,794 of NW_028261390.1, read as the reverse complement.
TAAGACATAAAAGAGGAGCAAATGGACGTGAGCCTTTGCATGAAGCAATTAGTTCATCTGGTCGATTCAAGCTCTGAGAATTCCTGTTTGATGTGCTGCATTTGGCCTTGCAAAACTAATTGGCAATTAGGTCTCTGGTATCGTTTCAAGGGAGATAAAGGTGGATGCTTATCAACATTACCCTGAAAGACTTTGGCAACTCGAGCAGACATCTGTTGGACTCTTTACAGACTATTTGTGAAATATTTTGGGCTGGGAATGACCATAATTCACAGCCATTTAAATAAAAGAGGGTTTGGGGCCTAAGATTGTCATTTATGCTTTCTCAGGAAGTCTAGGTCAGAACAGTATCACAACTTTTTCTCCCTTCCCCCTTTTTCCCCCTTCGCTAAACCGGGGATAGGTTATGGTCAGTGCATGACAGATCCAGCTCGCAGGCCGCAAGTTTGACACCCGTGAGCTAGCCCATTGTCAATCAACTGTGTTCAATTCTGAAATTTTTGAAGTTGCAGCTGGGAGCAACATGGAAAACAAAGAGTTGCTCTAAGGAATTGTCCTTAATCTACTAGGCAATCAGGAACATTCATGTTTGAAATCAATTATCCAGAATCATCTATAAGAGCATACAGAGCCATATCTCAACCCAAGCAAGTCTGGCAATAGGACAACCTTCCACAAAATATGTACTTAAATATGATATGTTTAAATGAGGCCCAAACAGCCTCAGGCAATGCAACAAAAATGGAACCGGTCACTCCTGTTGTACTAGCTGTATGAGGCTAGAAATAGCTGGGGGACAGGGAAGTGAAGTGAATCACAGTCTACATAATAACAATCCAATCACAATACAAACACTGGAAAAAAAACTGCTGAATATGTATTGGAAGCTAATGTATTCTCTCTCTGCACATTCTCTTTCTGAGAATCTAATCTTAGAAACGAATAGTAAATCAGGTTATAGAACAATGAAGGAAATTTATTATATGTGTAGGCAAGCCTTGCACAGATAGTTATGTCCTGTCAGGAAGTAATCCTTTCAACCGGAAGTGCCCCGGTTCTTCTGACACAAGTGTAAGTCAGGAACCAAAAAGTGCTTTATTTATGTTATTTATCAAATTTATTTACCGTCCACATCGCAGTGCCTTCTCTGTTACTACACCAACCATCTCCAGCCAATAGTTTTGTCTTCAGGACCCTGTGCTAGCCCGCATAGCCAGGTTTTAAGATTTTTCCTGAAGGCTAAAAGAAAAGAAGTGGATCTTACCTCCTGTGGCAAGATGTTCCAAGGGCAGGAGCCATGGCAGAAAATGATCTTTTCCTAGATCCAAAATTCCTTGGCTGATAGGTTCTGTAGTAGGCCCCTGACAGCACAAGTGAGGGAGGGAGAAATCCCATTGGAGAAAGATGATTCCATAAAGGACTTTAAAATTACCTAGTAGCTAACATCTTGAATTAAACCCAGAAAGCAAATCAGCAGCCAGTGCAGCTCACATAGTGATGTTATATGTAAGGTGACCAGATTTTCAGATTGGTAAAGAGGGACACCTTTGACCGGGGGGGGGGGGGGGGGGATTAAAAATTTTATACGGAGCAACAAAAATTTTCATACAACGCAAAAATAGTATTGTAATATTTTTTTTATTTCAACATAACTACAATTTACAAATATAAATTGTAACTGTTGCCAAAGATCAAATTTTTGATCACGTGACCATGAGGATGCTGCAACAGTCGCTAAGTGTGAAAAATGGTCATCAGTCACATTTTTTAATGCCATTGTAACTTTGGTCACTATACTACCTTTCTTGCCACAGTTCTTAAGTGAATAACTGCAGCTGATAAGTTAGTAACATAAGTGAATCTGGTTTCCCCATTTGACTTTGTCAAAAGGTGATTATATGACCCCAGGACACTGAAACCATCATAAATACGAATCTGTTGCCAAACATCAAAATTTTGATCACGTGACCATGAGGATGCTGCAACGGTTGCTAAGTGTGAAAATGGTCACTAAGTGTGAAAAATGGTCATCAGTCACTTTTTTCAATGCCATTGTAACTTTGGTCACTATACCACCTTTCTTGCTACAGTTCTTAAGTGAATAACTGCAGCTGGTATTTTGTATTTTGGATAGAATCTTTTTTTAAATAGTCTAAGACAATTTAAAAAAAGAATCCACACAGAATAAATTGAAGTAAAACATTTCAAAGTATTGTGCATAGAATTTTTAAAAATGGTTTCACTTCAATTTATTTTGGAGAGAATCTTTTTTTAAATAGTCTAAGACAATTTAAAAATAGAATCCACACAGAATAAAACTATTCTAAAAAAAAATCCTATGCACAATAAATAAAATATTATTTTAAAATACATTAAAAAAGAAAAGAAAAAAACCCAGCTCACTTACCAGCAGGCACAAGTGAACACTCCAAGTCAATCCAGAATGATGTAGATGTTAATACAAAGAACTCAGCAAATTAAAATGGTGAAATTAGTCAGGGAAATATTTTTCAAAGAAACTTTGCCACCATTTTTTTCACACGAGCCGAACTCCAACCTCCGTGCCCCTCCCCTCCGGAAAATCCAGGAAGGAACACTCGCTACCTCTCTAGCCAAGTATTTCCTGGAGCTCTATGGTACTGGGTCATTTCTTATAAAAGTGAGTAAAGGGGGCGGGGGGTCCGTTTTCTTGCTTTAAAGTTTTAATATCTTCAATGAAAGTACTGAGACAGAGAGAGAGAGATTAGACAGAGTGTCTTTTGTCTTGCTGCGGTTAGGATTTCTTAAGCAAATTCACTGGGCTTTCAACATGAAGCCAGAAAATCGGGACTTTTTTAAAACACCCCGGGGCACGGGACAAATTGTTATAAATCATGACTCTTCCGCTGAAATCGGGACGTCTGGTCACTATTGTGTACCAGGACATTGAGTTGAGCCGAAATAACTGAGGCGGAGATGGGAATAAAGAGGCCAACAAGTTTATTCCCTAACAGTACAAGCTAACAGTGAAGGAACCGGCTTCAGACAGGAACGACAGCTGTTGTTGGACAGCTCCCTTTTTATACCCGGAGCTGTCAAACAACCAGTCAATGAGCTGTCGAGTAACTCCCGCTTAAATGCAACTTTATTGAGCATGCTCAGAATGTGACACTCCTTTCCCCTACGCTCACGCAAGCATTGTCCTGTAGATAGGCTGGGTGCCGCCTAATGCAGCTGGACGCGTGAGGCCCTCTGTCGCCGCCTGGGAAAACTGGTCGATCTGCCGAGGACCTTGCTTCGCAGGATGGCAACAGCATGGGCCGCAGAGGTACCAAGGACTGGGCTGGCCCATCAAGTAAGTCGACTTCTGCATTGGCTGCTTGATCTGTTGTGGCCTCCTTGTTTCTGGGCCCTGCGTTGTTCGCTATTGGTTGTTGGTCGGTCGGTGCGCTTCTTCTGCTCCGTAACTGGTCGCAATGGCACTTCCAGATTCTGCTGTCGTCCAGCCTGACCCTGTAGGAGCAGGGTCCGGTCTGGTCAGTCACAATGCTTGGTAGCCACAAGGGATGCCCTACATAATTTCTGGCATACACTGCCTCCCCTGGAAGAAGGAGCGGGTACCCCCATGGGAGTCTAGGGGTGCTGGGGTGGAGTAGGCGGGGTGCATGTGGTCCAGGGGCATTCTGATGTAGTGACACATTAAGAGTTCCGTAGGGCTGGTGTTGGTGTCCGGGGATGGGGTGGCATGGTGAGCCAAGAGGAATGCGTTAATGCGTTCCTGCCAGCCAAGGTGGGCCCATTTTGGCAAGGGCCTCTTTAATGGAGCGCACCATGCGTTCCGCCAGTCCATTGCTAGCCAGGTGGAATGGGGCAATAAGGGCATGATGGATTCCCAGCGAGGCCAGGTAAGCCTCGAATTGGGCGGACATCAGCTGGGGTCTGTTGTCGGACACCAGCACATCAGGGAGGCCATGGGTAGAGAACAAGTGGCAGAGGGACGCTATCAGGGCATCGGCGGTAGTCAAGGGCATGTGATGACCTCCACCCATTTGGAGAAGGTGTCCCCAGCAAGGAGGAGCATGCAGCCAGAATGGGGCCAGCAAACTCCACATGCACCCGGGACAAGGACACAGAGAGCGGCTCCCATATGCGGGGCTCCGCCTTGGGCGGTAGCGCCTGGCCTGCCTGGCACTGAGGGCATCCAGCAACATGGGCAGAGATGTCCTGGTCTAGCTTAGGCCACCAAACATAACTACAGCCCAGGGCTTTCATCCGGACAATGCCAGGATCCGCGCTATGTAGCTGCTTTAACACAGTAGTCCTCAGTGAGGCCAGTACGATTACGCGATGGCCCCACAGAAGGCAGCCCCATTGGACTGAGAGCTCCGCCAACCTAGATTTCTAGGGAAGGAACTCGGTTTCCACGGGGTCCTTGGGCCACCCCCGCCTAACCCAGTCTAGGACTCGGGAAAGTACCTGATCCTTTGCAGACAACCGGGAGATGTCGGCGGCAGAGACTGGCAGGTTGAGGTCATCAACCAGGAACACCGGGGAGACGGCAGCAGGATCTTCGAGGCCAGCATGCAGGGGCCATCGGCTGAGGGCATCGGCATGTGCGATCTGTTTGCGGGGCAGTGCTGGAGCGAGTAGTCGTAGGCGGCTAGGAAGACAGACCAGCAGGTCATGCGAGGGGACATGACCTGCGGGGCCTGCCGGTCACTGGCCAGCAAGCCAAGGAGCGGCTTGTGATCAGTGACAATGAGGAAACGACGGCCATAAATGTAGTGGTGGAAACGGCGCACTGCGGCCACAATAGCGAGGGCTTCTTTATCTATCTGGGCATAGTTTCGTTCAGAGGCAGACAGGATGCAGGAAAAGAACGCCACAGGAACCTCTGCACCACTGGGCAGTTGGTGGCACAGTATGCGCCCACCCCATAGGGTGAGGCACCGCAGGCGAGCACAAGAGGCAAGTGCTCACTGTACTGGGCAAGCACATCATTGGAGACCAGGAGGTGCTTGACAGCCTGGAAAGCGGTAGCCTCACGGCGGCCCCACACCCAGGGCACACCAGAGTCCAAGAGGTGGTGGAGCGGTTCAGCGACAGAGGCTTTGTGGGGCAGGAACACAGCATAAAAGTTCAGAAGGCCTAAAAAGGCCTGTAGTTCAGCTCTGTTTGTAGGAGGAGGAGCCTCCATGATGGCTTTGGTCTTGGCAGCTGTTGGGTGAATGCCATGGGCATTGACTAGAAACCCCAGGAACTCCACTTGAGTGACAGCTATTTGACACTTGTCGCGCTTGACTTTAAGCCCAACTTGCTGGAATTTGTGCAGCACCGCTCGCAGTTGCACCATTAGGTTTTCATGGGTGGCAACAGAGATGAGGATGTCGTCAAAGTATGGGACGATGCCTCAGAGTCCTTGGAGCAGCCACTCTATTAAACTTTGGAATAGTCCTGGGACGATGCTGACCCCAAATTGCAGCCGGCGGCACCTGAAGGCACCCCAGTGTGTGATAATGGCTTCAGCTGCAGCATCGTCGACTACCAGCTGCTGGTAGGCTTGGGCGAGGTCCAGCTTGGCGAAAATGGACCCCTCACCCAAGGTGTGAAGGAGGTGTTGGACCACCGGCACCGGGTATGCATTGGAAGGCAGGTTGATGGAACAGCAGTAGTCGGCGCAAATCCTCATGCTGCCATCCAGCTTGATTGGCAATACGATGGGGGTTTCCCACCGCGCATGGTTCACTGGCTCTAGGACCCCTTGAGCCACAAGCTTGTCAAGCTCAGCATCCACTTTCAGCTTGAGGGCGATAGGCACCCTGCACAGCTTCATTCTGACCGGTGGCACTGAGGGGTCGAGGCTGAAAGACACAGGGGTGCCTGTGTATTGGCCCAGCTTGCCATCGAACACAGCAGGGAATTCATTAACAAGGCAGTCTAGATCAGAGGTGCCGAGGTGATGTATGCCGCTGATTTGCAGCCCGAGGGACTGGAACCAGTCAAGGCCAAGAAGGCTGGGCAGCTTCCCTTCGACAATGATGAGAGGTAAACGGCCCTCGAACCCCTTGAATTTCACTCTCACTTTGCTGGCGCCAATTACTGGAATCAGGTTGCCCTGATAGTCTCTTAGAGTCAAGTTGCAACTCTGTAACTGGCGCTTGGAAAGATGTGGAATGAGGTGTTTGATGGTGCTCCAGGAGACAATAGAGGTCACGGAGCCGGTATCTAACTCCACCAGGCACGGGCTGCCTTCAATGGTGACAGTTAGCTGGATCTTCTTTTGGAGACTGTGGCACGACTGCCAGTTGGCCCGGTCACCGTGCATGGCGTGCCGGAGGATGGCATGGCAATCTACCCTGGGCTTCTTGGGGCCATCTTTCCTGCCCTGGAACTGCCGCGATCTGTCACTCTGGAAGTTTGAGGAGGACATAGGTTGAGCGGCTCGGCACACCCTGGAGATGTGGCCCTTCCAGCCGCATCGTTGGCAGAGGGCTTGCCTAAATCTGCATTCAGCTCTTTCGTGGTTGCCACTGCACCCACTACATGCAGATCTAGGGTCGCCCTTCTGCCTTTGGGAGCTCTTTCTGTTCGCCTCATGAAGGCGGTTAATGTCCTCCTCCCCATCGAAGTCTGAGTTTTCACTCTCAGTCTCTTGGGATCCGGCAGCCATGCTGAAGGTGCTGGAGGGTTGTGCAACGGCGGCAGGCTGGCTCTTCGTGATGGTGGCCAGCGATGCGGCGGCCATCTCAGAGGCGCGAACCTCGTCAAAAGCAGACTGGAACGATAGGTCTGTCTTGGCCAAGAGTCGTCTCTGGAGTTTGAGATCACGAAGGCCACAGACAAGGCCGTCGAGAAGGGCCTCGTCAAGGTATCTGAACTCACAATGGAGGGCAGCAGACCATAGGGCAGCGACATAGGAGCTGACGGATTCCCCCTCAGTTTGGTTCCGCTGATGGAAGGCGTGCCAGCGGGCAATTTTAGAAGGCGATGGGGCATAATGGCTCTTCAGCTTAGCCATTAGCACAGGCCACGGGATGGCCTTAATAGGGTCTGGGGCTGTGAGAGCCCTTGCAGTATGGAACACGTCCGTTCCGCAAACTGACAGGAAGAATGCACATTTTCGTTCATCGGTTAGCTCTGTGAGGTCGTGGGCGACCAGAAAGCATTCAAAACGGGCCATGTAGGACTCCCATGTCTCGGAGCCATGGTTGAACGCCGCAAAATGTAACATGGCCATTTCTGTCAGGCTGTCAGCGACGTCTCGTCGCGGCAGAGAAACATGGTTCCTAGTGACTCAGCTAGTGACTTCAGTGGCAGTGACCAGCTAGCTCACGCCTCAGTTCGGCAATTCCATCCTCGTCGCCAGTATTGTGTACCAGGACCTTGGGTCGAGCCGAAATAACTGAGGCGGAGACGGGAATAAAGAGGCTAACAACTTTATTCCCTAACAGTACAAGCTAACAGTGAAGGAACCGGCTTCAGACAGGAACGACAGCTTTTCGTTGGACAGCTTCCTTTTTATACCCAGAGCTGTCAAACGACCAGCCAATCAGCTGTCGAGTAACTCCTGCTTAAATGCAACTTTATTGAGCATGCTTAGAATGTGACAGTCACCTTAGTTATATGTGCCACTTAGGTGCCTCCAAAACTGTCCATGCCGCTGCATTCTGGACAATTGAAGCTTTTAAATATTCTTCAAAGGTAGCCCATGTATAGCACGGGATAGTAATCCAAGCAAAAGATGACTAGGGCATGAGTGACTGAGCAAAGGGCCCCACAATCCAGAAAAGTCCTATAGTATGTGCCTGAGAAGAAATGCAGAAGGAAGTGACTCATATAAACAATCTCTTAGAGACAAAATAGAAGGCAAAGTGATAAGCAAAAAGAAGAAGAGAATAAATCCTTAACTGTCAATCTACATCTTATATGCCTCTCTTGGTCAAGAGGTCTTGGAGCTTTGAAGAGTTTATTTCATTGAATTTGGACCTCCAACAAAAATGGCCCTATAGTCTGAGGATGAGATATGCTCATAACAAAGCTTATGGAATACCATCACTTGTATCCCACAGAACAATGCTGTGGAATACAAAGCATTTTCTTCAAGTTTAAAATATTCAAACTGGCTTTGCTGAGACTGGAATGCTCTAAGACTTAATGCTTAAGTCTACAGACTTCAGATTATTGCTCTTCTAAGGAGCTAAAAATTAGATTTCACCAGATATAACCAAATCTGCAAATGCTGCTTAAGGACTTAATAAGTTTCTGCAGAGTCTTCCAATATCAGCAGCCTTGCTAAGGCCTGGATAAGAAGGTATTTAAAAATCCTGTTTGTGCTACCAGATAAATCTCCAATGGTAGGCTTCAGTTTACATTAATAAGAGGTAGAAAGTTTAAAAACCATTATTGTTTCAAAAAAAAATAATGCAATCTGTTATTTCAGAAATTATAAGTCCAGTAGCAGTTCCTCAACATCTATTTAATCATAATCCATTCTTTAAATCATTTTTTAGATTGCTAACTATTGAGACAGTTCTGAGTTTCATAACCCTGCACCACAGAGCAACATTTAGAAAATGGTAAGAGAACAACATTAAGTTACAAGTGACATAATTTTTCATTCTGAATGATTCATAGTATCAGATCTTCTGGAATGACAAATAAATGAAATGAAGAATAGGTTGGAAGAAAATTGCATCTGGGTTTGTACTTAAGCACCAGTTTTGTAATAGAAATATTAATCACAGTAAATCATACCTAAATGAGCAAATGTTTGACAAAGTAATGAAAAGCAAAATCAGATTTCACCATCCTTGTTTTCTACCAATCCTGAAAGCTCATCTTACTTGGCATCAAGCTGTCATCAAGGCACTGAACCAAAAAGACTCAGTTTGGCAGCTATCAGAAACATAATGATTCTACTGAATTCCTTGTCAATAAAGCTGGAAACAAAACTTTCATCTGAGTACATATATCTCCGAGGGTTAGAATTTCTCTATTGATTGTTGCAATCTAAATGTAATATTGTTTGGACTTCTGGCTTTATATACAAAACTGAGATTATTTTAGGATGTTTATTCAATGTTCTTTATATGAGCAGCAGCATCTGATATTTCAAGCAATTGATGATATCACAAAAAGCTGTCACATTGTCTATGTGGGCCATGGGGATTGAGCCTAGCTGCCCACAGTTCTTAACATTGCTAACCCATCTTGTGTTATTACATAGTGGAATGTATTGACCAGTTCATTGTATTGAATTATAGACTCATCTTCCTATCTCTCAAACCATAGCATGAGAATACCCTGCTAATAAAGTGTAGTGCTAGCTCTCAGAGGAGATTGCCTTCATATTTAGCTATTGAGTTTTAAAATAGTGTTATCTCTTATATCCCAACACCATTTTGACTGTGGCTAAACCTATGACACTTCATGCCAGCAATCAAGGGCTGAGATTTTTCCAACTTCTTTAAATGATTTTCATTATTATGGGCGGTTATTTCTCCCCTCTAGTTATTGGACATTTCATTCCACAGCCACTTTGATTCATATTTCTGAAGAAATGGGACACAATGTTTTCATAAAGGTCAATGCCAATTCAATGTTTGACCTGTGCTTTGGAACTGCCGGTCAGTTATTACACATCTCCTTTATACTCTTTGAAAGGGCTTGTGACCTGTTTTTATGCATGAGTCAGAAGTCTTTTGAAAGAGCATCAGACCTGTATATTACAACATGGCTAGTATTCTTTGGTTCTTATCCTATACTGTACATGTTCAAGCAAAGAAATTCTCTCAGCTGCTTAATGTTTCTTGAAGTCACTATACCTGTGACTTCTAAGTTAGCCTATTCTTAAACATGAGTTGAACACTCTTCAGGAATAATGCTATACCTCTGGCTTAAAAACTGCTCACCCGATTGGTCAAACAAATGATGAAGAAATGTAGGCTGACACTAGAGTATTCTCTCTTGTTTGATCCTGAAACCATAGGATGTTTGTGAGCAATCTCTCTCTCTCTCTTTAGATATTAGTTACTGTTCCTCATTTTATATTTTAAAGAACAGGTCCAGGGTTCTAACACTAGTGCAATCTGACATATAGCTAATTTCTCCATTCCAGACAACCCCTCCCCAACACAGATTCAGGAGACAATATATGGTTGTTTTTACACTAGTAGATGATGCTTAGTGGGAGGGTAATCCAACCTTTTTTTTAAATTGTCCAACATGAAAACTTGAAAGACAATACCATTTACTGGCCTCATTATTGAAAAATATTAGCACTTGGATATAAGGGCAATTATTTTTGTTGTTGTTGATGATATTGCTAACTTGTGGCCAGGAACAGTGCATGTTAACATGGCAATGGGAAATAACTCAACATGTAATAGATTCTTTCATTTGCCCGTTAATACTACTCTTCTGAGTTTCTTTTGCATTATTTTCAGAAAATAATAAGGAATCCACTATAACTGTCAAAAACAAAAAACGTCAGACATATTCTGAGTTTCCAAGGGTTTTAATGGAATGTTAACTCAGGCTTCCAGGAAGTTAAACAGATTAAGAAGCAATTTGAAATGTGTGTGTTTTTTAAAAAATGATTTCCCCCTTTTTAATGCAACTTTCAAAAACATACAACTTCTTTTAGTGAAAGCCATTGAGTGCTGTGATTCCTGCCTCCACAACGTCTGTTCTAGCAAATCTCACAAATCTATAATATGGAAGTTTCTTGTGCACCTCACTCCATCCGCTGCTGTTCATTCACAGATGAAATAAATTGTTCTAACAGTATACCTTCACTTGTAAAGCTGGCATCACTAAACTGTGTGGCCAATACTGTCTATTTTCATTTCAATTTAATTCAGTAGGAAAATTGACAATATCAGTCTCTATTCAGCTTGGAGGGAGTATAAAAGTTCCTGGTTCAGACTACTTGCAGTGTGTCATCTTCTAAGACTAGCAATAATTGCACATGGAAATCATGAATCACTGCCATGAAATAGGGCATAAATGCCATTTAAACAACTCGCATACTGCTACTATTTACAAATTAAGAGAAGCTCTGAATCAGCTCCATGTTGGTGATTCGTATAAGGGCTGTCCCTTATTTCTTCAATAGGCATTGTGCAAGCTGTAGCAATAAAACTATATTAAATGAAGGCAGTTTTTAAAGATCAGATAAGGACTATAGGTGGGCTCTTGGAGTAAACAAAATAAAAACAAAATGCATGAACCAGAAAGCGAACTGAAAGGAAAGTGAAAGGAAAATCAAGTATCATATTACAAATAACCAAAGCAACAGATTAACTTTCAGCAGAACTTGCCAGTTTATTATATTGAAAGAAAAAAAAAGCTAAAAATTACTGGAATAAGATAGGGGGGGGAATCTTTAAGTTAAAAGAATGTATTTCTCCAATACCAAAAAGAGCTAGGGTGAAAATCGAAGAAGCAATTAATATGCATTAGATTACATTCATGCAGAGTGATTATTAACAGCCAAATCATCACCTGTCTATTTCATCAATTAAAAAAACTCCAAAAGTGACTTTATCTGAATTTTACATACTGAATGGTTTTTCAAAGATAGCTAATATACTGTAGATTTCTATTATTTAATTTAGTAGTTACACTTAAAGGCAGTTATGAAGATGATGAAAAAATAAGCAACCAGAACAACCTTGTGAAGCAAAATAAAGCTGATGATGGCAAACTCAGTTGCAGTCATGTGATTTCTTAGGGAAGGGTGGAAGGGAGGAAGGGAGTGAACGAGAAAGAAAAGAAGGAAGGAAAACCCTCAATCTTCATTATCAGATAAGACTCAGACTCAGGGTATTTTAAATGATAGCTATCAACAAAACTTAGTTGCGTTCCTGGAAATTTCACTAGAAATGCCAACAAGTGAACACAAATAATGATAGTTTGGGACCAGTCCAACAGTGAGTAAGAAGTGAGATTATGAAATCTAAAAACCAAACATAACAGAGAAAGCTATGCTAAATAATGATGTTTTAAATATTTACCCACCAATTACTGGAAGACACACAATGTCAGCTTGAATCCAGTACAAAGAAAATTTTCAAATAAGCTTTGAAGGGGGTTTAAGGGGGAGGGGAAGCAATACCAACCTCCACGGAGAGACTGTCATTCTGTGTTGCAATGATTTAAGGTTCATGGTTAAAAAACAATTTTTTAACTTACTACTATACTTTGGCATACAGAGAGAGGGGGGAGAGAGAGACAGAGAGACAGAAAGAGACAGATAATTAATTAACAAAAAATAATTAAACAAAGGGAAGGGAATATACAGAGTTGCTTACACATAAGTATCTCAATTATGTATGTAGGTAGGCTTTACATCAAACCTTGAATGATGGTCATATTTCATTATGAAATATGAACCTTTCTCAAAAATTAAAATTAGAGTCTAGTTTAGATTTCGTATTCAAATTTAGAGGATTTTTTTAAAACTAAGTTAGAGAACAAGATATCAATTCTTATCAGAATATTTGCTTTCATGTCAGGAATAATGTCCACACCTTCATTTCTAATATTTTAAAAAAATCTGAAAAATGTGGGTTTTTCAATATATAGAAGACATGAGTAATTAGTGCTACCCAGAATATATGAAGGTAAATTGTAATGATATATGGTGTTATATTTTCTGGATATAATATGATCTTCTATGATGAATGAATTACTAGGATGTTCTACTGGATAAGTTTGTTTTTTATAATCATTGCAATGTTAATATTTTGCACTTACTAATTGCAGCATCATTATCATTTATTTTGGTCACTAATCAACAACATTTACATTCAATATTAACGTTAAAGTCCTCCCACTGTACCAATGGTCTAATCTACATATTAAAAGAATAACTAAAATGTAAAGTGCTTGGACAAATACAAAAAAATGTAATAGCAATACCATTATGTTTATAAATATAGCTAAGAAATGCTGCTATGTGCACTTCCAAGTCTCTAAAGCAACATAAAATATCTTGATAGATACGAAGATAGATAGATAGATATATAGATAGATAGATAGATAGATGATAGATAGATAGATAGATAGATAGATAGATAGATAGATAGATAGATAGATAGATAGATAATCTGCCCTGCTGAAAATCTAGATGAGGCCATGGTGCAGTAGGAACTACAATGTCATTAGCAGAATAAAGGCATTTTTGAGAAAACTGTGGAATAATGATTCAGGTACAGAGTGTTGGAAAAAAATGAAAATACTTCCTCTGTACCAATCAGTTGCAGCTCATAATTCACAATCCATAAATGCCCTATCCAATATGCTTGTGCCCCACACCTAGTTACACTGAATTCTCAGTGAAAAGCAGTGTTTTTCAATCTTGACAACTTCAACCTGTGTGGATTTCATCTCTCGTAAGTTCATTTTCCATGCTAGCTGGGGAAGTAAGAAAACTGAAGTCCATACATCTTAAAGTTGCCAAGGTTGAGAAACACTGCTCTAAAGGAATGAAAAAGTTGCACCTAATTGTAATTACGCACAAATCAGCAAGTGGCTCAGACTGTGTTATTCCTTGACACAGGGGATGGGTTAAGCAACTTCCAGATATGAATTCAGAGTGGATTCAAATGCACAATCCACCTTTGAACACAATATGTTTGTTTTTGACTAAAAAAAAGACCAGTCCTAGCTGAGTTTGTTCAGTGATGCTAATGATGTCACAGCAGACCACCATCTTTTACATCTTTAGTCAACTCATTCTTACTTGAGTTAGCATGTTTCTATGATGGTAATGTTTAACAGACCGGTGGTAAGAAGAAGTAATCCAATTGTCAATCCAGTGGAGTAATGCAACAATAAAACTAATACAAGACCTGATCATTGCTGAGTTTAGTCTTTTGCTGCTGCTAGGTCTCTTTTCTGCCTTTTCCCTTCACTACTTCTTGCCTTATTTTTCCTTTGATGATGGCTACATTCAAAATAGTTGGAAAGGCTAGACTAATTATCTGTATTTCATTCCATTCTCTGACATGAGATCAGTAGCATTGTTGTGCAGTTCTCAATTTTCAGACAGTTATAGACAGTGCATTGAAGCATGAAGGCAAGGTTATCTTTGTTCCTGCGTCAGATAGAAAGATCAGTGTTATAATTGAAAGAGATTATACAACTGCCATATCAGTATTCTTCAACTTTCCACCCTCTAGGTGTGCTTGACCATTGTTCCTAATAAGTCCTGATCAACATGGCTGATAATAGAGCTGCTATAGGTTAATGTGAAGATAGTCTTCTGGTACTATCAACTATATTCACACAGTCAACAATAATAGATGCAGATAAATAAACTACAGACCTATCAGCCTGACCTCAATACCAGGAAAGATTCTGGAAAAGATAATCAAGCAATGAATTAAGAAACACCTAGAAGCAAACAAAGTAATAGCCAAAAGCCAACATGGGTTTGTCAAAAACAGATCATCCCAGACTAATCTTATTGCATTCTTTGATAATGTGACAAAATTAGTGGACCAAAAGAATGCCATTGATATAGTTTACTTGGACTTCAGTAAGGCATTTGATAAGGTAGACCATAACCTACTACTAGATAAAGTAGAAGAATGTGGGTTAGACAGCATCACCACCAGATGGATTTGTAATTGGCTGACCAACCGCACTCAACGTGTAGTCCTCAATGGAACTGCATCTTCGTGGAGGGACGTATGCAGTGGAGTACCCCAAGGCTCTGTTTTGGGCCCAGTACTCTTCAACATCTTCATCAGTGATTTGGATAAGGGAATAAATGGGGAACTCATCAAATTTGCAGATGACACCAAGCTGGCAGGAATAGCCAACACTCCAGAAGATAGGCTAAAGATACAGAAGGATCTTGACAAACTTGAACATTGGGCACTATCTAATAAAATGAAATTCAATGGTGAAAAGAGTAAGGTTCTACATTTAGGCAACAAAAACGAAATGCACAGGTACAGTATAGGTGGTACGTTGCTCAATAGTAGTAACTGTGAAAGGGATCTTGGAGTCCTAGTGAACAACCATTTAAAAATGAGCCAGCAATGTGCAGCAGCTGCCAAAAAGCCAACACAGTTCTAGGCTGCATAAATAGAGGGATAGAATCAAGATTATGTGAAGTGTTAATGCCACTTTATAATGCCTTGGTAAAGCCACACTTGCATTCAGTTTTGGTCACCATGATGTAGAAAAGATGTAGAGGCTCTAGAAAGAGTGCAGAGGAGAGCAACAAAGATGATGAGGGGACTGGAGACTAAAACATATGAAGAACAGTTGCAGGAACTGGGTGTGTCTAGTTTAATAAAAAGAAAGACTAGGGGAGACATGATAGCAGTGTTCCAATATCTCAGGGGTTGCCACAAAGAAGAGGGAGTCAAACTATTTTCCAAAGCACCTGAGGGCAGAACAAGAAGCAATGGGTGGAAACTAATCAAGGAGAGAAGAAACTTAGATCTGAGGAGAAATTTCCTGATAGAACAATTAATCAGTGGAACAGCTTGCCTCCAGAAGTTGTGAATGCCCCAACTCTGGAAGTCTTTAAGAAGATGTTGGATAGCCATTTGTCTGAAATGGTAAAGGGTTTCCTGCCTAGACGGGGTTGGACTAGAAGACCTCCAAGGTCCCTTCCAACTCTGCTATTGTATTGTATTGTATAAATGACCTTAGAAAAGAGTGGTGGACAAAAACATTTGCATCAAAAATATACTCTTACTTCTGTTAAAAACAAGATTTAATAAAATAACCAGCTTTGTTCCATGAGATGATGCCTCCTACTAATAGGGTGGACTTGGAACAGAGGTGTGTTCCTACCAGTTTGCACCTATTCGGTAGAACCGGTTCGTCAAACCTACTGAACCAGTTAGAAGAGGTTCCACCAGTGGACCCGGAAAGCAGGCCACACCTACAAAAGAGGTTCCAAAATTTTTTGAAACCCACCACTGACTTGGAAATATTTTACTTTTACTTCTCATGCATTCCCAAAGAATTGTGATAGTGTTGTTTGAAGCATTTTCAAGTTTTATAGGATTATTTTGTATTTTATTTTTTTTATTTTGTTGATCTTTCAATAGAATGGTAAGATTAAAGCATCTTGTTTCCATGTGAAACTTCCCCAAAATGATCTTTTTGAGCTAGGTTAGAGGGGAATTTGCAGTCCAACAGATCTGAATGTCTTCAGGTTGAGAGAGTCAGGACAGGAGCTCAGGAGAAATGCACAATCTCAAACGCTGTATGCCATTCTCAACATTAGAAGTTTAAAACTGTTAGTTTGTATTAGGGCACATTGGCAGGGTACTACACAACATTCTTATATCATGTTAATCCAGTTTCTAGATATGCATAATGTATTGAATCATTATGAACCAAATGCTCTAGCTTTAGTTCCCCAATCTAGGCAAGTTTTAAGATTTATGGACTTCAACTCACAGAATACCCTAGCCAGCCTTACTGTCTGATGAAATGGTCAAAGCTGATGGGGATTTTAGGGTTTAGAGTGACAGAAGGTGCTCTTAAAACCAAATATAGACAACCATTTGGTGCCCAGAATCTACATATAACTTGGGTGTAGTGAGATGTATGGTGTACCAATTGCTAAAACAAAATAGGTAGGGCCACAACTCATATGTGAAGGTAAAGGTTCCCCTTGTACATATGTTCTAGATGTTCCCAACTCTAGGGGGCAGTGCTCATCTCGATTTCAAAGCCGAAGAGCCAGTGCTGTCCTAAGATGTCTCTGTGTTCAGGTGGCCAGCATGACTAAATGCCAAAGGTGCATGGAACACTGTTACCTATTTTTCTACTTGTGTTTTTACATGCTTTCGAACTGCTAGGTTGGCAGAAGCTGGGACAAGTAACGGGAGCTCACTCCATTATGTGGCACTACAGATTCAAACCGCCGAAATGCTGACCTTTCTGATCAACAAGCTCAGCGTCTTAGCCACTGAGCCACCGCACCTCATATGTAGGAAAGACTAATTTTTGTTTTTGTGGACCTCAGTTTTTTTCCCCTTTAGGATATTTTTAAGTAATGGGAAACATATTTAATATTTTATAATATACCTGTGAGTATGTTTCTTGTCCCAAATAGCATTGGTTTTCAGATCTTGTGCTACTAAACTTGAGTGACATGGTTGGAAGGAGACAGAAGAGCTGCAAAGAGGAGCCAAGAGTCACATGCAGTTGTAAGACTTCAAATAAATAGAAAAATGTGTAACAACAAACAGAGGAACTAGGCCTTCTGCAAGTGGTTTATGGCTCATAAGGAATCAAAAATCTCTTTATAGGTTTACAGAATTACTTTTGTCTGGCCAGAATATTGCAAAATGTTAAGTGCAAAAACAAAAATTATGATGTTCATAGAGATGAAATGCACAAACAAAAGAAAAACTATTTTAGGGCAATGTCTTTGTGGTTTCATTCCATGGGCATTGCTGATAATAAAAATGAGAAATGTCATTGTTTCAACCCTACAGCTATCTGATGCAAGATTTGAGGTGACAGCCATAAAGTGTAGAAAACGTCCTCATCAAACTGAGACAGGTGGCAATGCAGCTGTTTCAGAAGGCTATCCAAACATATGTATCTTTTCTTTTAGTGGGATTAGTATGCAGCAGCTAACTGTTTCTAGGCAAACTGATGTTAACAGCACCACAGATCACTTATTAATGTGGCACATCTGTCTCCTTTGTGTATAGAGACAAACAGAATTTCCATCAAGCAAGAAACTCGTGTGCCATAAATCCTGATGAACCAAATGGCACTGGCTTTTTTTTTTCTTAACTTGAGCAGGATGTGCAGACATGAAGCTGATTTTATATCTAGACAGTCAGTTATCGCATCTTATTATTTCACTGCCTAACTCCAGATAAGAGCTAATTTTCTAGCGGTATCAGATAGTTCTTAAAATCAAATTCATTCCTTCTTTATCTAGTTCAGGTTGACACGTGGCTGAGCTATTAAACAACTGACAAGATTGTCCAGATAGAACCAAACAATTGCAATTCATTAGATAATGAAAGTTTTACATTTTGTTGTTTAGCTTCTGTTTTGTGTAATCCAGGATACAAAATCTTCAGTCACAAATAGTATGCAGCCACAAGACTTTTTATTTGGCGTCCTCAGATAACCTAAATCCATGTCACTGAACACCTATGATTACCAAATTGGCAAAGACTTTGCCCCCAAGTTGGGCTTGAATTTGGGTGAATTCTTGAACATATCCATGGGGTTGTCTTAACAGCAATATTTAAGTCATTTGCAATGCTGTATCCTGGAATGTTTCATGACTTTCCCCTCTAGCTACAATTCTAATTGTATTATGTCCAGTGGTAACCAAATCTCACCCTGCTTACCTTTTCAAGATCAGCTAAGATTTTCTAGGTTGGTGGCTGGATTATTATATCAAAGAAGCAAAAAGTTGCACTGTTTTAGTTATCGGTCAGTGGATCATGATTTCTTCATACCTGCCCATTAGTGCTTTCACAAATAAGTAGCACAGAGTAGAGGAGATATATATATACAAACAAATGTTTGTGCACATGCACATAAACACATACAATTTATACGCACAAATGTGTTGTGTACATACCATGAAAACTGCATAACAATAAGGAAATTGATTAAGACAAGATACGCCCCTTGCATATCCTGTTCTCTCGCACACCATCTTTTTACTTGTAAATTATTATTATGGCATTTTGTCCACTTGTTGAGTCTTTCCCAAGGACCTGTGATAGGAAGATGTGGATGTTTGATGATGGTACAGATATTGTTACAGGATATAAGCTGTTCCAAGTAAAGCTGCCTTTTGCAATTGACTGATGGTGAATTGTTCAATGTTTTATTGTTTTTAAAGTTTGTAAGCTGCCCAGAATTGCCTCTAGCAAATAAAGCAGATAGATAGATGATAGACAGACAGACAGACTGTATGAGAAAAATAAACATCTGGAAAGGAAATGGATACATTGGATTTAGTTTCTTGAAATGCATAAAACAACAAATGGTTTGGGACTGGTTCACCTGAGGGTCTTTTCCCAGTGGTTTCTACCTCTCCAATTTGGTCTTGGAGGCTGGGCCTGCCAAAGAATGTGGCTGCTGAAACTAGGAGGCCTGCCTTCTGTGCCATAAGCCCTGCCATCTGCAACATTGTCCCTTTAGAGTTAAGGAGGACTGTGGACCTTTTCTAAGGCATTTGACTTTGCTTTGTGCCCAGACATGGGGCTCTGAGTTTGTGAAGGGCCCTGTTTCCTAGCTATATTGACAGTCATGATAACATTTTTTTTCTCAGCTACCATATTTGTTTAATTTTATATTACAGTATATTGTAATTGTTTTGTTCACCATCCAAAGTCTTGTTTGACGTGGATAACTATAGAGATTGAATAAAAAATAAATAAAATGTGCTGATACATTATGAAGCAATTTGTTTCAGTGAAACTATTAATGGACAAAGGAGTCCCTTCATTCAATCTGATAGACTAAAGTGCCATGTTCCTTTCTGAAATGTGTTCGGAATTGAAATATCAGTTCTAGTCTTAAATTAACCATCTCTTTGTATAGCCACCCATCAACTATGGTTCTTGCAGCATTGGATCAGCTTGATGGCACAGAAATATTTGAGTTATAACTGATTCAGACATTGGAATGAAAGACATATCCAAGCCTCTTCATTAGATTTTGCTAACCACCAGCTCTAATTCACAATCAGCACTTTCTTTGGAAAGTTTTAGACATGATAGTAAACCCCGCTTTTATTTTGACAGGGGCAACTTTTGGAGGGCAAATGCATAGTAAAGAGGCTTGTTAGACTGGCAATATTTATTTTGTGAATAATATTCTGTGATTGCCCCTAGCAAGAAATATTTTAAGGCAGCTCTCACTAACTTTTGATTTCATTTGACATAATCCCTGCATTCTGAGCTCAAGACTGGGTCCACAGCACTAGGTTTTATTCTACAATTGTACTGGGAAACAAATATAAATTTACAGAAACACATACACAAATGTGGAGATCATAGAGCAGAAGGAACCTTTAAGTATAGTTAAATAACTATACTAGGAGGTAATTACAAGATATTGCAAAAATGATTATAGAACTATTTAAAAAAAATCCATAAACTTCCATATTTTGAAAAAACACTGCCAAAGGAGAAAAAAGGAGAACTAATTAAACATTTGTGTGAAATAATAGAACAACAATCCTATGGTGCCAAACTTTCTTTTCAAAAAGAAAAACTCCAGCCTCACTTAGCCTTTTCAGAATGTATTTAACCAATATAACCAATTGCATTGTATTTAAGTACAATGACAATAAAGATTATACTTAACTACAGCAAATGGAAAATATTTTGTTAAAGTCTGTTGTGAAAAAATAAATCTGGATCACCTTATAACATATCTTGGGATAGAGGACTGAGATACAAATCTCAGTTCTTTTGTTTTATGACTTTTGAATTCTGCTTTTTTGAAAAAGGTGATTTCAACATGAAGCACCACTGCATTCTTAAAGTTCTGTCTGCTGACTTACCCTTGGAAGAACAATTTAATTAGAGAAATTGTTATTTTGGAATGAAGTAGAGGAAGAAAATTAAAAATATAACATTTCAAAATGCTTGTTTTCCCATTAACACTAAACATAATGGAAATTGCTTCCTTTTCTTGGTCGCTATATCTAGATCTTAATATGAGGATTTCCACATATAAGGGTGCATAAACTAAAGCAGATAATCTAGGTTTTAAAACTGAGTGGCTCTGGGTTTGGGGTTCTTTAGTTCATGAAGAATTGCCACCTTGGAAACGATCGCAGTGCCCCAAACAGACCCAGTGCATAATCTGGGGGTCCTCTAAATCTATGAGTCCTCTTGAAGTGCAAATGGCAGTCATGACCAGGAGGCCCTTTGTGCAACTGAGGGGTGTACGCCAGTTACACACTTTCCCGGACCAACAATCCCTGCTCACAGTCACTCATGTCCTAGTTACCTCCCATCTTGACTATTGCAATGCACTCTTCATGGAGCTGCCCTTGAAAAGCACCCAGAAGTTCAAATTAGTTCAAAATGCAGTAGCCTGCATGTTTTTGTGCAGACCCACATGTGCACATGTTACATCTCTCCTGTGGGAGCTGCTTTAACTGTTAATTTGCTTCCAGGTATAATTCAAGGTGTTGGTTGCCATCTTTAAAATCTTTCATGGCTTGGGATGAGTTATCTACAGGACCATCTCTTCCCAGTTACATCTACCTGACCCATTAGAGCAGGGAGATAAGAAATATTGTTGATTCTAAGGAGGTATATCTGGTGAAACCCAGAAGAAAGGCCTTGTTTCTGGTGGTTCCCTCCTTTGGAATATCATCCTGCAAAATCTCTCCAGACTGGTCCCCGCTCTTTCATAAGGCCCTGAAGACCTGGTTCTGCCAACGGGGCCTAAGGAGCCCAAAATAGCATGGAACCTATCCACTGGCTCTCTTTATTCTGGGTTGTCACCAGGGGTGTGTGGGTATTGTTTTATATTGGGTTTTGATTGTTTGCAAGCCACCCAGAGTCACTGAGAGTGAGTGGGTGACTACGTAAATACAAATAAATAAATAAAAATAATTAGTTGAAGGCATCATGGAAAGCAGTAAGCAATCTAAGGAACATGAGAACAATGTAGTGATAAAGCATTACTGTACTATTTAATATAAAGCCAGAGGTTGGTAAATTATTTTTCCCTCCGGGGATGCATGTGTACTAATCAAAAATCATTCACTGAACAGTTGAGCACTAGTATGTATATCCTTGGAAGATGATGCAGAAGAAATACAGAATTTCTATGCTATTCATTAAAGAATTCAGTATGGATCTCCCCCTGCCCCCCTGCTTTTGTGTGAGCCAGAAAGATTCTGCAGCATCTAGAACTACAATAAAGGTGGTGTGCTATAATGCTGTAGTTTATTCATAGATACAGCATGTTTTCAAATATGAATGCATGACTTCCGGTGGGCGGAGCCTGACAGAGGGTTGTTATTCTTAACAGCTCTGGAATCTTGTTGTCGTTAAACTGTCTAATCAGCAATTCATCAAGCTGTCTAGCAGTTTATTTACCCTCTCTTCGGGCCTAGAAGAGAGAGGTGAGAAGTTATGCATCGGAAGCCCTCTATCTGACCCTCTCAACCTAAACGCTGGGAGGAAGGGAGAGGGCACCGGCTGCATAACTGCTCCGAGCATAGCTCATTCTGCCTTTTGTTGCAGAATGAAGGTTTTCACTCATCCTCAGCACAATGATTTACTATGGACCTCAAGCTGAGCTGAACCAATATCTGTGAACATCTTAATTGTATGTATAATTCCTTAGCTCCATTTGCAAAGAATTCCTTCTGCTGATTACTTGTTGAAAGTTCTATAAAAATGGCGCCGAGCTGTGTAGGAGGGGGCGTGACTTGGATAGAACTTTTGCGAAGCCTAAAAGTGATTTATTATCAAGAAGTGATTTATTATCAAAACAAATAGCAATTGCTGTATAATTGGACTGCCTGGACTTTTTAACTGACTAAAGAAGATTAAGCCTGAGATGGCTTCTAAGCAAAAATTCCCTCCTCCTCCCCCTCCACATTGAAAAGTGCCGGAAATTCACCAGCGCCTTCTTCTAAATTACAATCATTACTCCCTTCTACTTCTGCAGGGGACCCCCTGACAAAGGAAATTCTGCAGAAGGAATTAATCGATGTGTTAAAAAATCATGCTGATACGATGGAAGCAAAACTTAAGGAAGAGATAGTTGCTTCTAACAAACAGATGTCTGAAGAACTTATGACATGTAATCAAACAATTAGAGGGGATTTTCTGATGGCTCTGAATTCTTAACTGGTTATGTGTATGGCCTTGAAGAAAAGTTAGAAGATCTTAGTGACTCTAATACGAACTTGGTAATGAAGATGGAGGCGGTCCAGCAAAAGGTCAGCGATGCAGAAAATGAAATCATAATGTTACAGTATAGACAAATGGAATTTGCTTTAAGGATAAGGGGCCTCCCTGAAAATACATAAGAGAACTTGAAACAGATTCTCTCTGAAGCCTTCGACCTGATGGTGGGAAGGTCAGGAGGGAATCTTGATTGGCAAATCAAAAAGGTTTACCACGTTAATTCCTGGCAGGCAAAAGAAAAGCATTTACCAAGAGATATAGTGGTTTATTTTGCCACTAGAGATATGAGGAACACGATATTACAGGAGTCCTACAAAAATAAGCTTCAAATCGGGGGTCGGGAGGTGACTGTCTTGAAGGAGATACCACCTAAAATGCTGAGATCTAGGAAAGACTATGCCTTTTTAGTTGAAGAGCTTAAAAATCACCAGATACAGTTTAGATGGGATGTGCCAGCTGGCATTGCATTTAGCTACCTTGGAAAAAGACATCGCTTCAATACAGTATGGAAGGCACAAGATTTCTACACCAACGTACTGAAGGGTGGACAACCCCCTTCCTCTAGATCTAGACAAAGAGAACAAGAAGGATATGATGGAAAGCAAACCACTCAAGTATTAACAAGGGGGGGATCAATTTGTTCTATCAGAGGTACAAGAAGCTAAAGAACAAAGACAAGACCGCGTGGTTACTAGACAAATGGAACAGGAATTAAAAAAGCAATGTACAAAAGCCACCATTCAGGAGCATACAGGCGTTACATCAAAAGCAGTGGGAGGAGCTAGGCCAAAGGTTAAATTCCAAGATGTTCAGATGGCTCTTAAAAAGTTTCAGGGGGTTAATGATGGTAACTAAGTCTCTAATTTGGAATGTTAAGTGATTGGATCAATTTAACAGAGGATAGAATACTCAATATTGAAAGGTATGATTTAGTATATGGTTGCTTATTTGCTATATAATAAAAAGGTGGATAAGAATTTTAAAAGTCATATTCTAAGGAATGCCTTACTGCAGGTTGGGGAAAAAACATTAATATAAATTAAATGACATGGTAGACTTACAAAAAGGTTAAGGTATTCTGGACAAAAGTATGATGGATTATGCAAAATGTTCTAAAAAAAAGGATAAAGTTTACCCCCCACCTATTTTTTGTTATGTATAATTACTGACTGTACAGCAGTAGAGATTAACTTGATTTTGCACTTGATAACTGTAGCTAAATTGTTGGTGGCGCAATACTGGAAGAAGGAAGATTTGTCTACTATCCAAGAATGGACATTGAAAATCACAAACTTAGTAGAGATGGCTAAATATTTGCATATTTCAAGGATAATTCAAGCGAGAGATATAAACGAGACTGGGAAAAATGGATTGACTATATTCAAAATAAATATGGGTCTAGGAAATATCAGATAGCTTATGATTAAGATCAGAAATGATACAAATTGTTTATAGTTAGCCCAGCAAGGAGGAGCTAAGCTCAATTCAAAGATGTTGTTAACTTTCTACTTTCTCTTTAGGTATATTTTAAACTGTTTTTGTTAAAGATGTATACCTTGTATTGGTTCTGGGAAGTCAGGGTGGGGGAAGGTTGGGGGGAGGGTGGGAGGGACTGGAGTTTACTAAGTTGCAGGAGGGGTGTTGGATTTTAAGGTATTATGAATGTACATGTATACTGCTATTTTTTCTTTTATATATATATTGAAATGGAATTATAAATACCATCAACACAAAAGGGAGTTTGCTCAGAAGCTGAAATACACCAAGTGAATTAGAGGAAGAGTGGGAAGCAGAGGAGAGAAGAAAGATAGGAAGAGAGGGATAGGAGAGAGGTTGAAGGGGGAAGATGAGGTGTATAAGGAGGAGTGGTAATGGGAGAGAGGAGAAGGAGAAAGGCAGGGGAAGTAGAGTAGAAAATGATGGAGGGAAGACAGGATGTAGAAAGGGGGAGGAGAGAGGGGGAAGAAAGTGTTGGATAAGGTATAAATATGGTGTAGGGAGAGCAGAAGAGCCAATAACTGGGTTTTTCTTTTTTTTCTTTGGTAGTTGATGGTAAGATGAATTGATGTAATTACTTAACAATACAACATGATATTGACTATGTAATAGTATACATGTGATTATATGCTATGAAAATGGAAAATAAAAACTTTCTATGTGAACAGAATGCAAAAAAAGAAAAAAGAAAACTAAAAAAAGAATAAAAAAATATGGATGCATAGGCTGGACTCTGCAGCTAAGCAGGAAGTTGTTACAACTTGCATGGAAGATCACCAAGTGTAGCATTTAGGGTCCCAAGGCTGAAGATGGAAAAATAATCCAATCCACAGATAGCTGAACCAACAGAAGTTTATTGAGCAACCAGAATTGACATGAGAATCAACAGCAAAATTATTCATCATGAAAGATCATTCTTATAGTGTTTTCAGCTTCTTTGAGCTCTACCTACTTTACGTGTTATATCATTATTGGCTAACAAGTCTCTAAGGCACAATAATTGGTTAGTCCTTACATCATTGGTATACGTGAGAACGTTCACGTTGTTATAGCTGAACAAATCAAATGTCATCAAATGAGTGAATAAAATGTTGCATATTATTACTTCGTTTCATCCTGTGCCCTCGAACCATACCTGCAAGCAAAGAATAGCTGACATGCAAATATTTTCTGCAGATTGCTGCAGTTTTTACTTACACATGTAACCTCAATTCCAAGGACCATTCAGATGATTCACTGTAAAAACCCTGCATTTCCTCGCTTTTTGTTTTTAATGATGAAAAAGAGATTTTTCGAGAGCATGCATTTGAATCACATTAAAAGTAGGTGCAGGAGACTTACGAAACATGGCAAAAAATGAAGGAACACATTGCATACAACAACAACAAAGTATAAGTAATGCGATTATGTTCACACCATAGAAAAACAATTGTTTTAACCAAGAAATATCAGGTAACCATTTAGTTAACCAAGGAGAAAATTCATCATGTACATTATTTTTTATTATTGTAAATTAGCTAATTCATCTTCAGTAGTTTTATTAAGTGAATGAAAATGCACAGCGCAAGCACGTTGACCAACTAAGCTGCAAAATCCACCTTGACGAGCTAGCAAATAGTCTATAGCAAAGCGTTGTTGAATTAAGTCTTGATTAAGTTCTTCAATTTCATTTTGCAAATCTCTAATAATTGCAGCAGTAGCATTAATTGATTTCTCCAATTGGCATGTGAGACCTAAAATAGAATGTCTATTTTCTTGAGCTAATATTCCTGGGTATGATCCCAAAGTAATAGTTCCAGTTATGGCTCCAACTAATGCACGTCCAAAAGTAGGCAATAAAGAAAATTGAATATCAATGATAACTTCATCAGAACATTTTGATCCCAAGGCTGCACGTCTTTTTCGAGTTGGTAAACTTCCATAAACACCCACTTGTACATGTAAAGAAAAATATCCAATGGCAGTACATTGATACTTCTGAGGGTGAACGTTAGTTGCATATTTGTGAAAGAAAAACCACATTGCAGGATCTTTCAATTGCCATCCAGCACAGATTGATCCACCTGTTCCAATATTAGAAGAGTCAGTTTGAAAAATAGGAAAATTTTCAGGATACATATCAGATATAGTGTTATGACCTTGTGATGTTTTAATAGTACCCCATAACCAATATTTCTGAGTACAATAACTATAATTCCCTACTTTATCTAAAATACATTTAGCTTTTGGGTAATCAGACCATTGATTAAGCCAATTATGATGAACATAACAACAAAAATATAAACCTCTAGTAAATTGGTTAATACGAATATAATTCCATCTAACTAAATTTAATTCATTTGGAGGAGTAGAAAATAACCAAGAAGAAGAAATATGTTGAAGTTGCAAAACAATGAAAGCAGAAGAATTAATTAGATTAGGAATAAAAGCAACTTGACCAAGAGCCATAGGAGGTTCATAATATAAAGTTATATTACGACCATGAATCAAAAACATATATTGAGCATGACGAATCCAAAGAGTAGGACTAAGAGGAAAAGCAGGAGTTGTCTCTGAGTTAGTAGAAACCGGAAAGAAAAAGAAAAAGAGAAAACAACACATGAGAAAAAAGGATTTCTTCAATTGAGGTTGATCTTCAATGTGATTCCAAGGCAAGATTGAAGGACGTTGCATCCTTGAATCTTTCATTTGTTTTTCCATGATAAGGACAAACACACCGGCCTGGAATCCACATAGCTTGCTTTGTTTGCAAATCTTCAACTGCAGCGTAACCACATCAACTTATAACCACGATCAACTTATAACCTGGGGACGTCTGAAAATGAAATTTGACTGGAATGTCTGAAAAGGAATTTAGAAAAGTTAAGTAATTCCATGCATAAAGAGCAATAGAAATCAAATTTTGAATCAAATTGAATGGACCAGATTCAGTTTTTACTAATTTAGTTAATGTAGCTTTGAATGTACGATGAGCTCGCTCAATTATAGCTTGCCCTTGAGAATTGTAAGGAACTCCATGTATCAATTGAATGTTCCATTGTTGACAAAAAGAATTAAAGTCCTTGCTAGTATACGCAGGACCATTATCAGTTTTTAATTGAATTGATCAGCCCATTACGGAAAAAACAGAAAGACAATGAGACATTGCATCAAAAGTGCGCTCATGTCTTGCAGCAGTGAGATCCATAAAAAGTGAGAATATGTATCAGTGGATGCATGTAAATGTGTATGGTTTAAAGGTAGCAAATCATGTGACATCCATTTGCCAAATTTGATTAGCTTTTGTTCCTCAAGGATTTACTCCCATAGGAAAAGGGACAGCAAATTGTTGACAAGAAATACATCCTCGAACTATGTCACGAGCCTGAGACATAGGAACAGAAAATTGTTTAGCCAAAGATTTAGCATTTTGATGAAAATATGAACGACTAGCAACAGGATCTGAAAAAAGAGTTGTGACTTCTTTGAGAGTCTCATCAGCTTGTCTATTTCCTTCGGTCAAAGGATTTTGAAAAGGAGAATGGCTCCTAATGTGCTCAATATATAAAGGAAAGACACGTTCTTCCAAAACATGTTTTAAAGATAAAAATAAAGACAAAAGATTAATGTCAAGAGAAACAGCACAATAAGCATAAGGAAGAGATTGCATTGCAAGAAAAACATATTTGGTATCAACAATCAAGTTAATAGGCTGATCAGAAAATAATCTCAGAGCCAAAATAACAGTTGCCAACTCAGAACATTGGGCAGATGTCTGAACAGGAGTGAACTTAGAAAACCATCCGTCCAAACCACAACTCCACAAGTGGGTGATCCATCTGTGAATATTGTTAAAGCTTCAGGAAGAGGAGAATGAGTAAAAATAGAAGAAAATGAAAGATTCAATGTATTTGTAAGATCTTTATTCTAGGATCTTTAGGTAAAGAATATTGAATATCACCAAGGTAGTGTGAAAAGGCAATTTGATATGTGTTATGACTCAGCAGAAGTTTGCTGTGAGTTGAGTCAGAATGCAGGAATAACAATGCAGCTAGGGCTCGTTAGTGTGGTCTTCTGGAGATAAAAGGACTGATGGTGCCATGCCCTGGTTGCAGAAGTCAACGTTCATTCATTCATTCATTCGTGGTTCGTCGTTCATCGGTCATGGTTTGTTTGTGAGAGGCACTTGGATAAGTGATTTGCTTTCTGTAACCTTGATTCAAGAGACACTTGGAGAAGTGATTTGCTTTCTTTCTGTAAAACCTTTTTGTCAGAGACTTTATTTATGTTTATTTTTGGGCTCGCAGCCAGCGTGAGCCGAGACTGATAAAGTTCTTTCCTTTTAAGTCTGTCTGACTGTCATCTGTTAACGAGCGAAGAAGGGGGGTCAGAACAGATTGACTTCTGCCAAACAAGCCTCCATTTGATTAATTATGGAGCAATTAATTGCTGAAAATAGGCAAATGGCTCAACAGATAGCGGTATTGGCGGACCAAATTGCACAGCTGCAGGGCGCTGCAACCCCCCCCCCCAGCTAAGGAGGAAGTGTCCAGTAGCCATGCCAGATAAATATAATGGGAATCAGGACATGTTTGCCGCATTTCTGGGACAATGCCAGCTGTTCCTGAGTTCGAAAGTGGAGGACTTTCCCACTGATCGGACGAAGGTGGGATTTATTATCAGTTTGCTCTTAGGCACAGCTGCCCATTGGGCTAACCCCTTGCTAACTCAGCTGAGCCCTTTGTTGGACAACTTCCAGGGTTTTTGTCAGTAGTTTAAACGGATGTTTGAAGATCCTATCAAGGGGGAAACATCAGCGAGAAGTCTGGTTTTTGGTTTTTGGTTTTATTAAACACTTATAGGCCGCCCTTTTCCCTGAGGGGACTCAGGGCAGCTTACAATAATGAGGGAGGGGAGTGCAACACAAGACATAAAAGAAAATGTGAATAAAAATAATTAACAATAAAAGCACAACATTCACTCGGCATTCGGGCAGGGAGAGAGTAAAGTCCTATCCCCAGGCCTGACGGGATAGCCAGATCTTAAGGGCCCTGCGGAAGGCCTGGACGGTGGTGAGGGTGCGGATCTCCATGGGGAGATTGTTCCATAGCGTCGGAGCTGCAACTGAGAAGGCTCTCCTCTGCATAGTCACCAGTCGGCACTGACTGGCGGATGGAATTCGGAGGAGGCCTACCCTGTGCGACCTGATGGGACGCAGGGAGGTAATTGGCAGAAGGCGGTCTCTCAAATAGTCAGACCCACTACCATGGAGCGCTTTGTGGATGGTAAGTAGGACCTTGAAGTGCACCCGGAGATCAACAGGTAGCCAGCGCAGCTCACGGAGGATCGGTGTTATGTGGGCGAACCGCGGTGCGCCCACGATCACTCGCGCGGCCGCATTCTGGACTGAATGTCTGAAGTCACTGCAGCAGGGGAGTGGTTCATTGCAGGACTATGTTAGTGAATTCAGGCTGCGTAGCCAGGATTCCACGTGGAATGAACCAGCTCTGATGGACACATTCCAGGATGGATTGTCAGAGGCCTTGCAGGATGAACTGGTGAGGGTGGACAGGCCACCAACGTTCAACGCGTTGGTCCACTTGTGCCTCCGGATAGACGCCCGGCTGCAGAGGCGAAGGCCTCGCCATGCATTCCAGGAGACCACCAGCATGCCGGTTCAGCAAGAGACTGCAGTGGACTGGGAGGAGCCCATGGAGTTGGGTGCTGTCAGACCTCAAGTGTCACGTACAGAGATGGACAGACAACGTGCTGAGGGATTGTGCTTCTACTGTGGGGATCTTGGACACCTGGCCCCAAGAACAACAGAAGGGTTGTGCGGACTGCAGCCGTCCCTCAGCAACACACTATCATGCCCTGGTGGCAGAAGTCAACGTTCATTCATTCATTCGTGGTTTGTGGTTCATCGGTCGTGGTTTGTTTGTGAGAGGCACTTGGATAAGTGATTTGCTTGATTCAAGAGACACTTGGAGAAGTGATTTGCTTTCTTTCTGTAAAACCTTTTTGTCAGAGACTTTATTTATGTTTATTTTTGGGCTCGCAGCCAGCATGAGCTGAGACTGATAAAGTTCTTTCCTTTTAAGTCTTCTGTCGTCTGTTAATGAGCGAAGAAGGGGGGTCAGAACAGATATGAATATGAAACAGTCATCAAATGTTCATGTTCAAGTTTAGTACGAGTGAAAGCTATTCCATCCAGGTCATGACCTATTAATTGCAAAGATCTTCGTCGTGCTTTCATAATCAATTCTTCTAAAGCCTGTTGATAAGGAAAAATATTTCTAGGAGGAGAAGCAGACAAATTCAACCATTCATGAATATGAATCACTTTTTCATCCAAAATAGAATAAAGACAACCAGTAGGTAAATGTGAAGTAGGAAGAATTGCTAACCATAATTTCTTAGCTATAGAAACAATTCTATCAACATTTCATCACCATTCAGATGATTCACTGTAAAAACCCTACAACCAAGGAATCCCATGGCTAGAGGCTATAGTGGTAAGTAGGAAAAATGGAAAAATAATAGTAGACTGGAATGGACCAAATTTTATGACCTTCTTTGTTGGGATCATTAAGAACACACTGCAGTTATTAAACAAACACATTGTTCACAATGGGTTGTTGTTGTTTTTTGCCAAAAAAACAAAGTAAATATCAGTTTGCAAGTTGTAAATTGCAGTCACAAGATAGTGAGGGCATTGCAAACAGACATACATGTGGGCAAGTTGTAAATTACTCAAAATATGTATTCGATTTTGGGAGGGGCATGATTTCAGAGGGCGGTTCTATTGTGACTTCAATGGTTGGTAAGATCGAAAATCGAAAACTGCCTGTAATTTGCCATTGCTTCTTTTTTGGGGCTAAGGTCATCTAGCTGGCTTTGAGCCTAAAGTGGGCCTAGAATTTGCAGTTTCTTACTACATCAGATTCCCTCTCTGTCCTGTTTCTGGCAGGGCTAAACATTTCATTTAATTTCTTTGTTCTGAATGAGTTTTCCTCCAAATTGGTGGCCTCTAAACATCCACTGGAAATTGCTAGAATTATAGTTCCAACATATCTGGAAAGTAGCAATATGAGGAAAATCTTGTGGAATAAATGAGAAGAGATGAAGTGAGAATGTAAACTTGAAGCTCTTTGTAGCCGTACGCATTGCAGTACTCTGACAGGTTGAATTTAATAAAGAAGTAATAAGGCTTTCTGTAATTAAATAATCCTTTTTGAGCTGCTTTCATTTTTCAGTTACTATGGAAAGAACACATAATTGGGCAATGAAGAACAAAAGAAGCATGTTTATGGCAAAGATCACTGAGAGAGAATTGTCTCATTTTCTTCTTTCCTCTTTTTAAATTTGTATTAGTCTTTCCTATGAAAAATAACCACATTTTGCTGGTTATAAAAATCTGCAGGTTCTTAAGATTTATTTCTGCCTCTCTCCCCGCCTGCAAATTCTGGAATTTGAAACAAGGACACATCTAGCGAGTCTACAAAAACATTTAGGCCTTCAAGAAAAGAGAGAAATGAATAATTTTAGACCTTTGAAAAGGTATCCTTGGAAGTAAGTCTCTTCCTAGTAGGCTATTTTCCTGACAGTTTAGTAGGTTTTATTCAGTATTTTTCTCTATTCTAGCTGAAACTTTGGGCACACCAATGACTTTGTATTTTATTTATTAACATACAGATGAAAAGGATGTGGGGGTTTCCTAGGCCATCAATAAACACACTCCTGTTCTCTTTGTATTACAATAAAGTTTCTGACTTTACTAAAAACTCAACATATTTCTGAATTTATCACATTATGCTTATCATCAAACCTATTGTACCTGCATGTCTATGCCTACATGAATTTATTGAATTAAAAGAGTTCTATAAACAATACTTCTTGTTTTGAGTTGTAATAATTTTAGCCACCATTTAGGCAATTTGCAGTTAGCTGACAGTAATGTTACTTGTGGCTTCAAACTGCTGCTAAAGAGTTGGCTGTATACAGCCTTTTAGCTATATTGGGACAGAAAGGTGTTTTACCACTGGCCAGCTGGCTGTAGGCAGTTAGCATCTTTCTTGGAGCAGAGAGATTTGTGTACTTCATTTTCCCTTTCAGAACTTCTGTTACTGGTTTTGTGGAAAGTGTGCCCGCTCCTACTTCAACATCTGGCATTGGTAAACTGAACCTGTCCTGATGGCTCCTTCACCCTATCAGCTGCAAATACCTCCTGTCTGCTGTCTCTCACACAACAAGAATCTTTTTCCAACACACATTCACACTCAGGTGCTATTTTCCTTTTGTCACTGGTGCATATTTATGGAATAGTGTTTCTTAAAAGTCATTGGGGCAAAAGTAACAAAGGCAGGGAAGACCACATGTTGGCCCTTTCAAGGCTCTCCTTCACATATGTACAGCATATATGGTGGCCAAATGTTGTTCTAGAGTTTGCTATGTTCTAAAGTTGATTGCTCAGTGTTGGATGTTCTCACTAGATAATGGACATTTTATTTCTTAACTTCTATTTTAGCATTAACTTTTAAAAACATTTTTCTTAAAGATTGAATGTGCATAGTCTTGGTAATACTAGTTTTGTGGCAAAAATAAATGAAAATAAATTTAATAATTCCAAATCTCAGCAACTCATGCTCTGTTTGCATAGAAACCAGAAATTTCTGGGTTAAAATAATACCTGGATTTATTCAAATGTTAAAACGATGTATATGACAAACTGCAAGAAACTGTTCTGTTCCTTGAAATTAACCATTGACATTTGGACAATTCAATTTCTAACTGAGATTTAGCAATACTTGCTGCTTGTCTGGCCCTTCTATATCAGCCCTTTTTCTTGTACTCTAGACTGGATCTTGACTATATATCCAAGTATCAATATTATAAATATAAATGTTTACTGTTAGTTTCTGACCAAGATTTATTGAATTATACTTCTATCATTGTGTGAGTCATAGAACAATATAATATTCAATTATTTTCCTATTAGAAAAATTGCTGTTCTACAAATGGATGCTGCAAGCATCAAAAGAGAAAAAAAATTGGAAAAAAGATGCTCCAAAAAGATATTGTTGTTTTTTCTGCAAAACCTCCTCTAATGCTCCTCCACACTTCATCAACAAAACAAATAGGAAAAACTAAAAATTCTTTCTCTCACCTACCCACCTCTGAAGATTATACCGCATTATATGGATATCTAAAACCTTCTAAGAAAACTGCTGAAATCAAATTAGAATATTTTTTTTAAATGTAAAGGATAAATTAAAAGAAAAACTGTGGACATCTTAAAGTTGAAAGAAAGTCTACCATGAAAGGAAATAAGGATTTATTTAGAAGAATCCAAGTATTCCACCACCACCCCACTTTACTTTTTCTTCATGATATCAATAGGGTTGGATTATGTAAAACTTCACTGCATGGTAAAATGGGAGTAGAAATGGGAGAGAAACAGAAAAAATTTAAAGGGTTTGAAAATTGGACCTAACTTTAATCCCATTAATTTTTGGGTTGTGCTTGGTGTGTGTGTGTGTGTGTGTGTGTGTGTGTGTGTGTGTGTGTATGTATGTATGTATGTATGTATGTATGTATGTATGTAAGAGCCGTATGTATGTATGTATGTATGTATGTATGTAAGAGCCGTGGTGGCGCAGTGGGTAGAGTGCAGTACTGCAGGCCACTTCAGCTGACTGCTAGATCAGCAGGTCAGCGGTTCAAATCTCACCGGCTCAGGGTTGACTCAGCCTTCCATCCTTCCGAGGTGGGTAAAATGAGGACCCAGATTGTTGGGGGCAATATGCTGACTCTCTGTAAACCGCTTAGAGAGGCCTGAAAGGCCTATGAAGCGGTATATAAAAATCTGCTATTGCTATTGCTATTGCTATTGTATGTATGTATGTTTTCGTAGATTTTCACGGGTACAGGTATGCAGGCCTTGGCTTATTCGGGTCTTTTCCCATGTAAGATTGAAAGTATCTTGGTGATGTTTTGATGAGGTCCCACTCGCCATCTTCAGGCTGGTGCCTTCGGCTTTGTTCTTGTGCGAGCAAAGCGTGATCGGAGCTGCCGTCTTTCTATAAATATTGGTGGGGTGTGTGGAGTGCTGGCTTTGTTGCTGTAAGGTTGGCTGTGTTGTTATATCTTAATTAGTTGATGGAGTTGATGTATGCAGATTAGTCGGCTGTTTCATAACATCCTGTGTGGCTGGGGTACTAGCTGTGTGCCCATTAGTCTTTTGTGTTGTAATGACCTGTGTTGTGTTGTAGCGACCTGCGTAATGGGCTGTGTGATGACATCCTGAGCCTGAATCCTGTGTTGCAACATCCTGGGAGATTGGCTGCATTGTAATATTATGAGCCTTTGCGTTGTAACCTCCTGAGTTCTGTGATGTAATGTCCTGAGCAGATGGCTGTGATGTAACATCCCAGGCTTGGTTTGGCTCCAAGTTTGCGGTCTGGCCATGTGTTCATGGCATGTGTCTGTTTGCTTTGTGTGGGGGTCGGAGGGGGGTGTAACAGTTGGTGTATATGTATGTATGTATGTATGTATGTATGTATGTATGTATGTATGTATATGCATATATATGTATATGTATATGTATGTATGTATGTATGTATGTATGTATATATATGCATATGTATGTGTATATATATATTCGTAGAAGTTTGAGGTTGTCTTGGCAACATTTCAGCGAGGTCTCTCTCACCATCTTCAGGCTGGGTTTTGGGCTTAAAGCTTTAAGCCCAAAACCGAGCAAGCTACTGCATGAAAATGTTACCTAGTCTGGTAATGGCACCTCTGCAAGCAACCAAGCTGAGAGAAACCAAGGATTCCACAGCTGAACCCAGTGCTACGTATATTTTCTGATTTTGATAATATGGTTTTTTATTTAGTCTCTCCGACTAAATGCCTTTTAGGTAGAGAGAAAGACTAGACAAGCCACTGCAAGTATCAGAAGATAAACATTGGACTCACCAAAAAGACCCACTGATTGGTTCGCTTCTTCACAACAAACATGCTCTTCAAATCTTTAACTATTAAATCAAATTATAATAGTCATTTGAAGAATGACCCCCCCTTCCTTTACAACAGCCAGCTCCTCTATTTCTTCCCAGGCACAATGTTGAAAATAATGGTTTGGGTCTTTACCAGGAAAGAAACTGTGTTCACGACAGCCCTTTTCCAAAGGTGGAATAAAGAATTCCAGCACTCTTTGCTTTCACCCCACCATTAGAGTTCATTTTCTGCCCCATTTTCCTTTTCTTCCCCTCCTCAGAAACCCATTTTAAGCATTCCTCTCAGGCACCAAGTATGAAACTATTCACCCCCTCTCCCCAAATGAAAGTTATACCTAGAAGCCTGACATTTTCCTTTGGCCACATTCTCATTTATCTGTCCACTGGAAGACAAACATAATTCAAAACAAACTAGGAAAGGGCTAGAGGACAGGTCAGAGAGAATTTTATTTGCTCATTGCTATAAAATTGCTATTACCTTTTTAAAGTTATACTTCAAGAATTATCTTTCAGGTAAATCTCATATAGCAAATGAAATGTGGAATTTGAACATTTACTTTTCTTGTAAGGTAGCCGAGGGCCGTCTAAGAAACATCTTTCTACTTCTGTGCTCTACTTGTAGCCTCCCTGTTCAAACATCCTTTAAATTCCATGATATAGTTTCCTGAAATAGCCTCCCCCCTTTTGACTGTGAATGATCCAAACTAGAAAGCTACAGAATGATTAGAACATCTATGCTATATTAGTACAATATAATAAAGCACAAACATGCCCAAATGAAGTTCTTTAGCACATTGAGAATGAATAGCAATAGCACTTAGACTTATATACCACTTCACAGTGCTTTTACAGCCCTCTCTAAGCAGTTTACAGAGTCAGCATATTGACCCCCAACAGTCTGAGTCCTCATTTTACCAACCAAGGATGGAAAGCTGAGTCAACCTTGACCCTGGTGAGATTTGATCTGCTAAACTGCTGGCAGTCAGTGATCAGCAGAGGTAGCCTGCAGTACTGCATTCTAACCACTGTGCCCCCTTGAAGTGTACACCTTTTTCACAGAGAAAGAATGCTTTGGAAAAACTAAGGGGTAGAATTTGTCAACTGTATTTCATCTTGGATATATAACACAATGCTAGATTATACTGTTTGTATGCTGATCTTCCAAATGCCATGGCTAAGTTTACCATTCCTGACTGACTCTTTCACTTTCATGGGACCTATGAATGCTGGGAATTGTAATCCCAAATTATATTTAAATATCAAAAGTTGCTGAAAGTTTTGCATTTCCTTATCTATGTGATTCTTCACGTATGAATGAACCTGTCAGGTACTATTTAGCCCTAAATAATATTGCTATTTTCCTATTTGTTTTTAAAAGGATGATATAAATATGTATCAGTGTTGTTGTTCTTGTTAAACCAGCCTCCTTTTGAGCTGCTTGCTTTCTATCTTAATCTTTAATTTTCTTTCATTCTCTCTATTTTTTTTATACACTAAGGTTAAACGGACATATTTGCCCAAAATATATTATTAAGGTGATAGAGCTTTAAAATATCTCTCATGGTTATGGAGTTCAGGGCTTAAATAATTAGTGGATTTATCCTTATCTAGTGTTGTATATATAAAATTAAATGAATAATGATGAAAATCCTGGTAGAAAATGAAGCACTGTTTGAGATAGATATAAAGCATTGCTACAAAAAGCATGTAAATTTTTTTTCTTGATTTACTTGAGTGACATGGCAATTTTATTCTATTGTATACTATTCAATGCAAAAAATAATGTAGTTATTTTGAGAATTTTTTTTTTGAAAAACTGTTTTAAAGTTCTCAATATTATCCACATTAACAGACATATTGAAATCATATCATCTACTGCCTTTATATTGTTTTAAATATTAAAGTAGGTAAAAATGGTAAAGGAGTCCCTGCGGGTTTTACTCTGCTAGTCATTGCCTTCTCTCATCTCCATT
The DNA here is from genome assembly GCF_051295495.1 of Thamnophis sirtalis. NCBI lineage: Eukaryota > Metazoa > Chordata > Lepidosauria > Squamata > Natricidae > Thamnophis > Thamnophis sirtalis. The sequence goes on along the minus strand of NW_028261390.1, from coordinate 42,779,438 downwards.
TCAAGGTTATTGAGCCAGCGAGACATTACAGACATTTCTGTAATCATGTGGCCAGCATGACCTTCCCATTTAAGTGGTACCTAATCATATTTGCATGTTTTTGAACTGCTACATTGGCAGGTGCTGGGGCAAGGATGGGAGCTCATTTTGTTTTGTGGTGTTTGTGTCTTGAACCTGGGCTGCAGGCTTTCCAACCGATAAACCGAGAGTCTTAAACTCTGAGCTGCTGCCACCCATATTAAAGTAGATACCATATTAAAGTAGATACCTTTGAAATTTGATCAAGTCAATGTTACATATTCTGGGACAACCAAGGGTGCTATGCATATGTCAAAATGTATGATGAACTTGTTCCAATGGGACCTCTGCCAACCTATTGACAGTATCTGATAGAACAGCAGTGACAAAACTCACAATGCTTTGCCTTAAGAAATATTAGAGAAGAAAGATGGAAAAAGAAAAGTAGGACACCTAAAAATGATATGATTCTCAAAATACAAAAGAATAGTATATTCATCATTTTAGTCCCCCATTCTAGACTAAGCTTTTTAAAAGGAGCTTTTAAAGTCTTCAATAAAGATTGCTACTGACCAAGTAAAGTAGTCTAAGATTTTAAAGAGTTCTGGCTTTCAAAATGTTCAGTGTTGTAGTTTCTATGAGTTAAAACCAAGAATAGACTATAAGAATCAGTTTTTCCATGTCTAAAATAGGGAATGGGACATAACAGATAATATAACAGTAAGATCATCACTCTCTAAATAGTGTCTGGAAAATGTAATTTGTACTGAATAACAAACTGAAGCTTCACCAAAATAAAATAGAAGTGCTATTGATGGGGAGCAAAACTGATTCTAGTGTACCGATGTACTCTGTACTTCAATTTGAAATTTAGATATTATTTTGAATTCAGTGTCAGACAGCATGTTTCCAAGATGATATTAGGCTCATTTAGTTCTTAGGTCAGTTTAGCGGGTGAAATGTTGCATATCAAGAATGTGACTATTCTTTGAACCTACCCAGACTGAATGATCAAGCTTTATTGGAATGCTTTTAAGGTATTTTCAGAAATTGCAATATAGTAACTATACAAAAAACCAACAACCATAGAGAATTCTGTAATCTATGGCCTCCCAATTGGTTTGGGATCTCAGTTAAAATCTTGGAGATTTACCATAAGTGATCCCTTTATATGGACTTGCCCATAATACAATACAATAGCAGAGTTGGAAGGGACCTTGGAGGTCTTCTAGTCCAACCACTGCCTAGACAGGAAACCCTATACCATTTCAGACAAATGGCTATCCAACATCTTCTTAAAGACTTCCAGTGTTGGGACATTCACAACTTCTGGAGGCAAGCTGTTCCACTGATTAATTGTTCTAACTGTCAGGAAATTTCTCCTCAGTTTTAAGTTGCTTCTCTTCTTGACTAGCTTCCACCCATTGCTTCTTGTTCTGCCACCAGGCTTTGGAGAATAGTTTGACTCTCTCTTCTTTGTGGCAATCCCTGAGATATTGGAACACTGCTATCATGTCTCTCCTAGTCCTTCTTTTTATTAAAGTAGACATACCCAGTTCCTGCAACCATGCCTCCTATGTTTTAGCCTCCAGTTCCGTCATTATCTTTGTTGCTCTTCTCTGCACTATTTCTAAAGTCTCCACATCTTTTTTTTATCATAAAAACTTTTTATTTTCCATTTTCATAACATATAATCACGTGTATACTATTACATAGCCAATATAATGTTGTGCTATTAATTAATTACATCAATTCATCTTGCCATCAACTCCCGAAAAAATTTTTTTTTTAAAGAAAAACCAAATATTGGCCATTCTGCTCTCCATACACCATATTTATGCCTTATCCAACACTTTCTTCTGCCTCTCTCCTCCCTCTCCCTACCTCCTTTCTTCCCTCCATCATCCTTTTCTACTCTACTTCCCCTTCCTTTCTCCTTCTCCTGTCTCCCCTTTCCACTCCTCCTTATTCTCCTCATCTTCCCCCCCGCCTTGCCCTCTCTCCTATCCCTCTCTTTCTATCTTTCTTCTCTCCTCTGCTTCCCACTCTTCCGCTCATTCACTTGGTGTATTTCAGCTTCTGAGCAAGTTCCATTTTGTGTTGATGGTATTTATAATTCCATTTCAATATACATAACATATCTTTGTTTAAAAAAATAAGACAAGACAGTATACAAGTACAATCATATTACTTTAAAACCCAACACCCCTCCTCAAGCCTAATATACTTCCCTCCCTTCCACCCACACCCCCAACCCCCCAACCTTCCCCCCCCGACTTCCCAGAACCAATACAAGGTATAAGTCTTCAACAAAAACAGTGTAAAATATGTTTGAAAAGAGAGTAGAAAATTAATAACGTCTTTAAATTGAACGTAGCTTCTCCTTGCTAGGCTAACTCTAAAAAATTTATATCATTCCTGATCTTAATCATAAGCTATCTGGAATATCTTAGTCCCATATTTATTTTGAGTATAATCAATCCATTTTTTCCAGTCTCGTTTATATCTCTCGTTTGAATAGTTCTTAAGATATGCAGATATGTCCTTCCTGGGAGGAGCCTGCTGGTGGTGGCAGCAAAAAAATCAGCTGCCTCCGAATTCCTGGCTACGTACCTGTTTAGAGGATCTTCCATCTGACGTCTTATCAGGTTTTCTTATCCTTCAGGCAAGAAGGAAAGAAGAAATTGTTTTGCTGGCAAATGCTCTTCGATTTTTGCAGCTTTTGTGCTTGCAGGGAAAGGGGGGCTAGCCCAAGGCAGAACGGCTGTCCGTGCTGGGAACTTCAAACTGCCTTGTGCGGGACAAAGCAGGTCTCCCCCACTCAGTTCAAAGTTTTGTTTGATTTAATCTTATCACGAGCTGAATCCGTTTGCGTGGACAATAATTGTTTATCAACATTTTAGCTTCTTTTCTTTTTCTCCTCCGAAAAATTATTTACTTAGAGGCTTTTAAAATGGCACCGAGCAGGCTGGTTTCTCCGGTAATAACAAACACTTTTTGTTAATTCTCACAAGAATTCAAAACAAAAGAGATTGCTTATCATATGTTTTGGTTTCACAATAGGCCAGCAGAAGCTTTTTAATTAGTTTCATTCTTACAAGAATTTCACTCCTTCATTAATCTTGCTTATCTGGAAGTTAAATGGTGATGAATCTGCTGAACGGTCTTGTTACAATGTTTACTCACTGAAAGTTTTGCCAAGCCTTAACTTCAAAATAAAAGGGGAACTCAGCCTCTTTACTTAAAGCTGCATATTCAGGCAATAGAGTTTTATTAACTGCAGGCAGATAAATTTTGAAATGGCTTCAAAACCAAATATTAACTCAAAGTCGTGACACTCTACTTCCAGGGGCACATCCTCAGTGCCTGGCACAAAGCTGCAGCCTCCGCTTCCTACGCCCCCTGCTGGGGATGTGTTAACGAAAGAATTTTTCCTGAGCAATCTAAGCGAGGCTCTTAATGCACACACAATTAAAATGGAAGATAAGTTTAGAGATAATAGAGAGGTGGTAAAGCAGGAGAGAAAAGAAGAAATAAAAGAAATGAAAGAAGAAATCAAAAGTGAAATAAAAGGACTTAAACAGGAGCTGTATGAGAAAATTGACGCTAAGGTTGGTAAAATTAGAGACGAAATGCTGAGACTTGTAACTGTATTAACAGAACATATCTCTGGACTGGAAGATACTGTAGAGGTTCTTAATGATGCCAATGCTAACTTGACATTGAAAACAGAAGTGGTGGAACAAAAAGTGGAAAATGCTGAAAAAGAAATTATTATGATACAGTACCGACAAATGGAGTTCGCATTAAGAGTAAGGGGGCTGCGTGAGGAGAAACAGGAGAACCTGAAACAGATTCTATCGGAAGCTTTTGACCGCTTGATGGGAAGACCAGGGACCAACCTTGACTGGCAAATCGACAAAGCTTACCGCGTTAACTCCTGGCTGGCAAAGCAGAAGCAGCTTCCTCGAGACATCGTTATATATTTTACTACAAAAGAGCTTAGAAATATGGTACTGCAAGCGTCTTATAACACTAAGCTTCAAATTGGCGGTCAAGACCTGATTGTTTTGAAAGAGATACCACCTCAAATGTTAAGAGCCAGGAGAGACTATGCTTTTTTGGTCGGAGAACTCAGAAATCGTCAGATACAGTATAGATGGGATGCACCATTTGGCATCATATTTACATTTGATAAGCAAAGGTACCGCCTCAACTCTGTATGGAAAGCCCAAGATTTTTATTATAATATATTGAAGGTCGGATACCCTGCACCATCTGGACCTAGAGAAAGACCACAAGAAGGACAGGATAGACAGCAAACTACACAACCACCAGACAAGGAACAAAAACCTAGCCATATGACTACTAGACGTATGGAGAAACAAGCTAAAAAGCAACAGCATCAACAATCATCGGCCATCAATCAAGGAACTACAATAACAAATCTGGAAGCAGTGGGAGGAGCTAGATCTAAGGTTAAATAGGCCATGCAGGAAACTCTAAAAATGCTTCAACCAACCAAAGATGACAACTAAGATTTTAACATGGAATGTCAACGGACTGAATTCTCCACAGAAGAGGAAGAAAATATTTCATTATCTCAAACAGTTTAAGAACAATGTAATTTGTTTGCAAGAAATTCATATCAAGTCAACTGATCAAAAATATTTGATCAACTCAAAACTTGGTCAACATTTTGTAGCTTCCGCTATGGAAAAGAAGAATGGTATAGTTGTATACTTAAGAAAAGATATGAAAGCTGTATACTATTGGGTGACTGGAATGGAGTGATAGATACTAAGAGAGATAAGAAGATTTCCCGCCTCAATACTAAGATGCGAGCAACGTTACCCAAACCTTTCTTTGACATTATGGATGACTTTGAATTGAGAGATATTTGGCGAGAAAGAAATGCAGAGGAATATGACTTCCTATGAATCCCTTTCAAGGATTGATTTTATTCTAACCACTAATGATTTGCTTTCTAGGGTCAAGAAGACAAAGATTGCGGCTAGGGTCCTTTCGGACCATAACCCAGTTTGGATGGAGTTGGGAAGGGTAGTGCAGGCAAGAAGGTCTTGGAGATTGAATGAAAACTTATTTAGATATGAAAAGTATATTAATGATTGTAAAAAATTACTATCTGAATATTTTGTTTCGAATATGAATAAGGGTACATCTATGGAATTTGTATGGGATGCAAGCTAAGCGTATATGAGAGGAGTCTTGATGAATATAAATAAAACACATAGAAATAAGCAAGGGTTAAAACGAACAGAACTGGAAGAGGAAATTAAGAGAAAAGAGCTGGAGTTAACAATGAACCCAGACGATACAAAGGTTAAGGAAGGGAGGTGTGGTTTTCTCGATGCTACATATTATCATATATGGTGGACCTGCCAAAAGGTTAAGCAGAAATGATTTAAACTGTTAAAAATTAGTTCAGTAAGAAGAAGCTAAGGTCAATGTAGAATGTCATTAATTTCTTTATCTCTTTTTTCTCAATAGATTTTAGACTGTGTTACTTAAAAATCCATACCGTGTACAGGTTCTGGGAAGTTGGGGGGGGGAGGAGGAGGGGGCTGGGGGGGTGGAGGAAGGGAGGGGCACACACAAAAAAATGTACTTCAACGTCTTAATGATTGACAAATGACGAAATATTTGTGTGTGTTTTTTTTTTTAAAGAAATAAAATAAATATTTGTCACAAAGATATGCAGATATTTTAGCCATCTCAGCTAGGTTTGTGACTTTCAATGTCCATTCTTGGATAGTAGGCAAATCTTCCTTCTTCCAATATTGTGCCACCAACAATCTAGCTGCAGTTATTAAGTGCAAAATCAAATTAATCTCTACAGCTGTACAATCAGTAATTATACCTAACAAAAATAACTGAGGGGTAAACTTTATCCTTTTTTAAAGAACATTTTGCATAATCCACCATATTTTTATCCAGAATGCCTTAATCTTTTTGCAAGTCCACCATATATGAAAATATGTAGCATCCACAGAATCACATCTCCAGCATTTAGGTTGTAAATTCGGATACATAGAAGCCAACTTTTTAGGATCTAAATGCCATCTATAAAACATCTTATAAAAGTTTTCTCTCAAGTTTTGGGCTTGTGTAAATTTCACATTTCTTACCCAGATTCTTTCCCATGTATCCAACATTATTGGTTCTTCAATATTTTGAGCCCACTTTATCATACAGTCTTTAACTAATTCTGTTTCCGAGTCCATCTCTATTAATACATTATATAATCTCTTTATATGCATTGAACTTTGATCTCTTATTTGTTTGAGTAAATTATCCTCGACTTGCATAAAGCCACTTTTTTGATCTATTTTCCATCTGGCCTGTAACTGCCCTTACTGAAACCATGTTTGGATTACCTTTTCCTCTTTTAATTCATCCAAGGGTTTTAGTTGTAGTACACCTCTTTCTAGGGTAAGAAGCTGTCTGTAAGTAATTACATCCTGTTTTTGTAGTATGTTCATATTTTCTATTGGGAATTGCCCACATGGGTATCTTATCATTTAATTTGTATTGATATTTTTTCCAGACCTGCAGTAGAGCATTCCTCAAAATATGACTTTTAAAATTCTTGTCCACTTTTTTGTTATATAGCAGGTAAGCATGCCAACCATATACCAAATCATGCCCCTCGATATTAAGTATTCTATCATTTGTTAAATTAATCCAGTCACTAATTACAGATAAAACTACTGCATCGTAATATAATTTTAAATTGGGTAATTTCAAACCTCCCCTCTCGCGCACATCTTGCATTATTTTTAGTTTTACTCTCGGTTTCTTCCCTGCCCAGACAAATTTATTAATGCCCTTCTGCCATTCTAGCAGGTACACATCTTTTTAAAGTATTGGTAACATTTGGAAAAGAAATAAAAATTTAGGTAAAATATTCATTTTCACTGCTGCTATTCTTCCCAGCAAAGATAACTGTAATTTCCCACATTTTTTCATCTCTGTCTGTATACTATGCCAAAGTGGTTCATAATTATACTTGTATAGCTTCCCATTTGAGGTTGAGATATAAACTCCTAAATATTTGACCTTTTTAACTATTTCACATCCTGTCATTCCTTCTAGTTCTTCCCTTCATTCAGTATTCATATTTGTAGCTAATATCTTTGTTTTCCCTAAATTTATTTTAAATCCTGACACTTTACCATATTGATTAATCATGTTCATTAAGACCTTACTAGATTCCTGCGGTTGGGTTAATGTTATAACCAAATCATCTGCAAAAGCACGTACTCTATATTCTTGCTGCCTAATCTTAATTCCCTGTAAATCATCCGAAGCCCGTATTTTATTCAACAATAATTCCAAAGTTATGATAAACAATAATGGGGACAAGGGACAACCCTGCCTTGTACCTTTTTCAATTTGAAAGGAATCTGTTAAACTTCCATTAACTATAATTTGAGCTGTTTGTTGCTGATATATTACTTTGATTGATTGTAAGAAGTGTTCTCCTATTTGCATTTTTTGCAATATTTTCAGCAGGAATTGCCAATTAACTCGATCAAAGGTTTTCTCAGCATCTAGAAATATAAGCACAGCATGGATTTGGTTATTCTTTCCCAAGTATTCTAGTGTATTAACAATTAGTCTTACATTACTTCTCATTTGTCTCCCTTGAATAAAACCTGTTTGATCATTATGAATCAATTGCTGAATAACCAACATTAACCTATTCGCTAGTATTTTAGTAAAGATTTTATAATCTACATTAAGTAATGATATAGGTCTATAATTTTTTGGTTGAGTAACATCTTGATCTTCTTTTGGTATCAGGGATATGAAAGCTGTCTTCCAAGATGGGGGTAACTTGCCTTCCACTTGAATCTTATTAAATAATTCCTTAAGAGGTTCTACCATTTCTAATTGTAGATTTTTATAATAAGCCGCTGTCAAGCCATCTGTACCCGGTGCTTTCCCTACCTTTAACTGTTTAATTACCTGTAGAATTTCTCCCGAAGTTATTGGTTGGTTCAATCTTTCCCTCTGCTCTTTGTCCAGGTATCTATCTATATCTAGGCCATGAATTTTATCACTCTTGTACAATCCTATAAAAAATTCATGAAAGACCTTTTGAATCTCATCCTGTTGATACACTTCCTTCCCTCTATAATGTAATTTCGCTACATTACAAGATTTTTGTTTTTTCCTAATCAAATATGCTAACCATCTACCAGATTTGTTTGCATTACAGAAAGTGTTATGTTTTGCATATAGCAGATTAGTAGCTACCTGGTCTGAAATCAGCATATTAAATTGATCTTTTAATAAGGTAATTGCTTCTTTAATCTTTTTATCTCCTGGTTTTAAAATTAACTCCAGCTCTTTCTTCTTAATTTCATCTTCCAGTTCGATTCACTTTTCCCCCTGTTTACGTCTATGTAATCTATTTAGATTTATCAAAACTCCTCTCATATACGCTTTACTTGCGTCCCATACTATTTCCATAGATGTACCCTTATTCATATTAAAAACAAAGTATTCTGTTAATAATTTTTTACATTCATTAATATATTTCTCATATCTAAATAAATTTTCATTCAATCTCCAAGACCTTCTTGGTTGCGTCCCAACTCCCAACTCCATCCAAACCGGAATATGATCTGATAAAACTCTGGAACATATCTTTGTCTTCTTTACCCTAGAAAGCAAATCATTGGTAGTTAGTTTGAAGTCAATCCTAGAAAAGGATTGGTGTCTATCAGAAAAAAAGGTGAAGTTGTAGCGTTCTGCATTTCTTTCTCGCCAAATATCTCTCAGTTCAAAATCATCTATCATGTCGAAAAAGGATTTAGGTAGTTTCGCTCGCATTTGAATATTTTGCCGAAAAGCCTTCTTGTCTTTCTTGGTATCCATAACACCGTTCCAGTCACCCAATAATATGCAGGATCTATAATCCCAATGTAGTAATTTAGCATGGAGCTTTTTATAAAATCTACCTTGTTGTTGATTGGGAGCATATATTCCCAGTAGCAATATCCTTTTCCCTTCTAATACCAGATCTATTGCAATGTATCTTCCTTGGGAATCTGCTTCAATTAATTCAGCTCTCATATCCTTCCTTAAGTAGATAACTATACCATTTTTCTTCTCTGGAGCAGAAGCTATAAAGTGTTGTCCAAGTCTTGTATTAATCAAGTATTTTTGATCAGTTGCTCTAATGTGAGTTTCTTGCAAGCAAATTATGTCATTCTTGAATTGTTTAAGATAGTGATTTATTTTCTTCTTTTTCTGTGGGGGAATTTAATCCATTAACTTTCCATGTGAGGAACTTAGTTGTCATCTTTAGCTCCCTGAAGCTTTTTAAGAGCCATCTGGACATCCTGGAATTTAATCTTTGGCCTGGCTCCTCCCACTGCTTCTAGACTGATGCCTGTAGCTTCTTGGCTGGTGGCAGGTGTTTGTTGTAATTGTTGCTTTTTTAATTCTTGGTCCATTCGTCTGGTAATCAGACGGGTTTGTCTTTGTTCCTTGGCTCCTTGTACTTCTGAGAGAGAAAGTTGATCCAACCTTGTTGATACGTGTGTAGTTTGCTGTCTATCCTGTCCTTCTTGTTCTCTTTCTCTGGGTCCAGGCGGGGTGGGGTGTCCAGCCTTCAATATGTTATTGTGAAATCTTGGGCCTTCCATACTGAATTAAGACGGTGTCAGCTCCTCTCCATTAATTAATTAGGAAAGAAAGACCACGAGACTCCATGTGTGGAAAATCAAATGTACTTTTACTAATTAAGAATGGTTAAAAGGCAAAGCGTAGCGAAGTCTGATTAATTAGGTGCGAAAGCAATTGATATATAGAATAGCCCATTCCCCACCCCTTGGCATCATAGTCCCAGTCCAATCATAAGTCTTCCAAGTGTCAGGTGCAAGATAACTTCAAAAGGCATCACGAAGATGGAATGTCGGTGCCGTTAGACCTGGCGGGAAACACCCACGCATGCGTAGTCCGATCAGTCAGTGAACTCCAGAACCTTCCACCAGCACAATGAGTAACCCCTCCCAAATACCATGCCCTCCCTCCCCGTTTCATGGCAGCTGAAGCGATAGCAAAGCAAAGGCTGACAGACGGTATCTTTGCCCCTGATAAATGAGTGCTAGTCCAGGTGCCGCATCCCATCTGAACTGTAACTGACGATTTTAAGCTCTTCAACTAAAAAAGCATAGTCTTTCCTTGATCTCAGCATTTTAGGTGGTATCTCCTTCAAAACAGTCACCTCCTGACCCCCAATTTGAAGCTTAGTTTTGTAAGACTCTTGCAATATCATATTCCTGATGCCTCTTGTAGCAAAGTACACCACAATGTCTCTTGGTAGTTGCTTCTGTCTGGCAAGCGAGGAGTTAACACGAAAAACCTTTTCAATTTGCCATTCAAAATTCCCACCTGGCCTTCCCATCAATTTATCGAAGGCTTCTGAGAAAATCTGTTTCAAATTTTCCTGGTTATTTTCATGTAAACCTCTTATTCTTAATGCAAATTCCATTTGTCTATACTGTAACATAATAATTTCATTTTCAGCATCTCCAACTTTTTGTTGAACCACATCCATTTTCAATGCCAGGTTGATATTAGAATCACTAAGATCTTCTAATCTATCTTCTATTCCAGACACATATCCTGATAGGCAGTTAAAAGCCCCCAAAATATCATCCCTAGTCCTCTGGTCCCAAGTCACAAGTTCATCAGAGAGTTCTTTATAAGCAGCAGATATCTCCTCCTTAATTTTAATTCCATCGCAGCTGCATGATTTTTTTAAAGCTTCAACCAATTCTTTCTGGAAAATTTCTTTTGTTAGAGGCTCCCCTGCAGCAGTAAGGGGGGGGGGAGTAGTGACTGTAATTTCGCACTGGGAGCAGGCGAGCTGCCCGCACTTTTGGAGATATTAGAAGGGGGGAGGAGGGGGGAACCTTTTGCCTAGAAGCCATTCCAAGTTTAATCTTCTTCAGCCAATTAGTAAGTCTATGCAAGCCGATTGTATAGCGATTGCTGTTTAGTTTGATGATAAATCACTTCCTTTTCTTTAAATGTTCTAAGCTCCATAGAAATATTTTCAAAGTCCGATCCCTGCTACGAAGCTGCTCGGCACCATTTTGTATATCTCTTTAGCAAGTAACTTATCAGAAGGAATTCTTTTGAAAATGAAACTAAGGATTAATACATACAATTCACAATACATACAGTTCACGAGTAGAGGCTCTGCCCATTCTGGAATCAGTAAATCAAACTTTGTGATTGTGCTAAGGATGAGTGGATGCCTTTGTTCTGCAGATAAAAGCAGAAGAAATTCTTGGCGCGGAGAATATTATGCTGTCGGGTGCCCCCCTCCTCTTTCCCAGATTTATGGTCTGGGAAGGTTAGTTGGAGTGCTGCCCAGCATAATTAGCTCGCCTTCTTCTTCTAAGCCCGAAGAAGAGGTAATCAAACTGCCAAACAGTTGATGACTTGCTGTTTAGACAGTTTAACTCAGCCAAGAATCTGGAGCTGTTAAGAACAACAAGCTCCCACAGGCCCCTCCCCCACCGGAAGCCCGTCTCCACATCTTTTTTACATCATGGCGACCAAAATTGAATGCAGTATTCCAAGTGTGGCCTTACCAAGGCATTATAAATTGGTATTAACACTTCACGTGATCTTGATTCTATCCTTTGGTTAATACAGCGTAGGATTGCATTGGCTTTTTTGGCAGCTGCTGCACACTGCTGGCTCATATTTTAAATAAGATGCAGAGCATCTCAGTTCATGGTCTTTTGTAGTCATACTTCCATGCCTGAACTCTTATGCCCTTGTACTTTGGTGACTTAGGTAAACTGGCAATGTTTAGCTTGCATTCAATCTCCATATAGCAAACTTATAGCACAGCATTCAATATAGTCAGTTGTCCCCAAAATGTCAAGAATATGTACAACAGTTTCCAAACTTAGGGTCATCTGTAGCCTTTCATTGCAATGTCCCAGGTGGGGTTAAGTCATAAGCTAAATTTGATTTTAATTTAAATGCATAATCCTTGATATGATTACGGTCATGCATTTAATCATTTTCTCCTTCTGTCACATTAAATATTGCAATTTAAAAACAATTTCTGGAAGTCTCTGGGAATTGTGACTAATGGCACAATAGAAAGGGAGAATATTAATTAAGTAAATAAAAGAATAAGGCTTTGAGGAACATCAGGCTCAACAAGTATTCCTTAGGCCTGATAAAGGGTTTGGAGATGCATTTCTCTAGCCAATTGATTTGAACAAAAGAGAGGGAAAGAATTATGACTTTTGTCATCTACAAGAAGAAGCAAACTCTCAGACTGTATAAGAAATTGTATTCCATTTGTATAGTCTTCTTTGACAATATCATACAGAATAGATTAAGAATAGTTCTGCATCCAGTCTGAATGTATTTTTAAAAATGCGAGAAACTTCACATTCTTAGCTGCTACATGAAGAATGCATTAAAATAACTTCCTCTTAAGAGAGATGATTAATAACTTCAGTGACGGAGCAAGTTTAAAGGAAAATGTGAAAATATGCTTTTTTCATGCATACACTCAATACACAAAAGGGAATAACACCTTCTGAACCTTCTCTCACTTTTAACAATTTCCACCAACTGAGCTAAGATCTGTGGGCAACCCATAATAATAATAATAGCATTAGCTGTAAATAATAGAATCTATTTGAATATGCTTCCAGTGAAGAGACATTAATGTACCGAAACAAAAACTATTCATTGCTACAATAATTAAATGTAATTGTAATGGGTGCTATCTTAAGTACAAATACTACAGAATGCAGTAGGTTTATTTGTGAATAATCTTATGAAGGATTATAAATGTCTTTTAAACAAGAACTATGAGTCTTAGGATAAGGATTCAATTTGAATCACATTAAGGATCAAAAATATTGTAAAGGACTTAACAGTAGTACATGTCCTTAATGTCATGTAACAGCAGATGTAGGCTTTGACAGATTCTGAAGCTGTAGCAGACTTTACTGGATCACGCTTTTTATAAGGTTCTTCTCAACCTCTACAGAAGAACGTTTCTGCCCTGAAGAAGACTATTTAACTTAGTTTTAGTATATTTTCTTACACACAGTAACCAATACAAAAATGGGGACTACATCCTTTAGTGAAGTTCAGCTAAATCTATTAACGGATGATTCTACCATCCATAATTTATAGGCACATATAAATTCATATACTGTATTTTTCTAACAGGTCTATTTTTCCAGAAGAATATGATCTGAATGTCCTAAAGTATTCAGATTTATCTTTAAAAATATAATCTGAAACTGTAGACACTGATGTGGATACATCAGTGTATGCTATACACTGATGTATCCAAAATATATGAACAGAATATGAGCAGAATAGGAAATTCAGATTCTTTTTGAGGTCAAAGGTCTTTCAGCGTTTCAGCTGGTAAACTAAATGTAATAAAATAACAATATTATTCAGTTTTAAAACTGTGTATATCCTTTAACCATTGTGCTGATGCTAATTTATTTATCAAAATTCTACTTTCTACACATATGTTATCATAATACCAATCTACATTTTTACTAAAGCAGTGATGCATAGTTTTAATCAATCTGATAGACTAGAAATATGCAAATCTTCATAGATGTATATGGAAACCTTAAAGATTGGATGCATATGTGAGATTCCCTAATATTTTAAGCCACTGACTCACATTTTACCATAAAATTGTATGTCTATTGAATATATGTTTGTGTGTGTGTGTATCCCTATATATCCCTATATGCCTCATTATGAAGCAGACCCATATTAGACATGTAGAACTCAGTTTGTCTAAGATTGCTAAAACATGAGATTCATTTTGCATTCTGCTGAACAACCAACAAGCCTAGCTTATATAAAGAATCTTTAGTTGCGTAAATTTTGCTTTTACATCTTATCAGAAACATCTTCTTTCAATGCTCAGAGAAATGCATACTTTAAATAAAAATGTAAACTATTTTTTTCTTGTCTAATAGAAGGAACTGCTAACAGAAATAGAGTGCTGTGGAAAAGTGATAAAACTCACACATATATAAAATCATTCAGAAACCCTTGACAAGATTTTGAAATATTGAAGTCTATTGAAGGGTGATACACAATCAGAGGTTATACAATATAAGCTACTATCAACATCAGGTTCATATGTATTTTTCTAAATATGTGTATGTACTGTACATATGTATAAAGCTGTGGAGTGGATGAATGTTTCAATAATGTGAAAAAGCAAAGATGGGAAGAATGAAACTTGTGAAACTGGGCTGTTTTTAACAAAATATTAATAGTTCTTGGAAATCTAGCAGAATTCCAAAAACAAAACAAAAAGTAACTGATAGAATATAATTGGCAGGAATGACAAACTATTAGGGAATAGTGGAAATGGGGAAAACATTTTCTCTTCAGACGTTTCTTCATAAACAACAAGAATCAGCTCCCCAGTTAATCAAATCTTCCCAAGGAGATCCCTAAAATGATATCAGTTCCTGTCACTAATCTTAAAGTTAGGATCAAGTGTTTTAATTTTTACAGCAAATTACAAATGTAGATGTATGACTTCAGTACAATCAAGTACATTACAGAATATCATAGGACAAGGCAGGGGACAAATCAAGTGGTGTCCCAACTATTCCCTTTGGACTTTCCATAAAAGCTTTAGCTTCATTGTGCATGCTCTGAAATGGATACCTTGGTGGAAGAAGCAAAAAATGTGCTCAAAGGTGTCTTGTGTTCAAAAGTCTCTCAGGGGCATTCTCTTGCCATTCTCAACTTGGTTGGTCAAATTAAAAATGGGAAACCAACTTAATTTTATCAAAAGCATACAATATGAAAGAAACAAGGCTTCACCACATCTTTGTATCCCACAGTCTACCATAAATCAAAGTAGACATATCAACCTTGAATTAAAGAACAAATACAAGACAGAATTCTGCCAAGGAGAATGTTTAGATTTTATAACCTAAAAAATCAATACAACATCAGAAAGAGGGGAACTGGGCGCAAACAAAAATAGGATCATAATTAAGCAAGATGTAAAGTTTCATATTGTTAGTGTTAGTCACAATGGAATAGTTTTGTCCAAATTATTATTCCTAGGATTCTGGATGTTGCATTACTTGCACATTTGAAGGGTTTGAAAGGGCTATCAAAGGTCATGTTGATTTAGAATCTTTTCATTTTCAATAGCAGATAAATAATTTGAGAAATTAATGAGAATATGCATTTTGTTGATTCATTGGCCATCTGTGTTGTTGCATTGATAAGCAACAGAGGTCAAAGGGGATTCATATTCCTCTTTCTCAGCTCAAAGCTACTCAAAGGTGAGAACAATGAATTGGGAACTTCAATAAGTAAATGCAAAGTATTTTCTTTCCCCTTGTTTATAGTAAGATTTCTGTATTACAGAATTCTCATGGTATTAAACCACCTACTTACTCACTACAAGTTTATTAGCTACTGTTAGAGGTCCTCCTTGATAAATTATGTCAGAGATTTATAAGCTCAGTAGAGATAGGATTGTCTAAGCAGGAGGCAGGGCTAATAAACATACAGTACCCACATATCAATATTCATATAAAAGTGAATTTATCTAAATTTAATTTTTAGCCATTGATGATTTTTATCTAAATGATAACTTCAAAATGGAATTGTATTCCACTTTTATTATCAGATAAAGTGTGGTAACCATATGTCTTTATATCATCTATTTAATTTTGTGAAACAACTTTTAATGGTGTCTTTATACTATTAAATATTAAAATATAGGTAACTATCTTTTCATTATAGCAGTTTATAATCTTTTACCATTTTGGTCTATGTATAATAATGAATTGTTTTTGACTGCAGCAACTTTGTGTCCTTTCATGGTTCACCTCTTCTGAAGTCAAGGAGCCCAACTTGTTTGAAGTATTTCATTTTGGGTACTCTGGCACTCAATTTCACAGTTAATTAGTACACATTTCTGCCAATCAGATGAAAATCTAAATTACAGAATTACTATTTCAAGCATTTTGACACATGCTCCTTAATATTTTATACAATTTTGCCATTGCATTTTCCCTTTTGATTCCTTTCTTTGCGATATTCTAAGCAAAAGAAAAAAAAAATGCCTTCTTATTTTTAACTAAAACGTGGAGAAAGGCATATAAAGTATTGAAACATACAGCATTTCTGTATTAGTAGTTATATCTCTTTGTATGTACTATTCAATATTTTATGTCACTTAATAGCAAAATAGATTGTGAAAGTGTTTTATTCAAGCTATTAGGAGAAATCAAGGATAGACAACTTCTGTGTTGTCACCAAACATACCGTAGTTATACAAATGGCTGTAAAGTGGAATCCAATGATATTGTTTTAAGAAGATTAATTATATGAGACAACATAGTAAAATAGAAATATGATGATTCAAATAGATATTTAGAATAGAATAGAATAACAAAGTTTGAAGGGACCTTGAAGGTCTTCTAGTCCAACCCCCTGCTTAGGCAGGAAACCCTGCACCACTTCAGACAAATGGATATCCAACATCTTCTTAAAACCGTCCAGTGTTGGAGCATACTTCTGGAGGCAAGTTGTTTCACTGATTAATTGTTATAACTGTCAGGAAATTTCACCTTAGTTCTAGGTTGATTAGTTAACAGACATCTATAGCAATAGCAGTTAGACTTATATACCGCTTCATAGGGCTTTCAGCCCTCTCTAAGCGGTTTACAGAGTCAGCATATCGCCCCCACAGTCTGGGTCCTCATTTCACCCACCTCGGAAGGATGGAAGGCTGAGTCAACCTTGAGCCGGTGAGATTTGAACCGCTGAACTGCAGATAACAGTCAACTGAAGTGGCCTGCAGTACTGCACCCTAACCACTGCGCTACCTTGGCTCTTCTACAACAGATGTCATAGGAACCCACATATAAGATACTCCAAAACTGATTCCATCATAGTACAAACCTATCATCTCTGTGTTTCTAGTGAAAAAAATCCATCAGCAATGAAAACCAATTTATTTGCAGGGAAGGTATTTTCAGAAGAATATATCTCTGAAAGTTATCCAAGAAATGGTAGTTCTGCTTAAAAGGAGAGGAAAGTCAAAATAACATAGAACATTTCATAAAGTATGGTCCTAGGGCACTTGAGAGTCTGTCATAATCAGCTCAGATGAGCCCTTGCAAAATCAAAATTATTTGCCAGATATTTTTTTAATTATTTGCCAGGTATTTCAAAATTTTAAAACAATGTCAATTTCCTTATTTTTAATTTGTTGAAAAATAGAGGGTTTTAATGGAAAATATTTTTGTTTAATATCTAATGGTTTTAATAGTTATTTTTAATATGATTCAATATATACATATTCTATAAATGTGCTAATTTTTACGTAATTACGGTAAATCAGTAAGTACAACCCATAAAAATAAAAACTTGTTTGAGGTCTTCCATCATTTTAAAAAGCGAGATACGGTCCAAAAAGTTTAAGAAATACTGATAAAGACCAATATCTAGGAAATGTGTAGAAAAGCTCAATCTTCTATTCCAACCCCCTGTTTAGGCAGGAAACTTTACACCACTTCAGACAAATGGTTATCAAATATCTTTTAAAAACTTCCAGTATTGGAGCATTCACAACTTCTGGAGGCAAGTTGTTACACTGATTAATTGTTCTGTCAGAAAATTTCTCCTCAGTTCTAAGTTGCTTCTCTCCTTGATTAGTTTCCACCCATTGCTTCTTGTTCTACCCTCAGGTGCTTTGGAGAATAGTTTGACTAATTCTTGTTTGTGGCAGCCCCTGAGATATTGGAACATTACTATAATGTTACCTAGTCCATCTTTTCATTAAAATTAGACATTCCCAGTTCCTGCAACTGTTCTTCATATGTTTTAGCCTCCAATCCTCTAATTATCTTTGTTGCTCTTCTCTGCACTCTTTCTAGAGTCTTCTCATCTTTTTTACCTTGTGACGACCAAAACTGGATGCAGTATTCCAAGTGTGTCCTTACCAAGGCATTATAAAGGTAACATTTCACGTGATCTTGATTCTATCCCTCTGTTTATGCAGCCTAGAACTTTGTTGGCTTTTTGGCAACCTCATATTTAAATGGTTGTCCACTAGGACTCCAAGATCCATCTCACAGTTACTACTATTGAGCGAGGTACCACATATACTGTACCTGTGCATTTTTTTCTTGCCTAAATGTAGAACCTTACTTTTTTCACCACTGAATTTCATTTTGTTAGACAGCACCCAATGTTTAAGTCTGTCAACATCCTTCTCTATCTTAAGCCTATTTTCTGGAGTGTTGGCTATTCCTGCTAGCTTGGTGTCCTCTGCAATTTTGTACATATTACATGTTTCAGAAAAATTGTGAATAAAGATATATGCATATTTTTTTCTTAAAAAGTCTATGAACAGAAGAAAATGCTGTTCTACTAGCAAGAGAATAAAATGGGCTTAATTGTATAGTTTCAATGTAATTATGCTGCCCTTTGTATACCTTGTATGAGAGTATATTTTGCCCTAGTATCTTGATGAAACAGATAATTTTTCTCGTCATTTTTTATCTTCTTTCAGCACCAAAACATTCCATGATCTGCATGATTGCTAAATACTATGTAACTATCATGAAACAAGCAAAAGATGATTGAAGTATGAGTGAGGTTTGTATTATTGATATTTGTGTTTTTCTGGTTGCTGGTGATTATTGATTGTTTGCTGATGGCTATAAAGACATAGGTTCCGTAATATTGAGCTTACACACCCTAGCTCCAAGAAAGAGAGGTACAGATTGCTTGCTCAGCAAGAAATGAATTTGAGTGATTATGAAGTGCAATTTTATCTAAAGATATTAAATTATTCTGCAAGATGTACGTGTATGGGTATGTAACTTTGCACTTATCCCTTGGTTGGTGGAGTGATAGACAAGAGTCTACCCCAAGACCATTTGTGGTCTTGATTTTTAGTCTTTATTTAATTGTAGGTGTGTGTGTGTGTGTGTGTGTGTATAATTCCAGAATTCCAAAAAACATAAAGTAACTGTTAAAATATACAGCATGAATGATAAACTATTGGGAGAAAACATTTTTTCTTCAGATGTTTCTTCATAGACAACAAGAATCAGCTCCTCAGTTAATCAAATCTTCCCCACCAGATCCCAAAGATGACATCAGTTCCTGTCATTAATGATACAGTATATATATCCAAATTTATATCCAAAGTGACTCTGGGCAGCTTACAATGCCATAACATTATATGACCACATAACTCACAGGAAGACCTACTTTCTTTTAAACTGGCCCTTAATATGCAGATGAAAGGGTTCAGTTTCAATCTTTGGAAAGGAAATCAAGAGGCAGGTGAGTGAAAGGAAAGTGTAGAAATTTAAATTGTGTAAAATGAGCAGATAATTTGAAGATCCATTTATTTTTTACTGGCCAAGGAGCCGTAGCTGTTGCTTGCTAGAATGGATTATGACATAATTTTCATTAGCATATAGCAAAGTAATGATTCAACTAGATACAAGTAATATACAAAATTCTCATAGTGAGAAAACAAACTTGAAAAGGCAGAATGTTTTGCTCTTTTATGCTTGCTTACAATTATTGTGTACATTTATCCTTTGAATCAAGAAACAAGAAGTCTTGGGACATTCCTGGTTTTGAGTAGAAAGGAAATTCATGGATTTCATATCCAGAAAGAAAGGAAGGCTGACCAATGCAATATGTTATGCTTGCTGGTCAACAGTGCATAGGATATAATGCTAGAATTGTATTGTAGGGCTATATGAAGCATGCCATGATATGTTTGCTAAGTGCATTGGTGCAAGCAAACTATTCTTTGTCGAAGATACACGGCCACAATTTTCAGAAGCTTTTAATACTTGAGGAACTTTTTCAGATCAACCCCAAAGATATGTGCATTTCAGGAGTGGGTTCCTGCCAGTTCTAACCTCTTCTATAGAAGAGCTTCCACAAATCTACCATGCCATTTAGAACTGGTTCCAGCTCCCTCTCCCCACCTGTCCGCACCACGCTTGCCCCGCTTGCTGCTCACTGATTGGCTGGCTCACCAATTACCCCGCCCGCTTTTAAGAGTCCTATCTAAACCTTAAAGTCTTAAAGCTGTCAAGTTTGAACATCCCTGATGTTTTTTTAAAGGGTTGGGGGGGGCAAGGGTCTTGTAACTTCACAGCTTTAAGACTTGCACACTACAATGCCAGAGTTTCTGAGCCAACATTTTGGTTGCTAAGCAAGAGCATTGTTAAGTGAGTTTCACCACATTTTACAAGTTGGCCACACCCACCCAGTCACATGACTGCCAAGCCATTCCCACCTGGTCACATGGCTAGCAAGTCACTCCCACCTGGTCACATGGCTGGCAAGCCACTCCCACAAAGCAGGCCACACCTACAGAACAGGGTCTAAAAGAATTTGAAATCCACCACTGGTGCATTTACAACTATTGTAATTCAGAAGCATTGCCAGAATAAAATCCATGTACCAATATGCACAAAAACCTGGGATTGTCTTCACAAAAGCACACTAGGTTTTGTATACAAAGTGTCTCAATGCTTCAGGGGGAATACTTGATTTATTACAAAATGCATGTCAAAGTGCCTCTTGAAAATGTTCTGTGGAACCATATCATTCCTATATTTACTATTAGTTACTAGAACTTTGCATTTCTTTGGAAGAATCTCCAGTGGAGCTGGGTAAATATGATAAAAGACATGGCTGCTTTAATGAGTGAAAAAACAGATGCCGTGCTGGTCAATGACTATAATAAATATTTGGCTTGACAGACAGGTGCTAAATATATATTCCAAATCAAATCCAAAACTGGAAGGTCCCTACTAGACACCATTTCATTTTTCTAAAGAAGCACACCTGAATTTATCAGAATTCTGTATATATACAAAAATGCATAGTTATCAATGATGCATATACTTTATAAATATTTTGGTCATATTCTTGTAGAAATTTTGTTCAGAACTGGGATAAATTTGGAAAATGATTACTTTATAGCCTTTATTAGTATGCTAATATGCCAAAACCCCTCAGCTATAGTTCACTACGGCATTGAAAATACAGATCAAAACTGTATTGATCTTGGAGTGACCAGATAGATATATCCTTTGTCTCTTTGGGTACTATTTCTATTTCTACAAAAACATATCATAGGGATTTAGGAATAAAATGAACAAGCATGTGGGGTTAATTGCTACTATTTGTGGCCTTTGCATATTCATCCAAAGATCTGAAAGTTCTATGTAGCTTTTTAATTTAACTTGGAGCAGCCACTTGGAAATAATAGTCATGCCTTTTCATTTATTTGATTCCCAAACATCTCAAAAAAAGGAAGAAAAGAAGAGTATAAGCCTGTAGTAACATAAAAATAAACGTTATTTGACCAAAGTAGAAACACACTGATCAGCTTTCTTGCAACATAATAAAGTGGACAGAATATGTTTCCCATTCAAAGTTAAGTTCAGTGATCATTCTGTTTATTGTTAAATGCAAAGTCAAGTATGTTTACCGAAGCAAAGCACATTGAAAATCAGTATCCAAGCATGTGTGTGAGTGTGTTATTACAACAGATTGTTCATTCCTTTCCTATTGTGCCTTAAAACCAATCATGTTAAACTATAGAACTATCCATACATTCTTTGTGGATTTCAGTTGGTTTGACATATTTAGGTAAAAAAAACCATGATCTTATCATTTCTGAATTCCGCATCCAGATTTCATTTGAGTTACACAATAATAAGGATGAAGAACTGTTCCCTTCCCAATGCTTCCCTTTTTTACTTTATTCATATTATTTCCAATGTTGAATTTAGCACGTACATGCTACTTTTCTTATAAAGGACAATTTGTCAAAATCTTTAGCCCCTAATTTGCATGCCATTTCACCATAGTTTCAATCTTCAGATTTTTTTCAATTAATTAAATATGGCACATCTGTTTTGTGCAGTAACAAGTTGATGCTATTTTTTGTAACTTTCCTGCCAATCCTTTGAATAAGATAAAAAAGCAAAAAAAAATCTCAATAGCACTTCCCAATGATGGTAATTTGTAATAACTTAATTTATACATTGTTAATAATTATATATTATTGTAATAAATAAATTATTTCTAAAAAAAATGATGGAAACTAATCAAGGGGAGAACTACCATGAAAATGAGAAATTTCCTGACAGCTAGAACAATTAATCAGTGGAACTGCTTGCCTTCAGAAGTTGTAGGTGCTCCATCGCTGGAGATCTTCAAGAAAAGGTTGGACAACCATTTGTCTGAAATGACGAGCAGGGAATTGGACTAGAAGACTTTCAAGATTCTGCCAACTCGGTTGTTCTATTATTCTGTGTAAATCAGTGCCTCACATGCAAACTAACTTCGAGATATCTTAGCTTCATTTTTTAGCATTTTCACTAATGGCCTTGCAAGTGGGACAATGGTGGAATTTAAAAACACACAACTGGAATTTAAGCAAGGCAAGAAAACATTAACCTAAACAATACTGTCTTTGTATAGACCTTCATAATTATACAGACTTCTACAAAAAACCCAACTTTTGAATATAGACAGCTATTTCATTTTACACAATGTTACACAAATATTAATAAAGTTCTATTCTAAAGAATTAGGAGCAGTATTGTTCTGATTGAAATATGCAGTCCTGTTCCTCAAAGATGTCTCCAGGATCTGTCCCTTGAGTAAAATTCTCTGTTTTTCTTTTTCATGAAGTATTTATTGCTGTAGAATATTTTTTTGCAAGGATCCATACTGCCAGATTGGTTAGGGCAACTGTGCGCTAAATTTCTCAAGGGAAAAATATGGTGTCAGTGAAGGACACAATAAAATAAGTAACCTTCCATGCAAGGACAAGATATTTATGTAGGACAGTGTGAGAAAAATTAATTTGCCCTGTCAAACAGCAAGTGGTTAGGGCTCCATGTCCTAATAATTCTGGCACTTTCCTGAAGAAAAACATTCATGCAGTACTTTGGCTTTTTGTAGAGTAGAAATGAGAAAAACTTGTACCAATCCTTATTTTGGAATTCAGAGACTGTATTCCAGCATCTATATTTTCACATTAGAAAACTGAAATGTTGATATTTCCCTTAGAAGCAAATGGTAATAAAGAATTTATAATTGCTAATTTTGAAATTCTATATAGTCCAGTGTTTATCAAGTTTGGCACTTTTAAGGTGTGTGGACTTTTACTCCCAGAATTCACCATCTAGCTGGTTTGAGAAACACTGTTCTAGACTCAGATATTGTCAGGTGTGAAGAATCAGGACCACATATTAAGTTCTAGTTGAAATTTATTGCTCATGCCTAAACACAAAACTCTAGTCAACTAGTGATCAGCACTAAATTGGCGCTATTAATTAATAATTAATAGACCTCGGGGGAGGGGGGAAGCTCAACTTGAATCACTTGTGGGAATATTGTAAGGGTTCCTCTCCTAACTTAAGAAAGTGAAAACTCTTGAAACTGAGTATTTCAAAAGGAACCTTTTATTAAGTAGAATGGCAGCCATTGAATTCAAAGCAAAATCTGAAGCCCCTTAGGCAATGCAAGTAGAATTAAAGCAGTAAAGACTCCTCCCATTAGTTAGAATGCAGATTTTAGCCAATACACAAGTGTGAAGATGTTTTCTTTATCAACTGCCCTGAGAGCCAAATAAATATACATTCCCATGGCTATCTTCCATTAGACATTAAAGTGAAACATGCCACATGGCCATCATAAACATTCTCCCAAAAGGTGAGGGGATCTCAAGGCACTTTGGTGCCAGGAAACCAGTTGTAAAGTATCAGTTGTCACAGGCATTGCTACTAAATCGACTCCAAGGCCCCCTCCCAATTGAAAGATTTCTCGTTTGACTCCACCCTGAGAAACTACATCTTTTACAGATATAGAGTTGTAATTGCTGATATTGGGCTAGACTGAGTTGGCTTGGATGATCTCTGAGGAGCATTTTAACTCTGTATGAAAAATTGATGAACTTTGAAGGGACATATGGGCTTTATAATTTATGGTTAATGGTGCAAACACATAATAACACACCAACCACAGAATAGCACTGCAACAGCAGAAAAAATAGGAGATCATGTTACCATATCAGATCCTCCCCTTAAGTCCAATAACTTCTTGAATTGTGAGTAAGAATAAATATTTAAAAATAAGATTCTGTGCAGGAAATAATAGCGTTGAGCAACAATAACAGATTTAATGTCTGAACCACAACCTAATGTCAAAAGAAGGTAGAACAATACATTGTAAAACTCAAACATAAATTGCCTAGTAGTACGTAGGCTTTATTCTCATTGACTTTTTCTTTACATCTTGATTAAATAAAGAAGGAAAGTAAGGAAGAAATAGCACTCTTTGAATTGGTTGATTTAAAAATTGTGTTGTCTGTGGCTAAGTGAAATACTGGAATAAAACTGGTGTTGATTTGCACTTAGTCATTGTTGTTTGTTCATAGACTTAACATAATTAAGTTTGCTCATTGTTAATATTGTTATTAATGAATTCTCTACTGTTGATTAACTTGTTATTTTGAATGTAAAATTGTTGCATTTATAATTTATCTTCTTATTCTTTGTTCTACAAGTTTTTGTGGGCTATTAGCAATTTTGAGTTTCCTTCTTGAGGGGGCAGCAAAATTCTTCAACTATATTACATACATACAAAGATTTTGTTGAACAGAACAAATATGTATTAATATTATGGTTCAGATTCAGATATAGGTAACCTAACATAACCTACAACCAAAACTGGGATCAGAATTTCCATTGCTAAGCAAGGCAGTTGTTAAGTGAATCATGCCCTATTTTATGACACTGAGTTTCTAGACTCATATAGTCATTAAACTAATCCTGGTTCTCCCATTGATTTAGCTTGTTGGAAGCTGATTGAGAAGGATGAAAATGGTAATCATGTGACCTTGGAATGCTGCAACTATTGTAAATACATGTCAGTTTTCATCTGCACTAATTTTGATTACATAACTGTGGGGATGCTATGATAATCATAAGCATGAAGACTGGTCATAACTCATTTTTACAGTGTCACTGTAACCTTGAATAGGTGGTAAACAAATAGTTGTAAGTTGGGAAGAATTCATAAATTATAGCAGATGGGTTCTGGAGATAGCTGAATCAGATTTCCTCAACAGGAAACCCAACAGGAAACTAAACTGTCCAGTGACATTTCAGAAATCATTGGGATGCATTTTTCCCCAGGGCCCAGATTGAAGCAATACATATTTGTAGTTATCTTCATTCCAACTGGGGGGGTGTGACTCTGAAAGGCTGCCCTACTTAGGGCAATCATATGAATTCATAATGGAGCTGAGCTGTTCAGTTAAAATAACTTTTCCAAGGACTGGCAGAACTGTAAAGGTGAATAATTTCCTCTCAGCAAACTTGGGAATTTTCTTAAAATTTGGCAATTTATCATATTTTCAACTCACTGAAGAGCACAATTTGAATGCTGAAGACATCAAGTTACATTGAGTCATTTATATTTCTTAGTCATATCATTAATTCCCAACAAAAACTGAAATATTTAGAGTTGTAAGTCAGTTTCATTATTTGATTCATAGCAGATACGAATAAGATCACACAGTATTCCAATTAATACTCATTTTCTTAGCTACTCATTTTGTTCTTTTCTGCAAGTACTCGCAATATCCAGTACCCCTCAATTCAACATTGACTTTTTAATATTTCTCTTCTTTCTCACATTGACCTTTACATTTCCTAGACTAGGAACATGAACTACAGACTGTTATTACTAATAAAAGAAGAGAAGAGCTCCAAATAGAAATAGATAAAAAATGGAATTGAATACACACAATGCATTTTTAACAAGAGCCTCTTTTTTAATGTTTACATATTGCTATTTACACAATTTATATGTTTCTTTACAGACATTTAAATATGATATAGAAAATAACAAATTCATAAAGTCAATAATTTTATAGCATATTTTAACATTTTAAAAAATCTACTTTAGGTTGCCAACAAATTTAAGGAGAACATTCTGGAATAAAAGTGTCATTATTGAGAACATTTGTAATGATATCTGCAGTTCTCTTTGCTAAATATATTTGATTTTATAATATTTACATGGTATAGTGCTTCAGGACTCAGATTAAAAAGCAGGAGACTGTCAGTTCTAGTTCTGCCTTAGGCTTGAAGCCAGCTGGGTGACTTGGGCCGGTCACTTTTTCTCAACCCTAGAAAAGAGGCAATGGCAAATCATTTCTGAAAAATCTTGCCAAGAAAACTGTAGGAACTCGTCCAGGCAGTCTCCAACAATCAGACCCAATTGCATGGATGAAAAAAAAAATCTTACATTTTTTCAAATATTTTTCTTCTCTTTTTTGCCTTTTAATGCTTTTTTCAGTCATTATATATAGCATAAAACATACATCTAAATGGTAGCAATGCAAACACATCTACAAAGTAGACAGACAATAAAAGATGAATTGCAAACCACAGATGCAAACCATATGTAACTTATTTCCTTGCAAACATAGGATGGATTTCATGACAAAAATCAGAACACACATCAGAAGTTCTTTTTGCTTAATCACATTTTGTACTTGTCACCTATGTAGAAAGGCTAACATTGAGCATAAGTAAACAAGAAAAAATAGGCACTAATGGCACTAACAATTGATCAATAAGAAGTAATAATACAATTATATTTATGTAAAATTATAATACAGTTAAATCTATAAGATATTATTTTATTGTCCTATAAAGAAGTTATGGCAGCTATGGGAAAGAAGTAAAGAAACCAATGATGATTAAAAATATATTTCCAAAGAAGACTTTGCTATTTTATATAATCTTTGAGATTATATTATCACATTGGCAATTCTTACCAAAGACAAAACTTTATTACAGTCAAAAGGATTATTTTTTAAAATATATTTTACAGATATTTTAATTTCAAAAACAATAGTACTTCCTCAGGAATTATATGTGGAGATGTTACTATAGCCCTAGCCAATGTGTATTAGGAAATGGTTACAGTCAACTTTTCAACTGACCAATACATTTCAAGATATTATTAATCCATAAAGGAAGAAAATAAATTACAATAAGATCCAAAATTCAATTTAAACTCTCAAAAACAAAAGTAATGCTGTGATGATGGATGGATGGATATATGATGTGAGAGAGAGAGAGAGAGAGAGAGAGAGAGAGAGAGAGAGAGAGAGAGAGAGAGAGAGAAATATAAAAGGCCAGAATTCTGATACACATATATAGACATATTATCAGCAATGATCAAGGAAAGCTAATTGTAAATAACATAGTTATAAGTAAATGGAAAAGACATGTCAGCAAAAGTTATATTGTGGTTTTAGCTGAGCAAAAAGAAAATAATAAAGGCAGCAGCTTGCTCAGCTTGCTTTTAATGACAACTGATCCATTGAATTCTCTGTTTGATAGGAAATGAACTAAAATATAGCCCCCAAGTGCCTGCTGGGCTATTCATAGAGTAAGCAGAATATTTATTTTCTTCAATTCCCATACCATTTCATTTGAAAATAGGAGCTAGAAACAGAATTAGGCATGCTCATTAATGACCTCTCTGATTCCTAAAAAAAAAAGCAGATGGCCCAGTTTGGGCATTAGTTTACATCGGGGGAAGAGGACAGTTCTAATGTTAGAAGGAGTATGGGACCCCTGTTTAAAATACACACCCAAACCTCACAGCACTTGAGGTCCAAAAAAGGCTTTAAAATGAGCCCCAATGATATCATGCCTGTTAACTTCCAATTTACTCAGACCAGAACAGAGATGAGAATTCTAAGTGTGCCGGGTAGATCCAAAGCAATGATGTTTAAACTATAACATTTACTTCTAGAGACAATTCATTTTGGCACAATAATAAACATTTTCGAAGGAGCAGCCAACGTTGTGATGTCACCATGTGCAGTCTCAATACTCCGAGACCACTGTTGATACTTTTGCCACTGGGCGGTCCATTGAGACCTAAACTGTCCCACAGAGACGGTGATCAGGAAGACGAAGCCTTACTGGTCTCAGGAACATCGCAAAGTCCCTGATCGACCCAAGGGAAGCGCTTCAAGCCGGTGGTAAACAGGCAGCCCCCAGGCTGATGAAGTTGGGACAGCTCCGGAAGGAAGGAATGAAAAGAGAAAGTGAGTCCATCTGGTGAGGTATTTTTTCTATTTTGTGAAAGACCGCCCAAAGAAACTTTTCTTTAAAGCCAAATTAGATCCTTAAGCAAAAGAATTGAGCAGCGAAATTAACTCATATTGGATTGCTTTGGAAAGCTTTTCTTTTTTCTTTGTAACTATACTTTGTGGATTGAAGTGCTCGCAACGTTTCTCATTTCTCATCTTAAAGTGAACGGATTGATTTTTTTCTTCTTCTGCTTTTTGTTTCTTTAGTTTTTGACTTCTAGATTAAAACCTTCCTTTTTATTTTAACAATTCTTCCAATTACTTGTTATTAAATTTCATTAAAAGAAATCTAAATAACTTTGTTTCCTATAAGCCAGAGATAAATATTAGAAAGTGAAAAGTAGCAACACTGCTACTCAGAGGTCAGAGGCTGGAGTTTTTGAAACAATGTATCTCTTCTCTTTCCTTCTTTGATTTCACTAACTTTGTAGTTGAAGGGTTTGCAACTTGTTTACAGAAACTGATAAAGAGCCAAGGACATGAATTGTTTTCACAGGTGCCTTTGAGAACTATTTTGGCAGGGGAAAGAAAGGGGGGAAAAACAGAACCCTTCTCATTTGAAGAGCATAAAAGAACTTGTGTTCAAGTCAACCTAAAATAAAAAAAATAAAAAAGGCCGGGAAGGCTAGAGTGTCGGTGACTATTAGTTTCTTTCTTTCTTTCTTTCTTTCTTTCTTTCTTTCTTTCTTTCTTTCTTTCTTTCTTTCTTTCTTTCTTCTTTTTTGGAAACATGGATCAATATTCAGATGAGGAAACCTTAAAATTCCAAAATATCTTGGCTGGAATTCAAAATCTATTGGAAAGATATGGGAGAATTGAGAAGAAGTTGGAAAGACTACTCTTCCTCACAGCAAAAGATGATGGGGTTGGAGCCCCAAAAATTAAAGGAAAGAATGAAGATATAGAAGATAAAGACAAGACAATAGATGAATTTATTGGAGCAAATGTGGGTGAAAGTGGAAAGAAGGGAATATGGAAAATGGAATTCGATGAATTGGAGCTTTACCCCAGATTCCAAGATACAGAAGAAAAAAAATGGTAATGATGATGGACTTAAGAAGACAAATTTTTTCAGAAGTAAAATTGACAACCAAAGACAAGCTAATTTTACTAGCAGCTGGAGGGCAACAAGATTACCTGAGAGATCCTTCAAGCAACAAAGTGAAGAGAGAAGTCTATAAAAACCTTATAAAGGAGATAAAAAGAAGGCTGACACCATAATTGGCAAGAGAGATAAGACTGTTTTGTTACTGGAAAGATACAGGTTGACAATGAAAGTTGATAATAACAAATTAGTTGATTTTGGTGATCAATAAGTAGGAATTTAGTAACTCTTAGATTATTTTAGATTGTTATTAAATGTTTATTCATTAACAAATAATTAACTATAATAACAATAATGAAATGATAATGGATACAGCTTAATGATATATACATGTACTGGCAAACTAGTAAAAGAAATTTGGATATAAATTGCAAATTGTGACTTGGGGAAAAATACCTATAAATTTTATTAACAAATTTTTATTTAGATCTTGTCATAAAGGTGTAAGGTTTTTTGGGGGGTTGTCTGACGAGAGGAGATGGGACATAAATAGTAAATGATTTTTAGCCAATTATAATAACAAGGAAATGTTAATGGACATTGTTTAATAATATATACATGCTATGGTATTGGCAAAAGTAACTTGGATATAAATTCTAAACAGTGAGTTTGAAAAAAAAGGGGGGGGGGAAAGGCTTAGAAACTTTATTCATTGACTTTTATTTAAAAGATGTCATAAAGGTATAATGTTATTGGAGGATTTTTTGAAATAGCTAATGAATGCCATTAAGTGGTTGTGTCTTTATGAATGATTTGAGGTAAAAGCATGTTCAAATAATTGTAGTCAAATGAGAATTGTGGTACATTGATAGTAAGATATACAAAGATTTTTTATTTAAAGTGTATAATCTAATATGAACTATAAGTAATGACTGTGGAAGAAATGCGTGAACGTTATCTGTAACCAATCGACATACTTTCTACAAGATGTAATGAAGGATGATTCTTTTTTTGTGTTTTTGTTCAATTAAAATAAAAAAAACTTTTCCCCAAAAAATAAACGTTTTCAAAATTTAATTTTTCACTGTTGGAAAAGTGAAAGTTATATTGGTAAAAATAATAAATTTATAATAGGGAAAGGTGAAGGAAAGGCCTTCTGAAGTTTTTTTTTTTTTTTTTTTTTTTTTTGCCTTACTGTTTGCGATTCAAGTTTTAATATACTGGAAAAAAGATACTATTTTTTAAAAAGCCAAAATCATTTTGTGATGTGTATAAATAGATGTATCATGGTGTCTGACAATCTTGACCTTGGAAAAGAATCTGAATAGGCAGCTTCATCATTTCCCCACTAGGTCCTTGCAAATCAGAAGTTACCTCTCAGGGGTCTCTTTTGCAATTCAGTCTAATCATCACTTCCTCGTAAAAGCCAAAGACTTGTAAACAAAGCAATGACCTTTTAAGATTATGGATGTCTTTTAGAAATATTAACCTAGACAGCTCTCATAACAGCAGAGCTAGCAATTGTTACTTCACAAAGACTCAGAAGATCCTGGAAAAATATATGCATAATTTCAGCTCCTCCTTCTCATTCTGTTGTCCTGTGAATTAATCAATCACAACTGGACCTTTTTCTTCATTTTAAGTAAGACTTCCTCTTGGGTCTTATCAGTGACACCAAAGCATTGAAGCACTAATTCTTAGTGCTTGGTTTTTTTTCTTGAAAAAAATATGACATGTTACACAATTAGGAAGAAGAGCTATCTCACTATGGTTTGGAATCAGGTCAAAGGGATTATTGGGCAAAGTACATTAGGATTTCTTACTCTGGGACATATCTAGAAGATATTGACTTGTGGAGGTTCCTTAAGATTATTTTAAGAACTTATTTCTTCCTTCTAAGAAAAGATCATGCTAAAATTTATATTTCATATACTGTAGATCTCTGTATTGTTACTACCTTTTTTACTGCATCTGGAGGTTGCTATATTTTACCATCGTGAGGACAGAGGAAAACATTTCAACTGTCTGAAGATTCAGAAATGTGTTCAGCTGTGCTTCCTTTCCAAAATAAAAATATAACTCTCTTGGTTTGGGCAATGTCCTACTATTTTTAGTTGGACTGAAACTCATAGGATTATTAATATGACTTCAGACTATGCTACTGGTTATTGATTATATTAGCAATAAATGCAGTACATTAACTATATACTTTTTGTTAGTGAAAACAGATATTACTCCATAGTGTAACTTAAATGTATACTACAAATGTACGTTAGTAAAAACAGCTATTACTCCATAGTGTAACAAGTTACTGCATTGTATAACTTAAATGTATATTTTACTTCAGTCACTTACTGATCTATGCTGTTTATCAATATTTTAAGTATATTTTTATTTATTTATCATTTTCTTTGATATGTTTAACAAAGAGGCCAGAAGCAATTTGGTCAAAGTTAGGAGAAATGCCTCTGTTTATAACATAAATTTCAGAATTTCCACTCCCAGTTTGGTTGTTTAAAAACATAATATTATAACACATGGTTATCACATGTATCATATTTTTCTTAAAGGTTTTTTTAAAGGGTGGGGCAAATGGAAAGAGTAAAAATATGACGAGGATGGCCATCATTTCCTTTTGATTGAAATCTGTGGAAGGGAAACTGTTTAAGAAAGAAAAAGACAAGAAAAGCCAAGAGAAAATGTGCTATTTCAGAAGCATGGGTATCATAAGTTTTTCTTTTCTTTGTTTTCATTGCTACTGGCATCAGGTGTATTTTAATTTAAATAGTTTCTTCCAATTAAAACTGTTTAAGTCAATTTCCTGGACTTCCTACTATATTACTTTGTATGGATAACATAAACATTAAGACATATTTTTTCCACAGGTCTACAGTCTCATTCTGAGATTATATAGCACAGGCTACAAGCAATTACAATTTGTGAGATAGTTTATTTCCAGGGCTGCTGTTCTCCCACTTAAAGCACAATTCACAATTCAGGTGGGCATCAGTTGATGACTTTGCCTGCAAGTACATTAAGGGGAAAAAAAAGACTATTTTGTTCTATCCAATAGTCTATCCAATAGTCTATTTCACTGTTGGTGGCTCCTTAGTACAAAGAATGGAAGAAGCAAGAATTAACATCCGGAAAAAGAGAAGGAGAATGAATAACGTTGAATGAAAACCATTGCTATATTTCTTTTTAACTACAGGTGAATTTGGGGGATTCTTCATGAGTTCTCTGATTCAAATAAAAAGTGGATGGTTTATTTATATTTATTCATTTATATTTAATTCAGTTGTGAACATTTGTAAAAACAAAAGACCATAATAAAAATCTTGCTGGACAAGACCATAAAAGTTTTCTCAGAATCCTATTTCTACAATGCCTAGCCAAAAAGAAATCCAAAAGCAAGTCATGACAAAATAATATGAATGAAAATTACACACACAAAAATCCTCTTATCCACATTCCAGAGCAAATAATATTTAGAATTTCATGCAGAAGTTATGTAGTGATCAAAACCAGTAAACAAGACACTCCTAAACACTACAGCGAAGTTAAAGTGTGGAATATTTTGGGATAATGACAAGAAAAATGGGATGGGATATTTAATGCAACTTTATGGAAAATGTTTTAGTTTAGATCATTCCTTGTTTCTGAAGAGAAGCAGTATGTACTGAAACAATTGCAACTTCCCCTTGCCCCATTTATTGAACTCCCTGTCAGCTGATGTAAGAGATTGTTTCATATTATGCGACCGGATTGTATAATTAATAGCCTCATGTAATGTGCATGAATTTAATTGGGTTACACAAAACATCTGCTAGGGCTTTCTGAAGAAGCCACATGTAGCTCTTACATGAAGGCTTTTATAGTTAATTGTCCTGGAAAAGCAATGAGTTTGAGAAAATTATCATGAGATCCACATTAAAACAAGGAAAAAGGAGTCATACATGCTGTTTCACAGTTATTGTACTATCAAAGTGCAATGATTCATAGTGAAATTATAACACCTAGTGAAATGACTGTGCTTTTGAGTAGAAAACTGAATGCACAATTAGCTGATTGCAGATACTGCTTTTATTCAGGAAAAGGTAATGTCTGCCTGATCATACCCAATGCCCCAACTTTCAATCAGTCAGTTTTATTTTAGTCATAGATCAGCATATAACTGATAGCATAACCATTACATTAAAATAGGAATAAAAATAAAAAACTCATACTGATATAATAAAATAAGATAAAGATAGAATTATTAAGATAAAATTATAGAGTACACATATTAAAACACAAAAGATTCATTTAAAATTACAATTATATTTTACAATGAATAAGACAGCGAACTATAAAATGATATAAGTAATACTAATACTTATAAAACACAATGAGAATATAAAGCTACACTAACTTGAAACTGCTGCAAAGAAACATCATGACAATGTGCGGGCCAGGGGTAGATTGAACTTTTGAGGACCATGTAAATATATTGGGATGTCACAAAGGATAGGAATGGAAATGGGAGAGAAATCACTTCTCTTCTTTCCTGAGCAACCCTTTCTGCTGCTGTGAATGATGCTTTTCAGCACCAAAAAGTTGGATTTTGTTGGAAAAAATTCAGATGGAATAGGGCAGTGAATAGTATGCTTCCCAGGACTCTCCTGCATAAAAAAAAATAAAGATGCATTGCTGGACATTTGAGATTTTACTGCTGATTTCAGTGACACAATCATGGGATTGGGTCATGCACAAAATGGCATTAAATGAAACAATTGTATTCCCCTCCCTCCCTTATCCAAGGCTACAAAGTCCAAGAAACCATGATGTATGCCAGTGTCTTGGACTAACATTGTGAACATCATTTAGCTGTGACTGTTCAGTATCCTGAAAGTGGAAATATAGCCATGGACATAAATGTAGAGGTTTCTGTTTCTTCAGTATTTATGGGGACAGAATCCAAAAACCTAGCAATATCAGCAGTTATAAAGCCAAGTGAAAAAGAAGAGAATGGTTCAAAACACCATTTTTATGTGGCAGAAGATAAAAAAGTGGTACAATGAAAATGAAGAATGGGGAATCAAGCCAGAATTGATGAAAGACACTTGGACTTCAGCATGTCAGTATGTGATTACGTCACGAATTCATTTGACCCCTGAAAATTGAACCATATTGCTACTGAATAGAATCGTTTATTGCTTTAGGCAGGTATTGTTGTGGTCCAAAATTGGGACTGACACTTTGATTGTTCAGTAAAGGGGTCGCTAAGCTCATGATTTTCTTTCCTGTATTCTTTTGTTTTACGAACTTGCAAAGAT
Organism: Thamnophis sirtalis; assembly: GCF_051295495.1. Classification (NCBI taxonomy): domain Eukaryota; kingdom Metazoa; phylum Chordata; class Lepidosauria; order Squamata; family Natricidae; genus Thamnophis; species Thamnophis sirtalis. The sequence continues at coordinate 42,744,778 of NW_028261390.1, read as the reverse complement.
TATAAATGGGAGTATTGATTGAAAATTATCATTGTCACATCACAGCAAATTGTCACTGTACAAGGCAATCACTAAACAAGGACTACATGTATTTGAATATGGAATATTCATGTTTTTCATGTCCAAGGCTGCATGTCATAGAAGAGGTTGGTGTGATAATGCAAAATAAGGAGGGACTTATTAGGAACCCAAGTTTAGGAAAAGATTTGTTTGAAGATATATGCATTAAAGTTTATACACATTTCTTATTTTCATTATTTTCGTAATCACGTATAGGCTCAGAATCTTAGACTGTCCACTCCTCATATATTCTACTAGCTGGATACCCGTGCTTTGCAACAAACTAAAGTAATCGGGCAATTCAGGAGAAATCTGGTTCACTCTGGCTCAATCTGTTGGCTCAGTTGGTGGTCGGTGAGGGAAACACATAAGGGAATATTGCTGCTGCCACCTTGAGTCCGGAAGCAGTTCCATAGGTGGAAGGCATAGACATTGATGTTTAGTACTGTAAGGAGCCCCAGACCGCTTCTGAGTGAAGGAGCATTTACAATCCATTGGCTCAGTGGTGGTCGGTGATTGAAACACATAAGGGAATATTGTTCCCATCACCTTGAGTCCAGAAGGAGTTCCAAAGGTGGAAGGCATAGACATTTTGGTGAGGGGGAGTAGAACTCCCTAGCATCAGAGCGTGTTAATTACTGTATAAGAAATACTAATAATTTGATGGTCATTTCAAAAAATCCTTTCTTAGCAAGCACCTAGAAGCCAAGAGAAACATACGTGCCAAATTTCAAGTTTGTAGGCTTTACCACTTTGTGATGAATGAGTGGTATTTGCCTTTTATATAGAGAGAGTTCTATGGTAATCATGTTAAGAAAGTAAATAGTAAAATAATTTGAACACTCAGCAGTTGTGTGGCTTTCCCGTAATTGCCATTATTTAACATTTGGTACCCTTGATTTTGCCACAGAAGGCCCACATTTATACTGATAGAATGGCAGCAGAGATATGGTCTGATCTAGTTCCCACTGGAGGAAGGAAGCACAAAAGCAAAGTTTTCTGATGAATTTGTTAGACTTTGTTATTCTTGAAACATCATTTGGAATTTCCATCCTATTATCCTGTCCTATTAACAATACATATACAGGAGAAAAAATTCACATGAGAAAAATTAGAAACTTTTATAAAACAAAACAGTTAAATTGGAAGACAATAGTAATAAATTATAAATTGCATACAGATGGAGGATGCAATTTTATACCCACCAAACCAACCAAATTCACTTGAATTTACATCTGAGCAGACATGTATTGACTTGTACTTTAGAAATAGTTGCACTTAGGGCTCACCAAACATAAGGTGACCAGACGTCCCACATTTGGCAGGACAGGCACGCCTTCTCATAATTTTTCCCGCATCCTGGGCCATTACCAAAAGATCCCGCTTAATTTTGGCTCCTTCTTCGACTCACTCCCCCGCCCATCTGCTGCTGCTCGCATGGGTGGGGTAGCGTAGCGAGTGAGCGGGCGTATGGGTGGGGGAGCGAGCTTGCCTTTCCAGCCCCACTTCCAGACAAGCCATGGGAAAGCCTCCCCGAAAAGTGCGGGCCAACATGGAAGGCAAGCCAGCATTTCAAAGTCATGCCGGCACTTTAGCATGCCCCTCGGCCACCATTCAGCGAAACATGTTTTGCTGAATGACGGCCGAGTTCTAAACTGCCAGCATGACTTTGAAGTGCTGGCTTGCCTTCCACGCGGGCCGATGTGGAAGACAAGCCAGCATTTCAAAGTCATGCCAGCACTTTAGCGTGCCAGCACTTCTGTGGCAAAATCAAGGGTACCAAATGTTAAATAATGGCAATTACGGGAAAGCCACACAACTGCTGAGTGTTCAAATTATTTTACTATTTACTTTCTTAACATGATTACCATAGAACTCTCTCTATATAAAAGGCAAATACCACTCATTCATCACAAAGTGGTAAAGCCTACAAACTTGAAATTTGGCACGTATGTTTCTCTTGGCTTCTAGGTGCTTGCTAAGAAAGGATTTTTTGAAATGACCATCAAATTATTAGTATTTCTTATACAGTAATTAACACGCTCTGATGCTAGGGAGTTCTACTCCCCCTCACCAAAATGTCTATGCCTTCCACCTTTGGAACTCCTTCTGGACTCAAGGTGATGGGAACAATATTCCCTTATGTGTTTCAATCACCGACCACCACTGAGCCAATGGATTGTAAATGCTCCTTCACTCAGAAGCGGTCTGGGGCTCCTTACAGTACTAAACATCAATGTCTATGCCTTCCACCTATGGAACTGCTTCTGGACTCAAGGTGGCAGCAGCAATATTCCCTTATGTGTTTCCCTCACCGACCACCAACTGAGCCAACAGATTGAGCCAGAGTGAACCAGATTTCTCCTGAATTGCCCGATTACTTTAGTTTGTTGCAAAGCACGGGTATCCAGCTAGTAGAATATATGAGGAGTGGACAGTCTAAGATTCTGAGCCTATACGTGATTACGAAAATAATGAAAATAAGAAATGTGTGCTTGTCTTCCACATCGGCCCGCGCGGAAGGCAAGCCGGCACTTCAAAGTCATGCCGGCAGTTTAGAACTCGGCCGCCATTCAGGGAAACATGTTTCACTGAATGGCAGCCGAGGGGCATGCTAAAGTGCTGGCATGACTTTGAAATGCTGGCTTGCCTTCCATGTTGGCCCGCACAGAAGGCAAGCCAGCACTTCAAAGTCATGCCAGCAGTTTAGCATGCCCCTCGGCCACCATTCAGCGAAACATGCGTCACTGAATGGCGGCCGAGCCCTGCTGGCAGCCTTCCGGGCCGGCCGGCCATTCAGCGCTCGCACCCAGCACTCGCACGCCCACAGGATGGCACCAGGGAGGAGAGGAACTGTGCGGGTCCCACCGCTCATGGTATGGGCAAGGGTTGGCCGGCTGGTGGGGGGGGTGGCTGCTTCCAGCCTTGCAATCCTGGGTGGGGAAGGCGAAGGTTCGCTCCGGAGCTGCGGAAGACCATTGCACCAGGAGGCCTCCGCCCCGGGGATCCCCCGCTCCACCCATTCGGATTACCCCAAAACCCAAAGGAGCCTGGGCGCAGGGGTGCAGGCCAGGGAAGACAGGGTTTGGGGGCTCGGAGGAGGAAGGGTGATCTCCCCCTCCATTCATCTGTCCTGCTGCAGAGCTCCTCCTGGGGGAGGGGCAGGTGGCGAGTGCGCTGATCCCTGTTTGCAAGACCAGCCCTCCACCTTCTTGTCCCGTCGGGAAGCGAGTGGGTGGGAGACAAGAAGGGGACAGGCTGGCCTCGCTGCTTGCATTTCCCCTATTCCTCCCTCCCAATATAGGTGCAGAGAAAGAGCCAGGCTTCAGAAAGAAAAGGATATTTTTAATAATTTTCTTTGTCTGAATATGATTTCCCATTGAGGAAAAGTGGGGTTTTAATTTCCCACCAGTAAAAAAATGTTTAGTCTTTGAAGGGCCCTTGTGTGACATCTGCCTGTGTGTGTGTGTGTGTGTGTGTGTGTGTGTGTGTGCATTCTTCAGCCTGCTGGACCAATGGGGGCCCGGGGTAGGCAGAGCCCAGTGAGCCTCCCAGGCCGAGAAATTGGAAGGAGTGAAGTTGTGAACGCTCTGAGGAGTGAAAGTATTTAGTTGTTTGCTGCCTGTTGTGAAAGGTTTCCCGGTGCTCTGGCTTTGGGGAATGGTTTTTTTGCAGTGGAACGTCGTGTCTGGGATTCCACCGGTTTGTCCTGCAAGTATTAGGCGCCGGGCTATCCCTCCTTGAGCTTGGCGGAGCTTGCTGTCAGGTTGCATCAGTGTGATCAGCTCCGGAGAAAATCTTGTAAATGCGGGATATGTAAGAGCGAAATTGAGGCTCTGCAGAAATAGGCTGCCGGTCCTGTCCGCGGACAAGCGGCTGAAAGGTGATTTAAAGCAAACTGTAACTTCGAGGTGCTTTGCTGAGAACTGTTGCGCAACTTGAGAGAAGGGAAAAAACTTTTTCTGGCTAAAAGCCGGATGGGGATCCCCGGGGAATTTCTTAAAGCTTTGCATGATGCGGTATGCTCTTTGGGGGAAGAGGCAGAGACTCCTGTGGGGATATTATTCCTATGAAATTATTATAAACCTTAGAACTTTTCCTCAAAAGACCAGGGAATTTCAAAATCTGATTTAAGAACTTTGCTTTTAGGAACTGTAGAATTTCCTTTTACAATGATTTAGCTCAGTTAAATATTGTCAAGTAAATTAAAAGCAAGTAACAGTTACCAAAACAAGGGATATTCATAGGCATCATCAACTTAATAATTCATCGCTATTAACCCTGTTTTCCATGCATCCTGCAGATATAAATAATGCATTTACCATGTTTATGTGACCTAGTTAAACAGGACCCACTGATCCCACTTAGTTTTTTTGTTTTTTTTACTATTTGCTGACCTCTGTCTCCCGCCCCCAGTATATCTAATCCATTAGATTAGTACAACAAAACACAAATGCCAGCTTTGGAAAATGCATCCCCATCAGTATGTGAAGGAAAGGAATGTGGATCACTCTTGTGAGATTATGCCTGGGGCAGCAGGGATGTACAGTAGAGTATAGTATGCTGTCTCTTAGGGTTTATTGAACATAGGAGAATAATATGAGAGGGATTTGATGTAAAATAAGCTCTTTTAATGAATTCAAAATCAACGCAGCAGACAAGACATGGGAGTGAACATAATACACACTTTAACAATTTTTTTTTTCTTTTAGCCATCAAATACTGTAGCAAGTGTGTCAGTAATAATAGCAAGACAGGCATAGGATTTTCCAGCCAGGTTAATTTTACTTTTTTATGGTTTTGATGTTGTACTTAATTTTATCTGTATTAGAAACTTATGAAGGCTGTGCAACATTTTGAGGTGATATAGAGTATGTAAAGGCATGAATACAGTAGAACCTCTGGTCACAACCATAATTCGTTCCATAACTTTGGTCGCAAACTGATTTGGTCATGAATCAAACCTAATTTTGGAAATTTGGTGCTTACAAAAAAAATGGTGCAGAAGGGGAAATCAGCAGCGGGGGGGGGGAGGTGAATATTTTGGTCAGAAGCGTTCGTGACCAGAGGTTCTACTGTATAACATCTTCACTTAAGACTTAAGATTCACTTAAGATATAACATCTTCACTTAAGATTCACTTAAGAACTGTGGCAAGAAAGGTGGTATAGTGACCAAAGTTACAATGGCATTGAAAAAAGTGACTGATGACCATTTTTCACACTTAGCGACCATTTTCACACTTAGCGATCATTGCAGCATCCTCATGGTCACGTGATCAAAATTTTGATGTTTGGCAACAGTTACAATTTATATTTGTAAATTGTAGTTATGTTGAAATCAAAAAAAGTATTACAATACTATTTTTGCGTTGTATGAAAATTTTTGTTGCTCCGTATAAAATTTTTAATGAAGCCCCCCCCCCCCCCCCCGGGTCAAAGGTGTCCCTCTTTACCAATCTGAAAATCTGGTCACCTTAACCAAACATCCTTACAGTGCAGAGTGAACAACTGTTTATTTTTCATCTCATTCTCCTCTTTTTTGCAAGGAATCCATCAAATGACCCATTTTTGTTCTGTATTAGTCTGAATACTAAATCTCAGCAAGTCAAAGAAACAGAAGGAAGGGAAAGCCAGGGACTTCCTATTGCTTGTATGTATACCCTTCTAGTAATCTTCACTATTTGCCATCTAGGCTCTAAAGTATGATAATATTTGAAACATGTTTGTAATTTTCTTCTGCTTATATAACAGAAATATACTAAACATTTGACATAATTCATAGTGAAAAAAATGAATTCTTTATAATGTGGGCTCCTTCTTCGTTTGGATTTAATTCTTAGATGGATCTTAAAAGCAATTTCAATCTGCTTTTAATAAATTTTTTCTTATCTGAGTAAAAGTGATAAAGCAAGAAACATAGTACAAAAAGTAAATTCCATTTCCAAATTTCTAATAATGTTCTGCTGAGTCCTAATTGGCCAAGATAAGGTCTAGTTGAGATTCAGTGAATCTTAACATCGACTATGCAGATTGCAAGAATGGGTTTTGCTTTCAGATGGAGAACTTCAAGATGGTGCTATTTCTTTAGAGGATTATTTATTTATTGTTTATTTATTTACCACCTTTATTGTTTTTATAGGTGGTTAATAGACCTAATACTCCTTTTTCCTTCTATCCCCACCCCCCACCCCCAACAATCACTGTAGGATGGCTTAAGATGAGAGAGAATGACTGCCTCAAGGTCACTGGGAATTCCCAGCCTCAAGGTGGCTGGCAATTCCGGGAGTTGAAGTCTGAGGTTGCTAAACTCTGAGGCTGCTTCCTTCCCACGAGCCCCGGACACCCAATATCCCAAGCCTCCCCTCCCCGGCACTTCCCCTTTGACCAGTGCATGAGGGTCCAAGAGGATTCAAAGGTTTGAGAGTTTTGGCTCTCCGGTTTGTTGCCTCTTTGGTGGAGTTTCACATTCCTTCCTTTCCTCGGATCCCTCCGTCTGCTACGGTCCCTATCATCGGTCCCATCATCCTCCCTCCCGGCATTTTAAGGCATGGCTTCTCAAAAGCATGGCGGAGGAGGAGGGGGGCGGCGGCAGGGGTAACGTGGTGCCCAGCTCAGGTGCTCCGAGCGGAGGGGGAGGCGGCACCGCTGCTGCCACGAGCGGGGGCGCCAGCGGGAGCTTTGGCGGCTTCACCTCAGCTGCAGTGCCAGGCAGCAAAATTTTTAATCAAGAACACACCGCCTCCCGCCCCCCGTCAATGGTGTCCCGCTTTATCAATTTTAAAATCTTGTCACTTTGTATTAATACTTCACATGATCTTCATTCTATCCCTCTATTTATGCAGCCTAGAACTGTGTTGGCTTTTTTTGCAGCTGCTGCACACTGCTGGCTCATATTTAAATGGTGGTCCACTAGGACTCCAAGATCCCTCTCACAGTTACTACTATTGAGCAAGGTACTACCTATACTGTACCTGTGCATTTCATTTTTCCAAATCCTATGTACATCCACTTTGAAACTTGAAGGTAAAAATCTAAGGAGGAAATATAAAAAACATATGGTACACTTGATATTATTGAAGAGAAAAAAGACTTTTGAACAAAGTAAATGAAAAATATCTATGAAAAGTGAAGACAACCCTTGGAAGCCTGAGAACATTCCTTATCTATATTTTGGTTAATTTTCCTTTTTGATATATTTCTTCTGTCTAGCTGAAATTACATTGGAGCTTTATTTTTTTCTGCTCTGGCAATAAATTCAATTTTTCCTTATATATATATATATATATATAAACACCAAATCCTGAACATTTATGAATTTTCCAAATCCAATTGACTATATTTGTCTAGAAAAGATTTAATGCTTGCATGGTGGCTTAGTATTAATCTCTATCCCAGATAAAGTAAGATCACTTAGAATATAAGAACATGAAGGAATCTTCAAGGAATTTTCAAATTCAGAAGCAGCTTCCATGTAGCTTCTGAATTTAAATTAAAGATACACTTTCTATTATTTATAGGAATTCTCTTTTTTCCCCCTTCAATTTATTTGTTTGCAAATTCAATGTACAGTAGTTTTTTTTTTCTATGGAGTCTTGTGTTGACCATTAGTATATCTTAATTACAGAAAAATTAAACAAAATAAAAGGTCTTCAGTCTAGATCCCTATAGAAAAACATAGGACTTTTTGCATATCATCTTCTCATAACTCTTTCAAATATAATTGCATATGTTGGCCTGTTCTCTTGATGTTTCATTTTGGAATATGACAGCAACTAATGAAGTCGAGTTAAGGGCATAAATTCTGGTCAAGGCAGACAAGACTGGATCAGGCAAATATGTTTAGTCAAGATGTGGCTGTGGTATTCTGGCAGTTGGTCCATCCATCTTAAAGTAGTGAATGTTGAGAAACACTGATCTAACTTAATGTGTTTTAAAATCTGTAAATTTCTTAGAAGAAGAGTAATGTATTTAATCACAATAATCAATGTAATGTGAAGTGCTAGTACTAGTTTATACTACTTTGGTAAGACCACATTTAGAATATTGTGCTCAGGTTTGGTCACCAGGATTTAAAATGACGTTGAGAGTCTAGAAAGGGTGCAGACAACAGTAACAAAGATGATTAGGGGACTGGCAACTAAAACAGTTGCAGGAATATGGCTAGTTCTATGAAGAAGAAATTGGAGGTGACATGATAGGAGTCTTCCAGTATTATGAGGCTGTTACAAAAAAGAGGAGAGGAGGTTTTTCCCAAGCACCAAAAAGTAGGATAAAAAGCAATGGATGGAAACTAATATAGGAAAGAACCAACCTAGAACTAAGGACAAATTTCCTGATGATTAAAACAATCAGAAAAGTTCTGGGCATCACTGGAGGCTTTTAAGAAGAGATTGGACAGCCATTTGTCCAAAATGGTATAAGGTCTCCTATTTGAGCAGGTGTTGGACTACAAGACCCTAAGGTCCTTTCCAATTCTGTGATTCTGTGATTCTAAATTTCACAGCATCTTGTTTACATATTTATTGCTGAACAATTATCTGCATTTTCTCAATGGTAAAATGGAACAAGTAGGTTTTTAATGCTGAGAATAACTCACCATTTCAAAATTTCAGGCATGCAAAGGAAATTTTAACTTTAACTCAGGCTAAAATGCCCAAACATACATGTTTCTTCTGTATGACATTGGGGAAGGATAATATTAGAGAAGGGTAATAGTCCTGCATTCAGTCTTAAGCAGGATTATGAGAAAAATAAAATATGTATGAAACAGAAACATCTTTAGTACAGGATTCTTTTGATCTTTTATGTACTGTATGTACCCCGAAGCACATATTTTCAGTTGGTACCTATAAGAGTGCACTATTCTATTCTGGGGCTTATATAAATATGTTGTTTCCCTCCTGAAAGTGGCAAAAAACTATGGATTCTCAACTATTGTGAAATGGATTTCAGTAGCATGTAAGAGAGGGGTTCCCTCACCCCAAAAAGGACATATCCAGTATCAAATGTACTTGTAAAATGTCACTGGAGTGCAACTACCAGCTGATAATACATGCTGCTGACATCTATTATTTTTCTGGAGCAGTCTGCAAAAAATAGTACTGATTTGCAAAAGTTATATCATGGCAGTATACATTGATGAATGGTGTGTATTTATGGGAAAGCTGTTAGAGGAAAGCTGTATTCAGGATGGTTATAGAATTACTTTGTACAAATTGCAAAGTTAAATAAAAAGATAAAAACACCTTTGAGCTATAGACAAAAATTGATACATCAATGAACTATATGTGATCCAATACTTAAGTATTGTTTATTAAAACACAATATTTTTTTTGCTTTTCAGACAGAGGCAATTTATTATATTTGGCGGGATAACTTAATTTTTTTTTAAAAAAAAAAACCCCTTTCATTAAGATGTGGCCATTAAATAAATTTCTGTTGCACTGAAGCCATTGATAAGTATTTATCATAACTTGCAACCAGATACAGAGTGCATAACATTTTTACCCTGGATGATTTTAGCAGGCTCAGTTTGGAGTTCATTACAAAGAGAGAAAAGATGAGATGCTACCTTTTAGAAATAATATCTCTTCCTTACCTTAGTTTCTACAGGACACGGCAAGTGGTTCCCATTTGACAAGAAATAGGAAGAGCAATGACCTGGAAGTCAAGAAAGGAATATAAATAATGACTGGAAAGAAAATTGCATTTCAGTATACATGTTGCATGTTGATAAATTCAGTGGTTGCATATGACAAGGTGGCAGATTACTTTCCCTGTGACTCCAATAAACTCTTAGTTTAGGAACTCAGGACTGGGAGAGAAAATGTATTGTAAAACTCCTAAAGAAAAATGGTTCCATCAGTATTTTCATTGACAGTAATCACTTGTTGATCTTGTAGAGGAGCCTGACAATTTTGTAATGACTTTCTTGAAGTGAGGGAGGGGAAGTTAGCAAAAAAAATCCCACAAGGAACTACACCCATGACCCTTTCTCTCAAATTATCTTGGAACTTTACTGTTGCTATTGGCCAACTGACATCACAGCAGCCCAGAGACAGTTAGATAGAATGAAAATAAAATTCCACTAGGCTGCATGTTTCTTCTGTCTGAGTAGTTCTTTTAGATCAAGCTTACCTTGGAGTTTGTTGGGCAAGGAAGTACCATGTTTTCCAGGCTAAGATTCTGCCTGTTGGCCTTATTGAATGGAATAGAGTGCATCTGGTTGGGGTGATATGGAAAACGATCTTGTTGGGGGAAACATTGAGAAAAAAAATCATACGTACTGTGTATGTTTCCATTCCTGCACCTTATAATTTCCTTTCTCTTATTCATTCACTTCAGATTTTTAGTTTTATCTAACGTCTAGAACATTGGCAGAAGAACTAGAATTGTTCCCCACAAAAAAAAAGTTTTAAGAAAAAAAATCTTTTGGACACCTCAAAATATATCTATCCCCAATTTCTTATATTTAGAACATGCCAAAGTTTTACCCTGTCTGCTAGAATTGGGATATGGCATGTAGCAGAGGTGGGTTTCGGCAGCCACTACTGCCGGTTCACTCATGGTTGCATGGCACGCACATGCTTGATGTGTGCTGCATGCACATGCACAGTACTAAAAATGCTTCTGCGCATATGCAGAAGCCAAAAACAAGATGATGGCATCTATGGCGCCACTGGGAGAATTGGTTTGAGGGTGTGGCAGGCCTGGATCATTGCTGGTTCCAGCAACCCAGGCCACCAAGTTACTACCGGTTCGGCTGAACCAGTCCAAACCGGTAGGAACCCACCTCTGGAATGTAGCCCCCAATTTGCAGCCCATAAAACTGTCTTGAGATCAGGCTGATGCACTCCAGTTACAAAAGGCCATTATTACCTTTTAGAGAGAAAATAACAATGAAAAAAATATTATCAAGGAAGGAGGAATTCTTAACAATTTACTGGATTTCATTCCAGGTTCTCCTGGCTTTCTATCAATGAAGTTCAGAATATCAAAATGATGTTCTCCTTGAAAATGGTGGCTATATGGACAAGATCATATCATGGAAACTGATAGGATTTCATCATCGTTTTAGCTTAACTTGAACTTTGCATATAAGCAGTTCATGATTTATTTCACAGTTAGCTCCTGGCTGTGTCTTTGCTGTTATAATTGAGCTCTTCCACTTCTTTCTATCAATAATACAATCAATTTGATTTCTATATACTCCCTCTGATGACTTCATGCATATGGGTTTTACTTTGGCTGTTTAAACATTGCTTTAGCAATGAAATGATAATTGGATTGGCAAAAAGTGGTAACTCATCCTGTTTTATTTTAATTCCCTATCCAATGACATCCATTTACATTTTCTTCAATATTTTCAGGTTTGGTATTTTGGTCTTCAACCAAAAGACATACAACTTGCTTGCATATTCCTTTGATTTCAAATTGAATTTGATCATAATACTTAATCTTCTTTTCTGTATCAGTGATTGGAACATAAATTTGAATAATTGCCATATTAAAGGAACCTTAAAAATCTGATATTATTCAGCCATTGATTGGTTTGTAGCCAAATACAGTTCTTGTTTGGTTTTGGACAATAAATAAATTTTATTTTAAATTGATTGACAATTATTGTATCTTTCCTATCCATTAAATCTGCATGTTTTAGGCATACTGTTGGGAAAGAAATTCAGGATTCAGCTAATATTTATAATAATATTTCTGTTCACAATTGAGGGACATTAGGGCTATAGTTAGGTTTTCTCGAGGACTGTGTGATGTGATGGACAATGGTTTTTTTTAAAAAATAGCTAGTGATTGTCTCTAATTGTTGCAATGGCCAAATTTATGTAAAAGGGGAATAGAGCTAGGGAAATGTGCTTCTGGTCTGTGCATAAAATTAATTGTAACTTGACATTTTTTACATCTGTAGTTAAAAGTCTAGAGATTCTCAGTCATCCAGGTCATGGTTGTCCCAAAAGTGCTTTTTTGGGAAGCAACTGGACTTTCTTGTTTTTTCTTTTGAAGACTTTTGCTTGTTATCCAAGAAGCTTCTTCAGCTCTGACAGGATAGTGGCAAAATCAGTGGTGGGTTGCAGGCGGTAGGCCTGGTATGGATACCATCCCGGTATGGTGCTCTGGAGGGCCCACCCACTCGCCCACATGCCTTACATGTCTTTAAACTCTTCGGCATGTATAGCGCCTGCACGATGCTCCGCCGAGCAGCTGGAGTGTTGCGGAGGCTCGTGGAGGTGTCGCTGGATGGTAATACGCATGATCACGCTGCACACGTTCATATGGAGGATGCCGGACCCCGGTACAATTGCAATGGGATCCAGAACCCACCACTGGGCAGAATGGAAGGATTTATATTCTTTGCAAAGAGTTGGTCATTTGCATCCTTTTAGAGGGTTGTTGAGTAGTGCTCCTGGTTCCTGTAGGCTATAATTTTTCCTCTGGAAATCCATTCCTATCCCACACCATTCATAGGTGTTCATCCCAAATTGATTGTTCATCTCAAATCCTTCCATTCCCCACTACCCTGTCAGAACTGAAGAACTGAAGAACTGAGAAGCAAAACATCTTCAAAAGAAAAAACAAGTCCAGTTGCCTCCTAAAAAAGCTCCTTTGGGACAATATGTAGCTAAAATTCTGTAGAATATTAGTTTCCTATAATTTTTTATAATGTGAATGGTATTTTTGATCAGGAACTAGTGGGGGGAAATACTACTGATGTGAATGTAAAATTAGAGTTAGGCTTCTGGAATTAGGATTAGATTTCTAGCATGAATGGCATTCCTAGATCATGTTACAGTGAATATTGCTTGTTTTACTGATGTTTATATCAGAAAAAAACACCTTGCAACTGGGTTGATTGATTATGTGTCATCAAGTCCTTGTCAGCTCTTAGCAATCATATTGATAAATTTTCTTCATGCTAATGCTACAGTTCAGACAGAGTGTTTGGTTAAGCTAAGGTCAATATTTTTACCATTTTTAGGATAAAATTAGAATCATGTTTGTGCTGTACTGAATTCTACTTTGAAATCTGAAATAGCATCGGGGTCAGCTTTTATTTGTAGTTCTTATTTTTCCATTTAGCACATAGTATAAGAATTAGGTTTATATTAAATAATGGTTTATATGTCTCTTTAAGGAAGAAGGAAGGCTTGGGTTTAGGCCTCCCTGATTTCTATGCTTAAAAACATTATTAAGTGATCTTTAATGGTCACTGGAATCTTAGGTTTATATTATAACTTGAACAGAATAAGCTTTAGGAAAAAATAAAAATGCCAGTTCTCTCATAATGTTTAACTAATCTACTTCTCACTTTTGGAGTCTTTCTGATAACTTAAGTATGTTTCATGAAACAATTGGAAAGCATAAAATTTTATTTAGAATCTTTTTTTAAGTTACAGCTCTTTGGGTCCCAAGCTCTGTCAGCAAAGAAATTAACGTCCCATTCTTTATACTTCTCCTTTGAGTGAATTATATCAAAATGGACCTACAGCCAGGCCAGCTGAGTCAGCATTTTTTTTGCCTCTGAGGAACTTCAAAGAGGTATATTAACTGCTGATTTTTCTGAAAATTCAGAGATCCAAAAACATAGCCTAATCTTGAAGTGCTTGTAACTTTAAAACTCTTCATGATCCAAAGCAATTACAAACTTCACCAGATGCTTTTAAAATGTCTGTTGCTTCAAAGTTTTTCTAGTTAGATAAGAATCTCAGAGGCACAGTCACAGTGTTCTTCATGAGAAAAAAATAAATCATATCAAATTGGCCAGTAACAGACAAGTAAAAGATTTGACGGCATGCTGGAAGGGAATAAAGATAAAAGGGAAATTGATGAATGTACACAGTCTATTAGATAGAATTAATTTGCATAATTTTCTATTTCCTATAATGCTTAATTAGATCATTCTTTGGTGCATTACATATATAATACAGATATGGTAAATTAGTTTTTTCCCCCAATTCTGTGCTTGGATTTATAATATTAATTTAATGGTAACAGATTTATAACCTAATAGGTTTTTAAACAGTCTACATCTTCTAAAGTTTATGTAATATCAAGTAAGTTAGTATCTGTTTTCTGTAAAAAAATACTGGATCAATAACATTTAATGAGGCTCTAGATCTGACAGATTTAGGCATTAATACACTCTATAAACTAATATAAGATTATTTATTACATTTTGTTTTGTTTTGTTTATTGCTGAAATTTGCAAAGACTTATAGGACTATAAAAATCCCCTTGGCTTTAATAATACTTAAATATGTGCAATTTTGAAAATACTATTTTATTGAATGTTTATGGAATATAAGTATATGTTGTATTATTTGAATTTACAACATAGAATTTATAAAGTACTGTCTAGAAATCATTAACATTGGTAATTTAAGTAACAACCTTTACAAATAAAGTTTTAATATTAACTTTCAATTTAAAGTGTTAATGTTGATAAGCATAAGGCTCATTTAATTTTTACATTTAGAGTTAAGTGTGGCCTTATTGACATTCTATTGTTTAGTTAATTTAGAGTTTTGGAAAAAGGAAATGAGAAGAAATATTCTATCAGTATTACTTGCAATTTAAACTGTTGATAGTACAGGCATAAAATTACTGGATTTTTAAAAAATACAATATTGAATATAACATTAGAAAAAAAGAGAAACTGCTGCAGATTACATTAAAAGTACTTGTACAATAAAATTGTCTGCTTCTTATTTAAGAACTGAAGTCTTCATTGTTTATGTATATTATAAACACACAGACACACACACTCTTTATAATTGGCAAAGGAAAGATCCTATTCATTGGAAATATGTGGTAGAGGCCTTCATCCTGCAGTGGATAGACAATGGCTAAAATTATGATGATGATACATACATAGATACACACAACACATACACACACATACTTTTGCATATTAATAAAAGTAAAAAATATGATCAGCAAAATCTATTTAACAATAATTAAAATTACCAAATTAAAAATAAATAAATTTCCTAACTTTTTCCCTTTTTGTACATTTGATTACTTATCATGTCGACATTTAAGTCTCCTTAAAAGCCATGTTGCTAGTAATTATATCTGTCATTCTACATGATAGATTGTATGAATAGGGAACCATTCTTGCTTAAATTTGATGTATTCTGTATATACAAGAGGGCTACTGGTCTTGGCAGTCACCAGGATTGAAAATGTCTTGCAAGTGCCCGCCTCCCTCCCCCTCCCTCCCTCCCTCCCCCCTCTCTCTCTTCAAGTTTAAATCTTCAATCAGATACTGTCAAAACTATACATTTCTTTGACAATTGAGCAAAACTTATTCTTACTGCAGTAAGCATATTTCTCACTAAATTATAATGTTTCTTATTATATTTTCTAAAATTAAATCTAGTAAGAAGAATTGTGGTTTCATTTCAAATTTAAATTTTATATCCACCACATGTGATAAAATCTGTTTCACAGCATTTTCAACATTTATTACTTAATTATTTGTCCATTTTAGATATTATTGATGAGGTTGTATATCACCTATGTAATATTTTGCACCAATTTTCCAGTTAATTATAACTTGGTGAAAAAATTATAAATTAATCCATAATTATTCCCATTGTTGTGCTGTATCTATTTCTTTCATATTTTGCATTCATTTTATCATACAGTTTTTTCTTTGTTCTATTTCTTCATCATATCTTAGTAAAAGGTTTTATGAGTCCTAATAATGTTGGTTTTGTAAGAGCATTTCAAATTTTGTCTTTATTCTTAATCCATTCATCTTTCTTGAAATTCAGTTTTTTATTTTTAGCAGTTTATAAGTACATCAACCATGATATTTTCTGGCCTTCAATGAGTGTGTGTTTATAATCTATTCATAGAGCCTGAATTTCTACATTTCTACATACATTATTTCATTTTTCTTGCAGTAATTGCTTTCGACATGAAAAGTATTTGAGGGAGAAGCTAGAGTTAAAATTGCTGGGCTTTTTACAACCTTTTTACAGGAGAATGCTATGCTATTATCAAACTTTGTCTAAAAATGAGTTATTTTACATTTTTATCCTTCTTTGTGTCTCTGTAACATAATTATATTTGAAATTCATTAAGTAAGTAAACTCCATATGATAATGATATTCTACTATATAGAAATTTTGTACATTTTGTTGTTTATGACAACAGTTTGCTTTAAAATTTGAAAGAATAAGACCAACACGTCTTTTGAATCTTGTAAAAAAAATATTTTACTCTATGTCTTTTTCTGTTCTTTATACTCTTGTTGATAATTTCTTGTAAGGTTCTCTTTGATCTTGATAGTGCACAGTCAATGGAGATTCATCCTTTGTATGTTAGAAGTACAATCAGAGGTGGGTTGCTACTGGTTTGCGCTGGATTGGGCGAACCGGTAGTGACTTTGGTGGGAGGCTCCTCCCGCCCACCTGGACACTTCTGCGCATGTGCAGAAGAGTCGCACAATTGCCCAAGCATGCACAAGTGAACCAGTAGTAAAATAAATTCTAAACCACCACTGAGTACAATGTATCAGAAGGGATATTAACGCACATGTATCAGTCTTGTTTATATTTGACAGCGTTTTGGTTTTATGAATGATGTGGGGAAATATTAATATGTTCCTCTTGATAGCCATATTGGTCTCAACTGGGAACATGACAAATCAATTGTGCATCAGTTTTTTTAATTCCTATTAGTCAAGATAGGCTACAGGAACCAAAAAGATTCATTAACAGAATTAATAACCAAAGGTTATTAACAAGGGATTAAGAAAAGAAATAAGGGTTAAAGATGTGGATGTGATGCTAAATTATAGTCTGAAAATTTTAGAACCTAATGAAGCATAAGGAACTTTAAATTTTTCATGCATGGGGAAACAGCTGTGAAGAGTGTTTGACTTTGTGTTCAGAGGCAGGTTATCTCATTGTGCCAGATATTAAGAACAAATAAATCTTAAATCATTTACTGAAAGGTTTTAGATAGTTACTGTTGGACACTGTTGCAAAAAGAAGGGTGAACTTTATACAGTTCCATCTTATTTGGCAAATCAATGTTTTAGGTTTTGGAGATAGTTTAAGAAGTCTATATATAGTTTATTATAAACTTACTTATCTATAATAAATATCAGTTTAGCTAATACTGTAGTAAGATTCAGATTGCAATGCTATATACTCGATTGCTTAGAAGTAACACACTTTCAACTGAATATAATTTATTACCAAAGAGAAGTAAAATAGCTGTGTTGGACATAAATAGTAGCATGAAATGAATTGAAAATGAAAGCTAAATAATAAGTAATGGAGTAGGCCTGCAAGTTAGCAAACCTTTTCACATACAGTAAGTTGGCAATTTGTTAACAGATGAGATCCCTGCATATTTCTTAATGCTTACATATGAGCTTTAAGTCAACTAATTCAGTTTGGGATATAATTTTCTACAAATGAACTGGAAAATATTCTTGAGTATAATAGCAATAGTCGATAAATATGGCGATTAAGCTCCAGGTTATATGATTATTTATTAATTTTATAGTGAAAAGACTTAAATAGCAAGTTACAAATATCTAAAATTTGGCTTTAGATAAAACAATTAAATAAGTAAAATATTTGATACATATTACATAAAACAGTTTAAAGCCCAACATATTGATGTGTTACTAAAGACCTTGTTTTTGGTAGTTAAAAATCTATCTATTTCTTCTGTAATTTTAGGATTTTCATTTGCAAGCAAATTTTTAACATAAGTATTTCTTCCTGGTTTTCATTTTAAACTAGGCCAAGCAACATCATGCTAAAGATTTATAAAATTCTTAATACGATAAAATATGATCCATCATTTCAAGATCAACAGCATTATAGGGTCAAAATCTTTGAGAGATGGGGATTTTTTTTAAAAATATACCCTATAGCATATTGGATAGCAATACATTTAATCTGGCTTTTGAAAAGGCTATTCTATATTTACTTCAAATGATTAAAATACTTAATTTTTGTCAAGACCACATCAAACCTTACTGCAAGATAATCTGTACAATATAGACAGATTTTCCATGTACATGAAAAATATAAATGTTTCTAAGATTGCTAACTGCCTAAGCATCTGAAAGTGATGACAATTGCAAGAAATGTTGTGACTCTGAGCTCGCATGAAAATGAATAAGAAAGGCATTATTTGGTCAGCTTATCACATTATATAGAAATGATAGCAGTGAAGCTATTATTATAGACTATTTCCTCTACTGGGGAGTGGTGAAATATTTCTTCTCACAACATTGATGGGAAAACTTCGTAGTGGGCAAGGATAAAAGTTGTGATATAAGAGATATTTGTTATTAGTTTGGAAAAATGGTCTGTCCAAAAAACCCATGCCATACAATATCAAAGTTTACTTATTCTGAAACAAATTAGCATTTACTTTTTTTCCCTTTCTATCAATCCAAGGAATAGTTGACTAATAAAATAGGTAAAGGTAAAGTTTCCTCTCACAGTATGTGCTAGTTGTTCCTGACTCTAGGGAGTGGTGCCCATCTCCATTTCAAAGCCAAACAATCAGCACTGTCCGAAGACATCTCCAAGGTCTTGTGGCCGGCAGGACTAAATGCTGAAGGTGCACAGAACGCTGTTACCTTCCCACCAAAGGTGGTCCCTATTTTTCTACTTGCATTTTTATGTCCTTTCAAACTGCTAGGTTGGCAGAAGTTGGGACAAGTAATGGGAACTTACTCCATTATGCAACACTAGAGTTCCGAACTACCGAACTGCCAACCTTTCTGATAAAGAAGCTCAGCGTCTTAGCCTCTGAGTCATTGCGTCCCTACCAATTGACCAATAGCCTGTGATAATACCTATCTTCCATGGGACTACATTTTCTTACCAGATCAAGATAGTCAAGTGCTACCAAACAACAAAAACAACAATAAGAACAATAACAACCAAAAGGATTTAATTCAGTTTTTTCTAGCCAGGAATCTTAATATAAGTTTCTACAGAAATTAAGCTAGATTTTAATTTCAGGAGGAATCACACTAAGAAACTAACAGTTGAGCTCTTAAAACTTTACATTAGACTACTTCTGTATAGCTTAAGTCACAGTCGTGACAAACCTGTATGTTATATAGCAGATGGCTAATCAATTTAGTTTTTATTTTTATTTTTACTGTGGCAAAAAACAAGGTCACTGCTATTACCATGGTTGTCAAAGAGACAAGTGCATTGGAAAATTGCTGGCCCTCAGCAGAGACATCCCTTTGTGGAGGATTCTATGTTGCTAAAACTTGGAAGGATATGCCCAAATATTCATGGAGCATGGTGTCGAGAGAAGGGATGCTATGAAGAAGTGAGCATCATGTCATCATGATACAATGCCTGTCCCTTTTGTATATGTATTTTGTGTATGCTTATCTAAAGGGTATAGCTGGCATTGCAATGTCATCTTGCTCATTTCATTTTCCTGACATCACTATGGACACCTCCATAAATCTTTGAATACTTTAATTTGATTAATGCAAAAGCTGAACATTTTCCAGGAATGATTTTTTTTGGAGGGGGAGGCAGAAATGTGACTACTTTAGCTTTGATAAAATGAAGGATAAACTGCTTTTAAATACAATAATTTGCAAAAGGAAGGTGGATCTCAAGCCCTCTTACTTTAGGGAGATGATTGCTGCATTGTCAGAGTATAAAGGAATGGAAACAGCTCAATAGTTTAACACAGAGGGATAAAACTCAGATGTTGTCAGCGTTGGAGCCAGTAAATTAATATGAAAATTAAAAGGCACAAAAATATAACCTCTTTGACCTTTTTATAATTATGAATTATAAGTAAAGGTTTCTTGGAAGGACAATAGCAAAACTGCATTCTATTGTTTCTGTGCAATTTCATAATCAGCAGTAAAAGATGTCAGTCAAGAAAGAAGCAGCCAATTTCTCCCAAAGTCTGTGTCTGGGATCAAATCAAAGACTCCCTTTAAATCGATAAAGGCAGCATAGAGAATCCCATCAATCTGGTCCCCCTCTCCTATTGTGGTGAAGAATAAGACACCTATCAAATAACCACAGCCCCCTCCAGCAACTTCTTTAAATTATCCTGCACCATCCAGGCTGCAGGTTTTGCAGGAGGTGCCTTATATAGAGCTTGCTTATTTTGTTTCAAAAATTAGCTAGGTCCTTTCTGTTTCTTGCTTGCATATTTGATGAATCATAATATCTAATTTTATAATATATCTATTAATTATATGCCTGAAGAATATTATTCATATATTCATATATTGAATTTATTCAGCGTATGAATATTATTCATACGCTGAATAAATGTAAATATATATTTTGAGAAGACGGATGATTTTTTTTTAAAAACGGCAGCAATCTTCCAAATCTTCATTTTGACCAGGCATTTGACACTATTTAAGTAATGAAGTTTGGAAAGGTACCCAGAAGGGTGAAATTACCATTGAATGCTATTTAAAAACAAAAAAACCCCAAACCTTACCCTTCCTGTATATCATTTTAGAAATTCAGATAAATTACAAAATAAGTAGGCAATGGACTTCTCATCTAACTTACACATTGTTACATTGAAATTAATGATGATTTTTCTTTAACTTTTTTAAAAACAATGCTCCGTAATTGATCAAAAAAGTGCTACTAGAAGGAATTCCACCAATTCCAGAAATTTCTTTCCACTATTTTCATTCCAATGAATTTCATTTCCAATATATATCCAATTCTAAATAGGACATTAGTGCAGAGACACTTTCCTACTCTCCTACCAGCTGGCATGTAGAGATCTACTCTAGAGATAATATACAAGACTTTGAGTAGCACATCTTCTAGGCATATGTCAATTTTTTTTCAGATCTGTTCAGCTCTTTGACCATTATTTATCTTAGGGCAGTGACTTCCCATTTTGACATTTATCAAGACTTCTCTTTGATCCATCTTATATTTAATAGATTTCAGATTCATTTGATGGTTCTTGCTGCTAGAGAGGATTAAAAAATGTTCCCTATCAATTCTCTTTTGGGAACATGAGAGCATCTCCTTATCTTCAGGCAAAATTAAACATAGAAAAGGAAGCAACAAAGGGTACAGAACAGAGCACACACCCTTTCCTTAATTATTTAGCCTATACATTGAATATATAGTATGTTGAAGGAAGGTGGATTGGAAGATGATCAGGGTTTAAAATTGAGGGAAAAACATTAATACCCTGTACTGCATTGAATGTAAATAATCTAGAAGTTGAAGCAGAAGATCATAGCCAATAATAGGACAAAGTCAATAATAAGACAAAGCTAATGACAACAGGTAAAGCAATCAGCCATAAAATAGTGGTAGTTTCTGCTTTGTTAGCGACCAACAGTAAAGAAACCAGCAATCAGGAAATATGTCACAGACTAGCAATTGGTCAAGTAAGAATAAAAGGTTTGGAAAAGATATTTAGATGTTGTGATGTGTTTTTATCTTCAAAAATCAGAATCATGCAGAAAAAAATGTGTGCTATGATACCATGTGGAAGGAAACATTGAACTTTGAAGCAGCAGCATAGAAAGAACATTGATCACTTTGAAGTTTGGTATTAGAAAAGACTCCTAAGAATATGATAGATAATCAAGGAAACAAGCAAATGCATGATTGAACAAATCAACCCATAGCTCTTACTTAAGGCATAAATGATCAGGTTCAAATTAACATAGAGTATTTGGGACATATTGTGTGAAGATTTTCTTGAGAAGTTCATTATGCTGGGAAAGTCAGAAAAAAGACAAGAAGAGGACAACAAGCAGCAAGTTGAATGAACTCAATTACAGCGTGATGGGTGCACCATTGGAATACCTGGATGACCAGGTTGGAAATGAATCATCCCAAAGAAGGTCTATTTATACTATTGCTATGACTCAAAACTGACTTTATGGTACTAGAATAGAATAACAGAGTTGGAAGGGACCTTGGAGGTCTTCTAGTCCAACCCCTGTCTAGACAGGAAACCCTATACATTTTTGACAAATGGTTATCCAACATCTTCTTAAAAACTTCCAGTGTTGGGACATTTGCAACTTCTGGAGGCAAGTTGTTCCACTAATTAATTGTTCTGTCAGGAAATTTCTCCTCCTAAGTTGCTTCTTTCCTTGATTAGTTTCCACCCATTACATCTTGTTCTACCCTCAGGTATCTTGGAATATAGTTTGACTCCCTCTTCTTTGTGGCAACCCCTGAGATATTGGAACACTGCTATCATGTCTCCCCTAGTCCTTCTTTTTATTAAACTAGACATACCCAGTTCCTGCAACCATTCTTCATATATTTTAGTCTCCAGTCCCCTCATCATCTTTGTTGCTCTTCTCTGCACTCTTTCTAGAGTCTTCACTGTCTTTTCTACATCGTGGCGACCAGAACTGAATGTAGTATTCCAAGTGTGGCCTTACCAAGGCATTATAAAGTGCTAATAACACTTCATGTGATCTTGATTCTATCCCTCTGTTTATGCAGCCTAGAACTGTGCTGGCTTTTTTGGCAGCTGCTGCACACTGCTGGCTCATATTTAAAGTTGTCCACTAGGATTCCAAGATCCCTCTCACAGTTACTACTATTGAGCAAGGTACCACATATACTGTACCTGTTCATTTTGTTTTTCTTGCCTAAATGTATAACCTTACTATTTTCACCATTAAATTTCATTTTGTTAGGTAGTGCCCAATATTCAAGTTTGTCAAGATCCTTCTGTATCTTAAGCCTATCTTCTGGAGTATTGGCTATTTCTGCCAACTTGGTGTCATCTGCAAATTTGATGAGTTCTCCATTTATCCCCTCATCAAAATTATTGATGAAGATGTTGAATAGTACTGGGCCTAAAACAGACCCTTGGGGTACTCCACTGCATACTTCCCATACTTCCCTCTATGTAGATGCAGTTCCATTGAGGACTACATGTTGAGTGGTGGTGATGCTTTCTAACCCACATTTTTCTACTTTATCTAGTAGTAGGTTATGGTCTACTTTATCAAATACCTTACTGAAGGCCTAGCCTAGATGACCCTAGATGAGTTCAGAACTGGATGGATCTGGATTCTGAAGGAACTGGCAGATGATATCTGAGACCCAATGAACTTGTTTAGGGTAGACAGGTGCTCACTTACCATTTTCTTCCCTATTTTAACTTGTGTTCCTAATCTGATTTTTGTGGTGCTGTTTTTGATAGGTTGCACTGTTCTTTCCCTTTATGTAAAGACAGATGCAAAAAATGAGTTAAATAGTTCTGCTTTCTCCCTGTTGCTTGTCACCTTTTTGCCACTTTCTCCTAGCAATGGAACAATTGTTTCCTTAACCTTTTTCTCTTGTTTTTAACATGTTGGAAGAAGTTTTTTTTGTTATTTTTTACTTTTGCCACAAGCCTTTCTACATTGTGAGCCTTAGCTTTCCTCACTTCATCTTTACAGGCTTGGACTATTTGCTGCTATTCTGCCTTAGTTATGTGCCCCACTTTCCACTTTTTATACTTCTCCTTTTTGTCTTTTCAATTTGTCAGAGAGTTCTTTATGCAGCCATGCTGGTTTCTTTTGGGAGCTGTTATTTTTCTTCTTCATTGGTATTGTGTTAGACTGGGCTTTTATAATCTCACTTTTCAAAATTTTCCAAGCTTCTTGAGTTGAGTACAGCCAACCCTTTACCCATCCATTTCCTTGACACCTTGCATCATTTTATGAATATTAGGTGCCTATCTGTGTGCTTGCTTTTTTTAAGCTAAAAAGCTCCAAGCACTGTCCTTCATTTTGAAGTGGCTTCTCTGTCATTTTGATAGCCTCTTTCTTCTTCTAATTCTACACTATCCTTCCAGATGCAATATCTAGAAGTATATGTGACATTAACACCAGAAAGGCAATAGACTTTCAACCTGGATGCTCTCCAGATGTGAAGACTCTAACACTAAGAATTTCTCTGCCAGCCTAATTATTGTTGAAAATTCTGGGGCTTGATTCACATATTTGAAAGACACTCAGCACTTTATCACGAACTTATAAAAACATTATATGGTTATAGTTTAAATGTGGTTAACAATCTATAAAACAGACTTTGTGTTTTACTTCACCAGAAGCATCATAGTCTGTTTTCGTCAATCTCCCAACATACCATGAATACAAGACCTCTTTCTTGATCTATTATCACAATTTGGACTCCATCAAGTTATAATTCCTTGCAATCATGCATTACTTTAGGTTTCTTTTTATTGAACTATCCTTACACTTTGAGAATCTATTCCACCAAATTTGCCAAAGTAAGTAGTAGAAGCTGGCTGCCTTGGCTGACCTGAAAAAAACTCTAAGCAGAATTGACCTGATTACTATATGGATAGCTTGGAAATTTAAAAATCCTAAAATAAAGCAATGGCAAACAACTTCTATACTGTTGTCAGGACAACATAATGAATATTAAGATATCAAGAATCAAGACTTATACAAGCTTTGCTTACTTTACTTATATTTTCCCATAATGTCCTTTGGCGTGGTGATGGTAACCTGTCTATATATTTTATTTCATCCCATTGCTCAGCTCAATCTCCAGATTATATATGAATACGTAAAAGTGTAAACACAGGTCTCAGAAATGGACTATATAAAATAACTATCCCTGGTGGACAACTGGCCCTCAAGCAGTGATGGCTAACCTTTTTGTCCTCGTGTGCCGAAATCATGTGTGTGTGCCCACTCCCACATTGCAATGCATCCTTCCCCCTAGGCATGCATGCATGAAGCCTCCTGGGACCAAAAATGAGGCACAGGGGGCGGGGTGCCCCCACCTACATTCCATTTTGGACCTAGCAAGCCTCCCTGAAGCCTCCTGAAACCAAAAACAGGGTGCAGGGGGTGCTGCACCCCCCTGCACTATCCTCTGTGCATGTTTGCATACACCTCCACTCCTGCACATGTCCATGCCCTGCCAACCCCCCCACAAATGTGCACATCTCTCACATGTGCAGCAGAGATCCACAAAGGCCCGCATCCTTGCGCGGTGGAGCTGAGATCGGGGATGGCTCGCATGCCCGCAGAAAGGGTTCCATGTGCCACCTGTTGCATGCATGCCATAGGTTCACCATCACGGCCGTATAGTACAGTAATTATCAGAGGTAGGTCAAAATGGGAAAACACATGGTCATGAATTAATAACTCAGGAACTCACCATCTTATATTCCAAAGGCTATATTATATGTAGTGTACAGAAGCCACAGTATAGCTCCAAATGTTCTATTAATTTTAATAGAAAATGAAAAATGCAACTTATATGGTAAATGCAATATTAATTGCATTTAATTCAGGAAATAGTAATCTCCTTGAAGCAAACTCATTTGAATTCCATTTTCACTGTTACCCTGACTCTTCTCATTTCTTTAACTTGTCTCTACCCACTTTCTTGAGTGCTATCCTTGACATGGCATTCAAAAATGCAGAGTGGTCACTATCTGGGACACAGTTGCTCTCTCTTTTGATAAATAATAACCCTGTTCATTGTCAAGGTGAATCTGTAGAAAAACAATTCTGAACGATAACAGTAATCCATGACCTTACTGTGCCTAGAAAGTGAAACTAATAGTAGAATGCTGGGCCATCAAAAGTCTGCTTGCAGAAGAAGGTTTATGTATTGGTTTAGGTATGCATTCCTGAACCAGATGGCAATTACTGTATTGTCAATTCTTATAGTGGCAGAACATGGAAAGGGAAATGTTTAGTAAAATAATCCACCATGCAGCACTGATTCCCCAATCAGAATGATTCCTTTCTATTTTATAATATTATGTTATTGAAATTGTTCTTTCTTTTTTTTTCTCCTCCAACCTTTCAATTTTTTTTGGAGTTGCTTTTTCTGGAGCTAAATGCTAATGTAGCCTTTTGTTCAGTCTTTCAATTGATTTGAATGTGAAGGAATAGGGGAGGTGGGGTTATATTTGTATAGATATGACATCTCATATATAATAAATGACACATCTGCCCTGAACTAAGAGATGTAAATGTCACTCGAAATAGGTAAAGTTGTGGCAAGATATCCTGACTGTATTGGTGATGACCTACACTTGTATGACAACTGTTAACTTGCTTGGTGAATAACTGGATCTGGGAGACATTCTGAATTAATGTTTACCTCAATTATACTAATATATATTTAATGATTTTAATAGTTTAGGTAGAAAGAAAATATGAAAACTTCCAACAAATGGTATGCAGCATTGTTATTATCACCTATTTGATAGTGCAGTCTTGAAATATACTATCAAATAGGTGATGATGACAATGAAATATCTAGCATTGCAAGATTGGCCTGCTCTATCATCTATCTATCTATCTATCTATCTATCTATCTATCTATCTATCTATCTATCTATCTATCTATCTATCTATCTATCCATCCATCCATCCATCCATCCATCCATCCATCCATCCATCCATCCATCCATCTATCCATCCACCCAATGAGATATTGCCATTCCTAAGGCAGCAGAACTATTGATTTCTGTATAGAATGTGTAAAATCATGGCCATCTAATTTGGTCAAGGATCCAGGAAAGATGCAGTTTACTCTTTTAAAAGTAACATTGCATTTAGTAGGACAAACAATTGTTTATCAGTACAGACATTTCAGTTCTAAAAGACAGGTCCTTCCTCCATACTGCAGTTTTAAACATATTCATCACTTTTATGACTGCTATGAAATTTTACCTCCACCCACTTACTCAGCAAATAGAAAGGGGAAACTTAATCATGGAATTCTCCATTGCACATTTTAAATTAAAGGTTAAATGACTCTCCAGTTGAGATACTGGAAGAGAATTCTGGGACATGAACACCAGTACATATGGAAAGCTTTAGTTTGTAGAATATCTATCTACCACATTATCACTTCACTAGTATTCTACTATATTCAGGCATTTAGAAGCAAATAATTAAGAAAGTTGCCACTTTAAATACAGTATCCAATTATAGATATCTTTTTTCTCCTGAGTTAATAGAACAATCATTGCTCTTTAACTCTATTGGCCTTAGTTGCATTGATAAATTTACAGAAACCTAAGCATGGCTCAGGGACGTGCAGTCACTAGAGGCAAGGGAGGCAGAGCCTCACCAGTCTCCTCAGGAAAAAGAAAGAAATTTAATTTTTTTTTTAAATAATTAAAGCCAAGATAGTTGCTACCAGATTCCAGGTCACAGTGGCTTGGTGTCTGCTTAGTGTTAACCAAAGCAGGAGGCGAGAGAACTCGGGGCCTCTTTTCCATAAGGAATTTTTCGCCTTCTAAAAGTTAATAAAGAGTTAAAAGGCAAAGAGGTTCAGATGGAAAAGAGGCACTAATTCTCCCGCCTCCTGATTTGGAAGCAGCCAATCGTGTCTTCTTGAGCACGCTTACGTTGGGCGGGGCGTGCTTCAGAGGAGAGAGGAGTGGGCGAGAAGGAGGAGGCTGCCTGCCTCTTTGCTGCAGACCTGGGCACTTGGCGGCTCCCGCAATGCAAAGTAAGTGCCCCACCATCCCCGATGCTGCTGCCCGCTGCCCCGGCCTGCTTCTCCAGGCTCGACCGCTGGAAGTCCCGGATCGCCTCTGGAGGAAGGCTGGGTGAGAAGCGGAGCAAAGCTTCTCTGCGGCCTCCCGGCGCTGCTCCAGGCTGCCGGCCGCTGAGATGTGCTCCTGCAAGAGCCTCTGGGCAGCGCCGGGAGGCCGCAGAGAAGCTTCACTCCGTTTTTCACTCAGCCTTCCCCCAGAGGCGATCCGGGACTTCCAGTGGCGGAGCTTGGAGAAGCAGCGGACGCAGGCCGGGACAGCGGGGGGGCAGCGGGGCACTTTGCATCGCGGGAGCCACCAAGCGCCTTTGCTGCAGACCCGGGCGCTTGGTTGCTCCCGCAATGCAAATTCCCCTCCCCCCCGCTGAGCCTCACCAGGTATCAACCTCACCGCACGTCACTGGCATGGCTATATATAATTTTGACTAGATTTGGACAAGATAGTACAATGTACAATTTGGATTGGATAAAATCAAACAAAGATGGGACAGTAAAGCTTATGACAATTCCTTCTGAATTTGTCTTCTTTCTTAAGTTTTGGCCCTGATGTTTTGCTTCAAAATCTCATCATGTTGCAAATGGTGCTACTTCTTTGCGTAGTGGGAAAACAATATGGAAATTTGTGACTGATTGAAAACCCCTTATAGACTTTTTCTCATAAATGTAAAAATGCACTTATGATTTGCTATTTTTGATTTAAAAATGTAAATAGAAAAGAGTGGGTTTTTTTGTAATTATAGATTAAGAGATAATTTTGTAATTGTACTCAGATTTGCTGTAAATTAAATTAAAAGATTCTTTGTTCTGTTTCTGTTTCGTCTTCTTTTCTTCAGTTTTTTTCTTTTCTGCTTTTTCTTTTTATTAGTTCATGTTTTAGTTTTTATATTCTTTGTAAAACTTTAAATAAAAATTATTTATTTTTTAAATCCATGATGGGAAATGGTGAAATTTATTCAGTGATGAAAAAATAGCCATCAAAATGGCCTCAAAATAATTTAGAGAACAAAGCCTTAAAGAAATTAAGCCAAAGAAAAAATCCTTTGTGATTTTTCTAATTCTATTTTTGCTCTGTTATTTTCAGTGTTTTATTAAGCAACATTTTTAGACCAGCTAAGATATGCTACCTCTGGACCCACACCTAATTCTGTTGTTTCAGCTCTCCCACAGCATTGCTGGCCAGAATACCACATTACTGCCTTTTGCTCTGCCACCCACTGCAAGCCCCCTTTGCCAACCACAATTCTGGGATGTGGTCCAATTCCTGAAAAAGATCTTTTGCATCTTGTGCCAGTGGGATGAACTTTTGCACATACTCATGGTGATTAGACTTGAAACCTTGGTTTAGAGACTTGAGATACAGAAATGGAAATATCTCATGTGAAATTTGAATCCCAAGAAAAAAAATCATCCTGGACAAAAAAGCTTATTAATGTATGCATTAATAATTACTGTCTCCAATGTATAGCTACTGTAGGTATGATACTGTCTATAATATTTCATTTTGAAATGTTAAGGTAAGAAAAAACTAATTGATTGACATTTTTACAATAAGCATGTATCAGCTATGAAAATCATTTTTTTATAAAAAACATGGTCCCTAGAAAGGAATATAAAAGATATATAGAAGTATTTTAAAATGTAGTATTATGATTTAATCAATATGCTTTGCTTTCCTGGATAAGTTATAAACCTCTAAAATAAAATGAAATAATCTTCCAAAACAAGCTATTTTCTCTGCCTGATTTTATGGGCTGCTATCACTCATACAAAGTTATCAATCTCACATATTATGGGAGGAAAATTAGAATTCATGTCATGCAAAATAAGAATGAAAAGATTTTCATTGTATGTTTCTCTTGTGAAATCCATTGAGAAGTGCTTTTGTATTAAATTAGCTCATACAGCTAAAAGTAACTCAAAAGTATAATATGTTTTTTGTATTAAAATGTATAAAAGATCTTTTCTACATTAGAAATGACAAATCTTCATGACAGCCTTGGATTGTTGCTCCACAAGTCACTTAGGACAATGTAAACATCTTCCTGTAGGCCTAGTAATTTTACAAGTGGATATTTTCTCAACTATTTATTTATTTTATTTATTAATAAAATTTATATGCTGCCCAATCCCGAAGGACTATCTTTAGTAAACATGTTCACATTAACTGTGAACTTCATTTTTGTCTCAAGTATTTTTAATTTGTGAATATATTATTTTTGTTATGATTTTTATAGTAATATCAGCAACTACCTTTAATTGATGTTAGTTGGCCCCATCTGCCTGATACTCAAGATAAAGTGGGTGTGAAGTTTCCAAGAGCTGACATAATTAATTTATGAGCCTCGAGACAAAGTTCAAAAAACCCCCATTCATTTATTAGGACTAACATCTTGGCACGGACTTCTGTGGAGCCGAAACTAAATCCCACTTAATGGCATCTGAACTTTAGCCTTGTGTCCCTTCCCATCTGCCTGAAGTCATCAATCACATTCTCCAACAGGAAGTTACGGCAGGGTTCTGGACATGCACGTTCACATCCCAGTTACAGAAATATGAGACTTTTTACTCTGGCCAAAAGTATGCATGGCATTTTCCCCCCTTCTCAAGTTGATAGTATGTTGATATCCAGCTCCCCTCACTTCCTGAAAATGACCTGTGTAAAACAAAGCAATTTGAGTACAGGTGTATAACTTAGGGATGTGTCCCTCCCCGAGAATTTCTTGGATTTTCTGCATGGAATTTGCTATAAGGCGATCAGCCTGGATATTTCTACTTTTCACCCAAGATTCCTCTGATAAGGGGTAGCCTTTCCACTTGATTAAGTTTTGGAGTTGTCTCCTGTGCCACCTTGAATCAATGATACATTGAACTTCATAATGGGTTTGTCCCCCTATGATCATAGGGCCCAAGGGCTCCCAGGGTAGTGGTCTCAGAGTGGATCCAATCACAGATTTTAAGAGGCTACTATGAAATGCTGGGTGTATCTTCCTCAACAATCGAGACAGTTTCAATTGCACTGTGACTGGGATGATGATCTTTATTATGGGGAATGGTCCCATAAACTTTGGCCCCAGTTTCTTGCTAGGCAGTTTTAATCTCAAATATTTTGTGGAGAGGTAAACCTTCTCTCGCACCCGGAATGGCTGTTGCGGAGTCTGGTGTTTATCTGCCTGTTTCTTAGAGGTTTGTGCCGCTTTAGCCAGTGCCTTTTTGACATTTTACCAGGTCGCTTTCAGCATCGACATCCAATCAGCCAAGCTGACTGAGGAGGGTGGATCTCTTGGATACTCAGGCATTGGGACAAAGTCCATACCACTCACTATTTTGAATGGCGTGAGTCCTGTGCTACTGTGAACAACATTATTGTACGCCACCTCAGCAAAAGATAAAAGGTCTGCCCAATTGGACTGCTGATAGTTCACGTAGCACCTCAGGTACTGTTGCACCATGGTGTTCAGTCTCTCTGCTGCCCCATTGGTGCTCAGATGAAAAGCTGAACTAAGACCCTGAGATGATCCAATGGACTGCAGGAACTCCCTCCAGAACTTAGCTGTGAACTGGACCCCTCTGTCTGAGATAATTCTTTGAGGTACTCCATGCAGTCAGTAGATATGCTTCATGAACAGTTTAGCCAGCTTGTGAGCTGAGGGTAGCCCACTACAGGGTATGAAGTGTGCCTGTTTGGAGAATAGGTCTATTACAGTCCAAATCATCATGTTTCCCCCACTTTTTGGCAACTCTACTATAAAGTCCATTGTGATCTCCTCCCACAGCCTCATTGGCTCTGCTACTATTTGCAGTAGTCCAGGGGTTTTTCCTGGTCGTCTCTTCATTGTGGAGCAGATGGTACAACTCTTCACGTAACTATCTATATCTTTCTTCATGCCAGGCCACCAGAATTGCCTCTGGGCTAAGTGTAAAGTCTTTAGGAACCCAAAGTGGCCTGCTGGTTTGGCATCATGACTCCTCTGGAGAATTAGGCTAGGTGGGGATTCTGGGACGTAGAGTTTTGTCTCCTTCCATGCAAGGTCACCTCTTTTTGTCAAGATGTGTTGGTTGTTTTGGAACCAGGGGTCTACTAGCAGTTTGGTTTTGAGCCTCGTGGTTAGGTCGCTTGCAAGTTGATCTTGCTGGCCACGGCGTTGCCATCTGGTGGTCACTTGAGCAGCAGTTTGGGTAGAGGGAATGATGGTGTCCACTATGTGCTCCCGTTCACATTTGTACTGAGGCATGCGAGAGAGGGCGTCAGCTAGAAAGTTCCTCCCCCCACCTGGAATGTGCTTTAAAACAAAATAAAAAAAGTTGAAGTATTGAGCCCATCGGACCTGTTTGGGTGATAGTTTCTGTGGGGTCCTAAGCACCTCCAGATTTTTGTGGTTGGTCCAAATGGTTTCTGGCCCTCTTCCAACAGGTGTTTCCAGGTTAGCAGCGCCCATCTAACTGCGAAAGCCTTCTTTTCCCACGCGGCCCATCGTCTCTCGGTGTCTGTGAGCTTGCAGGAGGTGTAGGTGCAGGGTTGTAAGTTTCCTTGGTTGTTTCTTTAGAGTAGCACTGCTCCCATTGCCATGTTAAGGTGGCTCAATGGTTAGGGTGCAGTACTGCAGAACACTTCAGCTGACTGTTATCTGCAGTTCAGCGGTTCTAATCTCACCGGCTCAAGGTTGACTCAGCCTTCCATCCTTCCGAGATGGGTGAAATGAGGACCCAGACTGTGGGGGCGATATGCTGACTCTGTAAACCGCTTAGAGAGGGCTGAAAGCCCTATGAAGTGGTATATAAGTCTAACTGCTATTGCTATTGCTATGTCACTGGTGTCTGCCTGGATCACAAAAGGTTGCTCGGGGTCAGGATGCTTCAGGACCGGCTCCTTTGCAAACATTTCTTTTAGTGTTTCGAATGCCTCTTGGCAGGTTAAGTCCCACTGTAAGGGTTGTCCCGGATGGGGTTTCATTCCTGGGCTCTCTGTCTTCAGGAGGTCTGTTAGGGGTTTGGCAATTTTCACAAAAGAGGGGATGAATTGCCTGGAGAAGTTCATGAAACCTAGGAAACTTTGTAGTTGTCTCTGGGTACGAGGGGGTTGCCAGCCTAAGACGGCTTGCACTTTGGCTGGGTCCATCTCTATTCCCTCATTTGACACTCGGTAACCAAGGTAGTCTAACCGTGCACGATGGAATTCACATTTTAATACCTTGACATACAGGTTGGCTGCCAAAAGTTTTTTCCAGTACTTGGCAGACCAAGGGTACTTGGTCATCCATGGTCTCAGTGTAGATAAGGATGTCATCTAGGTAGATAAGGACCCCCTTGTAGAGGTGCTCATGCAACTCCTCGTTTATTAACTGCATGAATACCACTGGGGGCCCCTGCAGTTCGAAAGGCATCACTTTGAATTGAAAACTCCCTGGGGGGCAGTTGAATGTTATTTTCCACTCATCTCCCTCTCTGATATGTACTCGGTAGTATGCTTCTCTGAGCTCTAGTTTGGTGAAGACTTTTCCCTTGGCCAGATGAGATAGCAAATCTTTCATGAGGGGGAGCGGTATAGGTTGTGTACGCACACTCCGTTCATCCATTGAAAGTCCACACACAACCTCATAGTTCCATCTTTTCATTCTTTGAAGAGGACTGGCGCTGCAACCCGTGGCTTGGCTGGCTCAATGAACCCCCTTGCTAGGTTTTTGTCTATGTATTTATGCATCTCTTGCATTTCCCGGGGTGTCATCGCATACAGTTTGGGCTTGGGTAGTTTTGCCCTGGGGATGATTTTGATGACAGTCTGTCTCCCGGTGGGGAGAACATCACACTCGTCCTCGCTGTATTCTTCTGCGACATCCTGATATTCCATCGGAATCAGTTCAGCCTCTGAGGTTTTGTCGGATGTGGTTGCCAGTTGTTCTTGTGGGCTCTTTGGGGGGGTTTCCAGAGTGGGTGGTGTTTCTGCTTGCTGGTGTGAGAGGGGTTGGGGGCCCTTGATATCCTAAGTCTGCAGGTACCCCCTTGCCACCAGATAGTTGGTCCCCACTTGTCTAGTCAGGAATGTCCCAGTATGACTGTGTCTGTCATTTTGGGGGCTATTATGAATCGAATTACTTTCCAGTGATCCGCTAGCTCTATCCTCACTGGTTCAATCAGGTGTGTGGCATAGGCTCCTTCCATTAGGTACCTGTCAACCTGCTTGAACCAGATCAGGTGGGCCAGTCTTTTTGCTCTGATCCCCATTTTCAGGACTTTTGTTAGGTTGATCAAACACCTTGTGCAGCCTGAGTCTATTAGGGCTCGAAAATCCCCCTGGTTTCCTGCTTTTGGGGCTGTGAGGCGTATTGGAAAAATGAAATGGTGAATTGGTTCTCTCACCATTGGGTCATTTTTCTCCCTCATCCTCGCTGTCATATGGTTCGGGCAAATGGTTATCATTGCCTGGGGTCCCACCACTTTCGCCTGGGAGGAAAGGGGCATCTGCAGCCTGGAGGGCTTTCCCGGATGTGTTGGTGGGCCCTTGTTTGGGCCCTCATTTTGGTCGTGCCCTGGGTGGTGAGTCTGGCCTTGGTGTTGGGGCTGGGGTTGGGCATGCAGCTGCCATGTGGCCCATCCCCCCACATCTGTAGCATTTCAGCAGACTTTGAGGGAGGGCTGGTCTCAGGGCCCACTGTGGTGCTGGGATTCCCTACCGGCTGGGTGGTTTCAGATCAGGTTGACCTCTCTCTTTTGTGTCCGGTTGCTTTCTCATGTCATTGGCATGCAGTCCACTGTCGACTTTTGTTGTTACCCAGAACCACTCAGAGAGTTGATTTGGGATGTTGCGGTATGTGGTTACCTGGGCAATTTGCTTGTCCAGGCTTGTTCTGAAGAAATGCACCAGCAGTCGCTCTGGTAAAGGGGGTAGCCTTCCTATGACCCTCCTAAATTCATGGATGTGCTCTTTGATGGGGCAGCCCCTCTGCTTTAGTTTGCTGAGTTCCTCTTCTGCATATGGGTCCTCAAACCTGGCCTCTGGCAGTCACAGGAAATCATCTATGTCTTGCAGTTGGGGGGCTCTCCTCTTGTGGAGGGCTGCTAGCCATTCCCTTGCTTCTCCATCTAGACCCTTTGCGATGGCATTTACTATGGTTCTGGGGGATGGGTAGAGGTGCCCATAGCATTCTAGGTGGATATCAGCTGAATCAAGGAATAGGGCTAGCTGATCTGAGTCTCCATCAAACTTTCCCTGAATTGGGGTGGGTCATTCAGCTCTACTCCTCCAACCTCCTGTTGACCTCTGTATGCTTGTGCCTGATATGGCTGGCAGTCTTCTTCACCCCTAGTTTGGAGAGAGGGAGGGGGTTGCCTGCTCTTGGCAGCCTGCGTGGGAGAGGCACTGGTTGCCATTTTGGGCTCCTTCTATCAGGAGGGGGAGGGGGGCTACATGCCAGTCTGCATCACTTCCC
Organism: Thamnophis sirtalis; assembly: GCF_051295495.1. NCBI lineage: Eukaryota > Metazoa > Chordata > Lepidosauria > Squamata > Natricidae > Thamnophis > Thamnophis sirtalis. The sequence continues at coordinate 42,709,750 of NW_028261390.1, read as the reverse complement.
CTCAACAGGATCAGATGTCCCTCCCCTCTCTTTTGGGCAGCATGATGGCCCCTCATCAGCAAGGGTGGTTCGGTCAAGATCCTCCTTCAGTTGCTCTATTGCACTCCCTAGGGATTTCATCTGGGGCTTTGGAGCCTGGCTTGTTTCCAGTCCACCCTTGCCAGCTTGCTTGAGACCCTTCCCTGTATCTGGGGACTAGTGCAAGGGAATTCCACCTCAGCTGCTTTAGGGGTTGATTTACAAAAGTACTAATCTTTTCTAGCTTCTGCTGCTGGGGAAGACATCACTGCTTGGCATTGCCACATACCTCCAGCTGTAATCAGTCTTTTTCTTCAGCCTCCTGTTGCCTGATTTTCCCTCCAAGCATCCCAAATATTAGGGGAGTGCTCGGAGCCCCTGGGATTCAGGAAACCTGGAAATCTTAATAGATTTTTAAAAGTCAGTTTCAGCTCTCTGTGAAGTTTCCAAGAGCTGACCAAATTAATTTACGAGCCTCGGGACAAAGTTAAAAAAAAACTCTTTCATTTATTAGGACTAACATCTTGGAACGGAATTCTGTGGAGCCGAAACTAAATCCCACTTAATGGCATCTGAACTTTACCCCTGTGTCCCCTCCCCTCTGCCTGAAGTCATCAATCACATTCTCCAACAGGACGTTATGGCAGGGTTCTGGACATGCACACACACATCCCAGTTACAGAAATATGAGCCTTTTTACTCTGGCCAAAAGTATGCATGGCATTTCCCCCCCTTCTCAAGTTGATAGTAATCATGGAAATGCTTTAGATGTTGACAGCGGGTTAGTGGCAAACTGGGACATCCGGAATTAGCAACAACTCAGTGCTGCCACACTGGTTGCATGGAAGATGTAGAAAAGCCATTAATCGCAGAGCCAGAATATTTTTTTTAAAAAAAGAAATGGGAAATCAGAGGTAAAGAAAGAGAGAACAATTAATGTAAGTACCATATGGAATAAGGGAAGGATGAGCACAAAACCAGATCTTTGATATCACAAACCAACTGGGCATCTTGAGGAACCTGTTTCAGGCAGGGGTGTTTATTTCTGTGGGCACATCTACAAAAATGAGCCAGGCATTGCTGAAAGTTATAGCTGGAGTTAAGTAATAAAAGTCTCGCAGATTGATATTTCAGTATATATTCAGAAACCTAGCTTTCTCAAGGGCCTTCTCTCCAATATGAATCCTAGTATACAGACAGCTTAGAAAATACAAGTTTCTCCTGGATTTTGTCCAGGTAGGAAATCAAGAAAAGAAATACCTCTGAAAGGGTGGACATAGCCGCAGGCATGTTATCCTTGCTCCTAAATTGAAGGAAAGCAGAGTAACATTGATTTAGTAACACGTTTATGGTGATGGACAGGCAGTCTTTTGGCTCTCACATTAATGCAAACTTGCACAATCTGAACTTTCCATCAAACTCTCCTCAGATTGATGTAATTTCTCATCCTCAACTTAATTCCTTCCCTATGTGTTGAGTTATATTTCCAAGAATTCCCAGCCAGAATATCAAGTTGGAAAGACTGTTCAGAAAAATGAAAGATACAAGTCTAGGGCTTTTTCAGTTATTAAAGATTTGTTGAGTCCTTCCCCAATGCACCTTTATTTATTCCACAATGTACAGAAATATTGGGGCAGGAATATTGAACCCCAATGCATCAAAATAAGGACTGTCGGTTCCAAGATCCCATTCACCAAAGACAACTGCATGGAAAGAGTAAAAATAGACAAATTGACAATGGTGACATAATGAAGACTTGTCCCTTTTGTATGTGTCTGCGATACAAAGGAATTCACACCTGATGCCACATCCTGTTCCCCATCACATGATTGCTGCTGCTGCCCATTCTATGCTGGCACTCCAGCAGCAGAAAAAGCGGGTCTACTTGGGAAAAGTGAGAAGTGTGTAAAAGGTTTTCTTCATTCCTGGAGTGGATTCTCACTACATAGAAAAATGTTTCTCAGCCTCCACAATTTTAAAATGGTCTGGACTTCAACTCCTAGAATTCCAGCCAGTAATATTGAGAAACACTGCTTGAGGAAAGGAGGCTTATTATGTACAGTGCATCAGACAAGAATCAAGATGGATCTTCCTGTCTCTTTGATGTACAGCAAAATGGAGCTTCTTTCTCTGCATCAGCCTGCCTAAGATAGGGAGTTCTTGCTTGCCTGCTGCAAACCTTTTCAGGAAAGTAGCACTTCTGAATTATCTTGCAGGTTTTTTTTTAAGGTTTATGGATAGGATTAAATTACTGAGGAGTGTTTTCTTTCTCTTCACAATCACAATGCACATTTGGATATTTGCCATACTGGGAAATAATTATCTGCTCACCCACTTAGACACTCATATTCTTTTCAAAAATAGTAAGGCTATTGTAGAGAGAAATTGGAATAGGAAGCCACCTTAGAATGAATCATATCCTTGACACATCTACTCAGAAGCATCTTCCAAAGTACTCGACAGTTCATTATTATTCCTGTTCCCCTCCCAGTAACTTTCTTTTACTATTATGTGTTTTGGGACTATACACTTGAGAGATATAAAGAGGTGTGTGTGTGTGTGTGTGTGTGTGTGTGTGTGTGTGTGTGTGTGTGTCGTTATAATTGAATTTTGTGGCTGAAAAGTAGAGTATACCACTAATGCTTCAAATAAATAAATGATTTCCAGAAATTATTTAAGAGGAGACTGAACCTGGAAGTATTTTCATATAATATATACTATTTTGCATCTTTATTAAACACAGAGATTTGTTTATTGTTAACAATTAATACATAAGCCCACTGGGTGACCAAAATTATTTGAGCCTCTGTACATTACTCACAACTCCATCAAAAAAAGGACATCCAATAGTTCTCTTTTCTTCTAGAGATAATACTGATCCATTTCATTCTCTCTGTTGCAATGCTTAACTGGAGAAACAATTGGAGAACACTACAAAAATATTACTATAGGATAAAAGCAACAGAAAATATTCTGGTGAATCTATACAATTGACCTGATGGCTTATCAAGTGAATTTTATAAAATGTTTGAAGATCAACCACTTCTTCCAATAAAATAATTAATGAATTCCATTCTACAAGGATTAGATTCATGGAAAGAATCCTATATTTCTTTGATACCCAAAGAGGAAGAGGAATTAAGTTCCATGAAAAATTACAGACCAATTTTTCTTCTTAATAATGATTATAAATTGTTTACATTCATTTTATCAGAAACAGATGAAACTTTCAAGTTGGGGAAATAATTTTTATTTTATTTTAACAGGAGAAAAAAAAATCCTCTTTTGATTGAAATTATCATTTTATTCTCTTTGCTTTTCAAAAGCTATGACTATTACATCAGTTTTAAATGATGGCATTGATACACAAATAGGTTTCCTCCAATATCTTGTCATACCAAATTGCGGTATATTAAACCGAAAAATGTGTTTTCCAGAAAGGTTCAGTTCTTTAACCACAGGAATTACAACAGTTTAGAAGTATCTATGGTAAACACCAACATTTTCTAAAATTTTATTTTGAAAAATAAAATGATTACTAATAATTAAATTACAATTTAGGAATTACTTTCCAAACTACATTTTAAATGTGTACAAACAGAAAAATGTACAAACATAATTCTGCTGTCCAGAATATTTTAATTTACTGTATAATTCTCAGATTTTTTTCTGCCCATTATCATGAGCTTTGATAAAAATAATGTGATGTAAGAATTTATTTCAAAGGGAGAAGGAAATGTCAAAAAACTCTAATACCTGGACTGTGCTGGTTTTGTAACTTATTTAATACAAGGTAGATAGTATTTTATTGTATGATTCATCTCTTCAAATACTCATAGTCTCCCTGATTTTCCATAAATCCCAAGATTATTAGCTCATTTCCACAATTTAGTGGAAAATCCTAAAAAAGAACATTTTTACTTGGTTGTAATTATATTAACATTATACAAAAAAGGGGCTGAATCTACTTGAAAATTTATATTGTCCTCTATGGTCTGTTTCCATTGAGAAATAGAGTATCATAAAAGACTTTTTAAAAAACCGTTTTTATATTCAGTCTTTCTTTTGCTTTGAAGAAGAAGGGAATTAATTCCCCCCCTCTTTTTTGCTGTGTGGAAAATACAGCTTTTTTTGCTTTCTTATAAAGGCTGCATGGAAAATTGCAGCCAGCTCATACTATCATAGAATAGAATAAATACTATCATATAATAAATGCATTGGAAGAAACTTTTATGTCATCTAGTCCTATAATTCTTCTCAGTCCCTGAAAAACTCAATTTAAAAACTTACAGTTAGAACAGGGATGGGCAACTATGGCCCATTTTTGACCTGTGGACTACAACTCGAAATAAATTGATTTCACCCCAGGTTTGCCATTGCCTCCCTCCTAAGGCTGAATCAGAATGGCTAACCCACTCTGGTTTTGCAACTAAGTTGGCACTAGAACTCACAGTGTCTCAGTTTCTAGCCTGGTGCTTTAACCATTACACCAAACTGCACATGACTTTCCAGATAAAAGATATGAATCCTTATGAATGTGCGTAACTGGAGAATGGCCTTCATACATTGTTAAGAATGGTCTGAGTTCTGAACCAGGGTTGATAATGTAATATGTTTACAAAACTACCAAAAGAAGAGTGAAAATCCTGTTTTGGCAATAACTCTTCTTGTTGATTTTCCTAATTGCCACCAATTTTCTGTTTCCCTTGTATCCATGAACTAATCAAACTGAATAGACAAAATTTCAAATAACAAACATTCTAGTTTATTTCATTCACAAGAGAAATGTTCACATATGTTTTTCAGAAGTACGCTGTTACAAATGATAGTCTATTACCTGACTCTTATTCAGACTTGTATAAATGTGCAGGAATAACTTTTGAAGAAAGAATTAAGAAATCAAAAGTATTAAAATTAAACATGGCTAAATGGAATGCTGATTGACTATTAAGAATTGTCAATCTGAATATCACAATGCCTGGTTGAGTAAGAATTAAATCAGTATTTTACTTCTGGTTAAATTTGTGACTGTGTATTACTTTATTTAAGGAATATGACCCAGAATTTAAAAATGTCCTCCATAGCAATCCCATATGAAATGTGTGTGCACTCAAAAATAAAAGTTCTATGAAATGCAGTTGTCTAGTTCAGCTTTACTGCCTACTGAATGAAAGCATGAATTTATAACATACGTATGTACAAGTATATGAATGTGTGTGTGTGTGTTTGTGTGTGTGTGTGTGTGTGTGTGTGTGTCTGTTCATATAGAAAATGCATGCTTCTCTCAACCATTGATAAAGCAGAAGTAGGACAAAAATAAACAATGGATTAATATTAATTGAATTGCTAACTACAGATTAAAATTAATTGTTTATACAATAAGGCATTCTATTTATAACAATGAACTTCCTTTTACATATTTACACTTACATAAAAAATCACACATATAGAGGTAGATACATATTTTCTCCCCTTCTCCAACAGAAAAGAAGAACAATCAGGAGTAAGAATCACCACTGAAAAAGAAGGAAGGGGTAATTGTATAGGAAAGAAAATAAAATAGAGAGTTTCTACTTATGTATCAGAAAAAAAGATTCACTGACAATGGAAATGAATCCACCCACCAGTTTCTGCAGGGAAGGAAAGTTTCAAGTCACAGTGGTGGTGTGATATTGAATGAAAACCCTGTTTCTTTGTATTTGTGTGCAATGTTAATGTATGTAAAAAGCAAAAGGAACTTTGATCATGATACTGCAACCACCGTCTTGCCTATTTTGACCTCCAACCCCTGGGCAAGTTTACTTTTCTCAAATCACTGCTCAAACTAATTTTCCAGAGGTTCTTGGAAGCTACACTCATGGCCATTTGGACTCCTTTACTATTGAAAAGCATTTTCTATTTTCAGCTCATTGAATTATTATTTCACTGGCAATTATCTGAGGAAACACCACCACCATTTTATGATATTTCTGTTTGCAGTGGTTCAGATTGTTATTGATTTTGTGGTAATTGAAGTTATTCTGGGTTTCTATAAGTATAATGACCACTGAATCTCCCTTCCTTAAAAAAGTCAATGTTCCTTACCACCTTTACCTTTGAGAAACAGGGAATGGACCACTTGCAAAGCTGAGTGAGTTAGATTCTGAAAACGACTTCCACAAACTTGCTTTAGTTCCTGTTTCAATCTTCTTCACCTACAGCCTGCAAAGACTAATTAAAATGAACAGGCAATTCAGATATAGAAAGGTTTCCCCTTACAGAGCCCTAGATAATTTTGTGATAGTGCTATGAATCAGCCAGGACCTGATCTGAAATTGTGATTGTCAGAGTTAATCTGACTCAAAACATCAGTTTGAATCATCATCCTGATTCAGTTAGAAGTATCAGTTTGATCAAAGTTTGTGACTCTACATGCACAAAAGTCCATCACGTATCCTATTCAATTTACCGTTCAGTCTGACACATTAAATCAATTAAATGATTGGATGACTCAGCTCAAAAGCAACTTCAAATGAGTAGTCGACATTGTGCCAGTATTCAAAGTATATTTGGTATTATAATCTATCTTTGAAAGATGCTAATTTCCAAGGGGGAGTTTTAATTATAAAATATTCCACAAAATCAGGAATCTTGATAGAATCTTTTCCAACTAACAAATGTTATAAACAGGCATAACATTTGATGTCAACAGATCGCTGTTTTACCACCACAGACTAATGCAGATCTCTTCCTACAAAATGTTTCTGATTTACATTATAAGAATGAAAATCTACTTAGCTTGTGACTTAGGCCTGGTTAATACAGTAATCTGGTATTTTATTAATCACAATTGCTTGAATACATTGCAATTTCCCTTCATAAAACCTGAAAATCCAACCCTCCAAAATTGAGTTGCATCTTGGAATTGCAATATAATGCACCTAACCAAGATAAATTCCTTGGGTAGAGATTTGCAATATATATTATACTGTATTGGCAATACATATTTTAATTATGCTTAACGAAGTTCATATTTGAATTCATGTTTAAATATTAAAATTCATATTTTAAGGGTGATTTAAGATTGGACTATTTAGCAATGTTTTCTAAATGCGTATGTCTTCAAAGTAGACAAAGTCTGATTGTTGCATGGTATCCTACTGACATCAACAGAATTTGATAAATATTCATATATCTCCTGTTCTTAAATATCCACTCTGAGTTCATTTCCTCAACCCATTTTAAAACAAGTTTACCCTTAACATTTCAGATGGTTTGGGAGTCAAATATCAAGGAGAACTTCAGAATTTAGATGAACACTTTACTATGTTCAATAAAATTACTTTCTTCCAGGAGAGAAGCTATTTCTTATAGAACCTATGGGAAAAACCTATTCCCAGAGCTACAGTACTAAAAAAGGGTCAAAACAGCAACCAAAAACAGGATCAAAGAATGAATCAGTATTAAAAGGCAAATCAGAGAGGGAAGAACAAGCTGGAAATTATGAATGTAGGACAATCAAATAATACAGGAAAGCTCGAAGTTAAAAAAAAATCTTTATATTTTCTATGTGATTTATAAAGGCATTGGATGCTATATTAGCTCCTTAACACTGTATGTTGTGATTTCTGATGGATCTTTCTGAGCAGGAAACCATCCCACCAGAATTACATTTTCTTTCACCACAAGCAATGGATTTAAATGAGGCCAAGAATTAGAAAAGTAAAGCTTATATCAACTGATGCTATTAAATAGTTGCTTGTACTGTCAACCAGAATTAGATTTGGCATTTTTGTCCATCTTCTGAGTTCTTCCTAAGTACATGGTATAGGCAGATGTCATTGTTTAATAATATTAAAGGTATTGTTGCAGGGCATATGCTTTTGCAATTGATGATGATTTTGCCAATGCCAATGGTGATCAAGTGGTGCTCTAGATATTTTCAAGTTGCACCCAAGAAACCTATTGCTATCGGATTAGCTTTGTTTTCTTTGGCCACAATTGTCCTTCTTCCATTTGCAGGGCTTTGTATTTTGTGATTTTTTTTGAATCATTCTTTTCGATTCTGCTGTTTTCAGGTACTGTCAGGTTCACTATCCAGATTTATTTGTCTTTCTTATCCTTAAGTCTGAAATGTTATGTGACAGGCACTTGTCTGTTTAAATTCTAAAGTCCCAGACCACTTTAACAATCTTCATTTTATTATTTGTCTATGTTGTGGTCCCACAATTGTAGGCAAGTGGTATTTCATGCAGATCTTCCAATGTACCATTGTTGTTACTTTATCAGGGTACTGTTTGTAGTCAGTCTGTGTTATCTTCTTGCAGCAACTAAGTAGATGGTTCATTGTTTCTTCAGCTTCTTTGCAGAGGCAGCTATCTATTGCTGACTCCTCAATTCCGGTTTTATTTGTTGTTAAGGCTTGGTCTTGAATTGACCGCTCTGTCTGTTTCTTCAACTCTCTGCTCTAACCATTGCCAACCCTCATTGTCATCTCTTTTGCCTGCTAGTTTATTTTTTATGTACTTGCCATGTAATATTTTCCATTATTACGGTTTTTCAACCAGAAGTTTAGACTGGATTTGGCATTTTTATTCACTTATTGAGTCCTTGCTAAGGACAAGGACTAACCCTGGACTAGGGAGATATTGTTGTTTGATGGTATTAAGGTATCAGCACAAGATGTAATTCTTCCAAGTAAAGCTGTGTTTTGCAATTGACCAATGATGATCAATTACTACTAATTTAGGATAGAGTGTTAGCCATATTATGGAGAACACACAGCTCTACTTTTCCTTTTCCATGAAGTAATATAAGTAACTTGGGCTGACACCCTAAATGATGATGACATTTATTCAGTCATGTTTAATTAAGATATTGCCACTGAGATATAGAAACGTGTGCTTTTAATCTGTCTTTGTTGGGTGAACACTGTAATCATATGCTCCTACATTTTTAGAGAAAGTGATATAGTAAACGAATACACTGCTTTGGAGCAATGGGTTGACTAGATAGTGAAAAATAGTTATTGGCACTGATATGTATGCAAATCAAGATTATTTCATGGCATATTTTGTAGCTGGCAAAAGTTAAATGAATAACTGCCATTGTATTTTCAGGGCAGCATGTAAATCCTCTCAAGAAAGAAAGCCAGGTGCAATTGAGTTATTTCTTCTTCTAAACTATGTTCTAAAATCTATAATCTATATGACTATTTTAAATCCTAGTATTTTATCAGTCAAATATCTAGTTTGCTTTTAGTCAATAATATTTTTATTAGCTCTGTCAGAAAAACAACTGTATTTCATAGCTATATTCTATAGGACGATTCTGGAAACCTGTGGCAATTGTCATTGATCTTAATATCACTGTATGGATTTCTTATGTGCAATCCAAGACACAAGTTCTTTTCCTCTACCCCATTCCCCATTCCCTGCCAACTTAATTAAACTCTTTTATGTACACTCTTGATACACTGGTCAACATAAGTCTATGAATAAAATTAAGAAAACCAAACCCCATAAATAAACATATTTGACCTAACCACAAAAATTTGTTGTTTGGGCATCTTGGAAAATAGACCATTTTCTTCTATCAGATTGCTGTTTGTTATGCTGTATGGAACACTGTAATGATATTGATTTCCTTTCTTGTTTCTTTCATTAACATCAGCATTATGGAGCTTTAAATAGTTGCTTTTGGGAATGCTATACAGGAGATTCACCAAGGAAGAGGCAATCTTTAATTTGCACTACAAGCTATAGAGCTCCATTAAGTTTGGAATGGTGAAGAATAGTGACCTGAAAGGATAGTGCTGATGGTTAATCAGTTTTGAAATAGGCACAACTTTGGGGCAGAAGATCAAGGTCCAGCTTATCTAAATTTAACTGGAATCTACATGAAAATTTATGAGGTCCTATCTCCTCCTATTTCTTGCTCAATGTGGAATTCATAATATAATGGTTTTTAACTGATGGACAAAAGAATGAAGTCAAGTACAGGAACTGAGTAGGCAAAAATTATTGAGCCTGTTAGTATGGAGGAAAAAAATCAAGGTGTAATTATGTTAAAAGTCTTTAAAAATATCTGTTCCTTTCTTCACACCCAGTGTATCAAGATATTAATATTAATTTGTCAAAACTCCTTTTGTATACAATCACAAAATATTTTGTGATTAATTCTGGGCATAATTGTACTAATTACATGGAATTTAAACATTACATTTTCATTAGAGACTGGAAGGGAGAGAGGTAGTGTATACTAAAAGTCAGGTCCCTTAGATCAATGCATTAAAAGATCCAATCACATTAGAATCTATAAACATCAGAAGAAACAGTACCCTATTTAGGAATATTTAAAGCTTATGAGTGAAACAAGTAAGTAAAAAAGTATAAAATGGAATCACAGGGTTGGAAGGACCATGGAGCCCTCCTAGTCCAACCCACTACCAAAATCAGGAAACTTGAAAATCTCCAGTGATGAAGCACCTATCATAGGACTCTGGGAGATAAATTATTCCATTGATTAATTCTTCTCACTGTCAGGAAATTTTTCCTTAGTACCAGGATCTCTCTTTGACAAGCTTCATCCCCATTGCTTCTTGCATGGCCTCAAATGCTCTATAAGAGCCCTTAAGTACCAGAAGACAGCTACCATGTCATCCCTAATCCTAATCTTTGTTAGACTAGACATTTCTAGTTCTTTTAACCATTGATGATATGTTTTAGCCCAGATCTCTTATCATCTTTGCTGCTGTTCTCTTCATTCTTTCTAGGGTCCGAGCATCTTGGTAACCCAAACTAGACACAGTAATCCAAGTTTGGCCTCACTAATTCAGTAAAGTATTATAACATATTTTGGTGCTATCTGTCTGTTGATGCAGTGTAGGACTGCATTGGCTTTTTTGGCAGCTCCAATGCACTCATATCTAAATTGTTGTCCATTAGGACACTTAGATCCATCTCAGTTACTGCTGCTAAACCAACTATCACTTATTCTGTATGTGTGCATACAGAAGTGTCTGACCTTAGTTTTTTCACCACTGAACTGCTTCTTGTTCGGTAGGACCCAATAATCAAGTCTGCAAGATTCTTTTAAATCTAGAGTTTATAATCCAAAGTGTTAGCAATTCTCTCATCTTGGTGTCATCTGCAAAGTTGATGCCCCCCTTCTATTTCCTCATATAGATAATTTATGAAAAGTTTATGAAAAAGTTGAAGAGCACTGGTCTCAGTACAGTACAGAACCTTGAAGTATCCCAATCTGTTCTTATATACTTAATTCTGCTGAAGACTACTTGCTGTTTGCAGTTAATCAGATACATGAGAATTCATGTGATGGTGGTACTGTCTATCCCACATTGTTCTATCTTACAAGAAGTAGGCTGTAGTCTACTTTATCAAATATCTTACTGAAGTCCAAGTATACTATATCCACAGCATTTCCCTGAGCCACTAATTTAATCACTTTATCAAAGATGGAAATAAGATTTGTCCAGTATGATCTGTTTTCAACAAATCCATGCTGGCATCTCATTGCCTTCTTGGTTATCACAGTTCTTTTGTTTGATTATTTTTTCTAGAATTTTACAAGGTATTTGATTTATAAAGTATTGGTTCCTGGATCCACGCCCTCGTGACCTCAAGACTGGACTACTGCAATGCGCTCTACATGAATCAGCCCTTGAAGAGCATTCGGAGACTTCAAATGGTCCAGAACGCGGCCGCGCGAGCAATTGTAGGTGTACCTCGATACACCCACGTTACATCTATCCTCCGCGAGCTGAACTGGCTTCCAATCGGTCTCCGGATACGCTTCAAGATGCTAGTTATTACTTATAAAGCCCTTCATGGTATTGGACCTGGGTACTTGAGAGACCGCCTGCTGCCAATTACCTCCCAAAGACCCATTAGATCGCACAGGGCCTGCCTCTTCCGGGTTCCATCCACCAGCCAATGCCATCTGGCTACGACCCGGGGAGGGCCTTCTCTGTTGCAGCTCCGGCCCTTTGGAACGAACTCCCCGTGGAGATTCGGACCCTCACCTCTCTCCCTGCTTTCCGAAAAGCCGTTAAAACCTGGCGGTGTCGGCAGGCCTGGGGTTGATGAGCTCCCCTCCCCTCTCGACAGGTGTGGTTGTTGGTCATTTTAATATGTTTATTTTGTACTTGTATGTTTTCCCTTCCCGTTTAAGTTGTTTGCCGCCCTGAGTCCCTTTTTGGGAATATAAATAAACTTAAACTTAAACTTCCCCCTTTTTGAAGATTGGAACCACATCAACTCTTCTCCAATCCTCATCAGCTCTCTCCAATCCTCTTCTCCAATCCTCCATGCTCCAAGAGCTCTGAAATATTTCGTTCAGTGGTTCTGATATCACAGCTGGGAGCTCTTTCAGAATCCTGGGATATAGACCATCTGGTCTTGATGATGTGAACTCATCTGTAGCATCTTACCAATTTCTTGCCTATATTGACCTACATTCCTGCTCTGTGTCCCATGGTGGGCTATGTTTTCCTTTTGCATGAAGACCGATGCAAAGAAGGAGTTAAGTAGTTCTATTTTCTCCTGCTGCTCATCACTTTCTTACCATCTTTTCCTATTAGTGGACCAATCATTTCCTTGATTTTCTTCTTATTCCTTACATTTTTAAAGAAACCTTTTTTGTTATCTTTGGCATTTGATACAAGTTCTTAGTTCATTCTGAGCAGAGATTTCTTGATCTGTTGTTGCAGATTTGCCGGTATTCTGTTGTAGTTATTTGGCCTGTTTTCCTTTTTTTTTTATAAAAAAAGTACTTGACTATTTTGTCTCTCAGTTTCTTAGTGAGTTCTTCATGCAGCTGTACTGGTTTCATCTTTCTCTGTAACATTGTTTTTATTTGGGCTTTATTGTTTTTCAGAGTTTTCCAAGCATTCTGAACTGTTTTTACTCTAGGATTTCTATCCAGAAAATTTTATTCTTTCTTAGTTTGTCTTAGCCAGCACTCTTGAAATCTAAAATATTACTTTGCCTTTGTTCAGTTACCTGTACCTTTATTATGTTACATTCTAGAGTGACATGATCACTTCCAAAGGTCTCACAAGTTCCATCTCTTCAATCATATCATCCCTAGTAGTAAGAATTAAATTCAGTATAGCTGACCATCTAATTTCTTCCTCCACCTTTTGGGTTACAATGTTGTCAGCTAGGCAGATCAGAAATCTGTGTGATCTCCCATTTGCTACAGATTTTGTCTCCCAGTTGATGTCAGGGTAGTTAAAGACCCCCATTATTGTAGTAGTGTGTTTTCTTCAAATCCTATTTAGCTGATTAGCAAAAGGTTCATCTATTTCCTTCACTTGATTGAGTAGCCTGTGGTATACACCTACAGTAATGTGATTTCTTCTTCCTCTAATATTCACCCAAATTGATTCAATAATATTTTCATTCTTAGTATTATGTATTCATGTAGAGTTGTAATGATTCCTTCCATATAGTGCAATTCCTCCTCCTCTTTTGTTGAGTCTGTTTCTTTTGAACAATTTATATCCATCTAGCAGTACTTTCCAATCATGCATTCCATCCCACCAAGTTTCAGTAATGGCAACAATATTATACCTTCCCTCATGTAGTAGAGAAATTCATGTTCATCCTGTTCGTTCCCCTTACTTTGTGTAGAGGTACCTGAGCCAGTTATGGCTGATCTTGCATTGCTTCTTACATCTCCTGTTTTATATCTTTTCCCCCCTTTCTTTCGCCATTCCCTTTTTCATAATATGATTAGTTGTCTTGGAGTTTTTGCTTGGAGTTAGGCCCTAAAGATTGGTGTCACTCCCCTACCAGTTTTAGTTTAAAGCCCTTTGGATAAGTTATTTTCTAAAGACATTTTCCCCAGTCCTTGTAAACGATAGCCTATTCCCTGCCAGAAGCCCTTCATGTGAGTATTGTAGACTGTGATCTAGGAATCCAAAGTACTCTCAACTGCATCAAGCAGTGGTTTATCTCTAAAATGCTCTGTTCCCTCATTGGTTGTTGACCTTTCATTGGTAATATAATTGTGAACACCACCTTTACTCTTAAGTCTTTCTTTCATGAGTAGGAGCTCATACTCTTTTGATTGTTTTCAAGCTCTTTTTTGGATCATTCATTCCCACATGAAAGAGAAGAAAGTGATAATAATCAGTGGGCTTGATTATGTTGGCATGTCTCTATGTCATATCTTTGATCTTTGCTTCTGGGAAACAACGGACTTTCCTTGATTAATTATCTGGTCTATAAATTGCTTATTCTGTTCCTCTGAGAAGTGAATATCCTATCAACAACACATCCCTTTTTTTCCTTAAGACAGCCTGAGCTACTTTTGTTCCTGTCATTGGAAAACTTGATGGCCTTTTCTACATATCTTCATTTTATCTTCCAGGGGAAGGATATGAAATCCATTGATCAGTTCCAGTGGGGTGGGGTTGGGCTGGACTGGATAGCAGGCACATTGTTCTCAATTTTTTAAATGTGTGACATGCTGCCATAGATCCATCTCTAAAAGATAGCTTTTTCTAGTAGTTGTTTGTTCCTTACTATGTTCAATTTGGATACAGTCTTCTTTAGATGGAGTTTCTCATATTATTGGCTGAGTCTCAGAGTAGCGATATTTGCCTCATTTGATTCTATTTCTTTTTTCGAATTTCATTTAGATTATGTTTGGTGCAGTATAAATTGGCATAAATATATACAGGACAATATTTTTCAAATAGCAACAGTGTTAGTCCTTTTTTCATATCTATGTTTTAGTTCCAAGGCGATGTCTTATTTTTAGCAGTTTAAAAAAATCCTCTAGCCTTTAGGTTCCTTTTTTTTTCTTTTACAAATATTAAATTTAAATTTTTTGTTTAAAGATGTTTAAGTATTTTTCATTATTTTTTTAAAAATAACATTTGGTCTTTTTAATATTTTTGTAATTTTTAAAAAGCAATCTTTTCAATACTGTAGTCTCTGGGTCCCTTAATTCTGTGCTTCTGTGGTGTTTTTTGCTTTCTCTTCTGGTTAATGTTGAAATAATACTTAGAAGTTAATCTTTTGCTCCCTCTTATGACTAGTGTTGAAAATTAAATTAAATATTAAAAATTAAAATTAAAAATTTAATACAACATGTATTTAATATTAAATAATTTATTAATTATTAATTTAATTACATTTATTTAATAATTTATTAAACTGGTATTTCTTAATCTTGTTTTTAAAAAAATATGGAAGTGATAGTGTTTTTATAGAGAAAGGAATCTACAGAGTTTAGACAGAGGAAATTTCAATATTATATTTATATTTAGAGTCATTTCATTAGCACAAATGATATATAATAATGGTTGAGCTATCATTGGACACAAAGAATACAATTTGGGGATGACAATTTTTTATGGATTTTATGGATGTTGCTTATCAGTGGGAATTTCACATCTCCTAAAATGATTTTATAATGGAATGGGTCAATCTAAGAAAAGGGGAAATTAAACTTATCAGTTTTCAATCAGAATAACCTCTCCTGTTATTTCAAACAGTAGTAAAAGTGTAGTCTAAAAAGTACAATTATATCACATGGCAGTAGCTGGAGCTAACAGAAGAGAAAGAATTGTAGAAAATCATAAAATACAAAGACCTTCAAATAGAAGTAGAATATTTATTTATTATTAGTGTATGGCATTGTTACATTAGCTAGGAAACTACAATGCTATTGCAGAGTAATAGTTTGACTGATGAGTTACCAACTCTGTTGTAGAAATACTCCTGCACTTCCCAAGGTGCACCATAGCTGCAAGCTGGTGCTGCAGCTCACCCTCTTTTCAGAAAGAAAGATGAGCTGTTTTTCCTGCAGCAGTATACAAGGCCCTCTCCCTCTCCACTGAAGATTTAGTTACCTGCAGAGAATATGCTTTTGAACCATTAGACAGACAGATGCTGAGGAAAGTGATGGGAACTCATCCTGGTACACAATGTTAGGACTTGAACTATTGGAGCAGAGTAATGTCCAGTGTTAAACCACTGAGCTACCACATCTCTAGAATGATACAGATTAACAGAGATGGAAGGGACCTTGTAGTCCAACCTATTGCCCAGGAGACCTTACACCATTTTTCCTTGTCTGAGAGTACAGGATCCCATTTTCTTTTTGGTTTTTTTTGGTTAAATATAATAATTAACATCTTGAAGAAATGCATCCATTTCACTCCTCAACCTCCCCCTTTCTTCCTCTCTAGAGAGCAGAGCGGTGAAACTGGCGGCCCACGGGCCAGATGCATCACATGCTGGCCACAGCCATACCCTTTTAGGGGTGGGGTGTGGCCAAGGGGGAAAAGGGGGGAAAAGTCATGATATATCATATGACACCGCCATGATGACATGAGTTAGACACCTCTGCTATAGACAATTGATTGATTACATGCCATTAAGTCATTGTTGGCTATATAAAGAGATTTCTCCATGATAATCTATCCCTAACCTGATTCTTCAGCTCTTCCAACAATGCATTTATAGCCACTGTAATTAATAACAAGTCCATTCACTTTGCTGTTGATCATCATATTCTTCTCTTTCCTTCTTCCTTTCCCAAAAATTATTCTTCCCCAGAAAGCAAGTCTTTGCATTATGTCTCAAAACCCCATAATAAGGTTTAGGATTTTCTTACCACATGTCTAAATTACCTTAAATTTAAATTATGCTAAACTGCTTCCAATCTCCAAAAGTCTTTAAAATGTTCAGCAGCTCTGACTCTGCAATGTATAGCCCTCATTTCTCTCATTTAAGCAATCATGTGACATCCAAGAAGTGAAATTGGGCCTAATATTTCAAAGGCGGAGATTGAAATGATCTGACATGATGCTGGTTACAGCCAGAGCTAAGAGGAACACCACATCAGCTGCTCTGGTATGAAAGCTAAAGGAAGGCCCTTGCATCAGAAGAACAAAGTAGTCTCCAAGTATTGTCAGCATAAATAGTACTGGGATGGATCACTTCTTGATCACTGGAAATAAAGTGGTTTGATCCTGACAGGCTTGGATATAGGGCTGTTTATAAGAAAGAAGTGGGGACTGGAAAGACAGGCAGTTTGATTCAGAGCAGATGCCAGAAGCAATTTGCAACAATAAGATTCAACTCAAAGGAAACAACTAGCTGGAAGAGAGGTATTATTTTAAAAGCACTGTTCTGTGGGACTATCTTCCAAATAGATAAACAAGACAGCAGGCATCCACCCACACAGCCAGCAGGCACATGGGGCGGCAGGAGGCGATTACCACTTGCTGCAACACTTGAGATTAATGACACCTGCTTCATCAAAGAAAATACTCCACACCAGAAGAATCTTGAAAGTCCTTTTTGATATTTACACTGCAAAATGTTCCAATGAATAGGTGATTCATTAATGTGACAGCATATAAATGCATTCTTCCAGCTTCTTTGTTCTCTGCATACGGGATGGATAAGAAGGTCTTGAACTCCAGCCACTCTCCAGCTTCATAAGATACATCTGGCTAAAACAATCTTTTTCTAAAAGTGTAAGGGACCCCACTTTTTTGTCCCTAAAATATTCTTAATAAAGCCAAGAAGAGAAATAAATATATATACACACCCACACCCACACTCATACCCATACACCAGTGGGTGGTTCCGGATCCTGTTGCAACTGGTACGGTTGCAACGGGGCCCGGCGTGCACCACATAAATGTGTGCACGGCATGCACACACACATGCAGCATGCACACACGTGCAGCGTGTGCATGTGTACTTACCTCTTGCAACACCTCTGCAATCCTCCGCAACACTCCAGTTGCTTGGTGGAGCATCGCACAGACGCCGTGCACTCCATGAGCTTGCGCAGAAGTGCTGAAGAGCTCAAATACAGTTAAGGAGCTCAGGCGGGCAGGTGGGCCCTCCGGAGCACTGTACTGGAATGGTATCCAGTGCTCTGGGCAAGCACTGGTGTGCTCGTACTGGACATACCGCCTGCAACCCACCACTGATACACACACACATATATATTAGAGTTTCCTGCACTGCTTTTCTCTTTTCAGAAAAACGAAGAGAGCAAATGCTTCCCCTGCTGCTTCAACAGCATCCCCAGTGCCCCCTACTTTCTTTTCCTGGGGTTTGAGTGGGCCTTAAAAAGGAGCAGAAATGCCTCTGACCCAACTAGGTAAAACTCAGATTAACAAATTGGCTTTTTGCCAATGTCTGTCTGACTGCCTCAATTTACTGCAAAAAAAAGTTTCATGATGGTGGAATGAGACAATAAAATTAGGAGTCTCACCCAATAGCCTATCAGGGAACCATTTGAAGAACATTTAAAAACAGCTCACACTTGAATCACTTGTCACCTGTTGCCTGTGTTCACCTGTAGAAACTTCCAATAAATTGTAGTCTTATGCAAATCTTCTTTCTTCCCTATTAATAGGGCTCCATTATGCAGGCATCTGTTATAACAGATGGAAAAATGACAGCACCTTTGTCTCTTTATGTATTTGGAGGGCATCAATAATCTCTAGTGAATACAACCATTTTCAGTAAGTTTCAGGATACAAAATGAGCATCTTTGTCATCTGGTTCTATGATTTCCTTTTGGCAAAACATGGAACAGGATAAACAATATTCTTGCTATGGTCAAGAATCAAAACAATCATCTAATGGCAAACAAGAAGACATTTTAATTTTATGGAGGTTTATTAGAAATACAACTTATCTTCCTATACGTGGAAAGAATTTTAGAGGCAGAATCCCGTTACCTTGACTAAAGTAGAGTCCACCATAATATACATACATACATGCATACATTCACCCATGAAATACAATAAAACTCGCTTAGAGAGGACTGTAAAGCACTGTGAAATGGTATATAAGTCTAAGGGCTATTGCTGTTGCTAAGTAAAATAAATTGCTTTCTTATCTAACATACAAATGTTTATTTGTATCTTAGATTTATAATCCATGTTTGTAGGGGTATGTAGCACTTCCTATTTTTGAATATAATACATTTTCCTTAGCTGGAATGGTGATATAGGTAATTTTCCTTTTCTTTTTCTTCCTTACTCTTCAAAAGTTTTAAAGGCAAAATGATATGCAATGGATTATCTGTAAATATTTTGTGTTAACTTTCTTTATATTTGTTTTGGAAACTATTTCTTAGGAAACATCAAATGATTTCTGTTTTGCATTATGTAATTTAATGCATTCCAGTTCTTTCTTTATAAGGAAGTGGAAAAAATAACTCCCATTATTGGATGACAGTGGTAAACTACATCTTCAGTTTTGACTCCTGGTGCTCATTGCTGTGACCTTGCTGTTTTTCCTTCACACTGGGAATTTTTTAAAAACAGCATTTCCTCCTAAAGGTTTTAATTCTACTTGTGTTATTTCTGAAATGGCTGAGAATATTTTTTTCAGGTGCTTCTAACTGGGTTTAATAAGTATTCAACCGCAAAACTGCTATTCTTCCTTCAAGGAAATTGTGGTTATTGCCCCAGTGCCTTTCACACCCACCGCTATCACTGAATACTTGAAAAATGTTGACATATTTCTTATAAATCTTTTGGCTTTCTTTTCCATGCCCCTGATAATATGCACTGAATTTGACCTCAGGCAAAGTTTCATTGACAGGTCTCTTGGAATGAATACTAATTTAACCTTCTATTTCCTGAAAGTTTGCTTTCATTGATGATGTTGCTAATTTTTATCTATCCTTCCCTGCCATGGTACTTCTGGAACACCATTCCACCCCCTAACTTCTGAGATTAAACAGGTCTCATAATCCTGGCCCTATTTAAATGATCTTTTAAAATTTAACTCTCATCAGCCCCAAGATTACTACTGGTGATAAATCCCTTGTATGGTGTTCTTATTTTAAATGAGGGTTGTTTCTGGACTTTCATTCTTTTTTTCCTGCATTTGTAGTATTGTACTACATACTTTAAAGGCTGCAGCTGGGGAAAGAAACCACAGAGTCAGGTAGAGCATTCCAGGCATTGACCACTCTGTTGCTGAATTCATATTTTCTGTAATCGAGTTTGGAGCAGTTTACCTTACGTTTGTACCTATTGTTGTGATTGAAGTTGAAGTAGTCTTTGACAGGTAGCAGATAATTGTAGCAGATAATTTTATGTACTATGCTTAGATCAGACTAAAAGCAGCGTAGTTTTAAGTTGTTTAAGTCCAAAATTTCAAGTCTGGTGGCATAAGGTGTTCTGTTGTGATCAGAGGAGTGGAGGACTCTTCTCATGAAATATCTCTGGACTTACTCAATTGTATTAATCTCTGATATGCAGTGCAGGTTTCAGACAAATGAACTGTATTCGAGAATTGGTCTAGCAAATGTTTTGTATGTTCTGGTTAGCAGTACAATATTACCAGCGAAGAAGCTATGCAAGATTAGGTTAACAACTCTTAATGCTTTTTTGCCAATGTTGTTACAGTGGCCTCTGCAACATTCCCTCCACTCGTCTCCATCTTGTATTCTTGTATTATTTAACTTAGGTACAGCTTATACTATTTTTCTCTGTTTTAAATGAATGAAAAATTAGCCAGGGGAGAGCAAATAAAAGAGAGAATGGTTAGAGAAGTGCAAGAAAATAGAAATTGATAAATGCCTTGGGCCAGGCTTAGCTAAAAGACCTATGCTTACAAAAACATTCTTATACATACAAATCTCATCATATTTCAAATAAAATGATTCTCAGGGCTAACAGAATCAATGTTATTTTTCTTCAGGAAGAGCTCTGTTGGGGAACTTCTCTTTAGAAAACTTTCTGCCCAAAAACTCACTTTCTAGTGATGCTTACACGCAAACTATTGGTGGAGATGCTGTAGAAAAATTACTGTTTAAACCAAAGTCCACAGATGAACAGAGCATTTTAGTAGCAACAAACATGCAGTGACCCTAACATTGCATGTCGCTATCCCTCCTCTGGTTTTTTTTTATAAATCATCACTTCGCCCAGCTTCAAAGGGCTCTTTTGATTTGAAGATTCTATGAGTGAAGCACCAATTCAAAGTTATTTTGTGAAGCAGCATAATCCTTTTATAGAGTGGAAGAAAACTATTGTGTTGCTTCACTTGTTTTTGTTCTCCTCTGAGGGTCTTCTAGGTGCTTCTGTTGCTGGAACTGTCAGAGGACAAACTGCATCATCGCAATTAAAGTTGAATGTTGATTTCCTTGCACAAGCTACCAATCTTTTCTTTGAAAACCTCTCATGTGAAAAGCCTACACAACAGGGGAGGCCAGGCACCAAAAGCCGCCTTCAGATGAAAACTAGGATCACAGGATTCATCCCTAATATTCTTTCCCAATTCAACTATTCTTCACATTATTTGTAACCAGCCCTGGGTTAACCAGCAAGCAAACTATACATGTGTTAGGGCACCAAGGGAAGGAGGAAACCACAAAGAATTCCTCCCTCTAATTGCCATGCTCTTAGTTGTTTCATTGCCACATTTGATTTTAGCCAGGTTTTTTTTTTTTATTGTCCTTATCTGCCATGTTCAATTTTAATTGGCATAGTTTTAAAGATGTCATCTTTAGCCATGTTGAGAGACTAAAATTTAGAAGTTTGATTTGAAAGTGTCATTACGTATCACATTTGTTTCTATCTCATGGAGTGGAAGTTTCATTTCCATCAAGATTCATCACTGTTCGGTTATGCTTAGGGCATTAGTGGGCCTTAATAAAGAAATAAATAAAATTGGAACAACCTGATCCTGCAATGCTTCTTCTGAACAATTATATTAGCCTGATTCACACTTTTTTAAATTATAGTAAATAAGAAAACTTGTGGACTCCTCTGATATTTAAATCAGCAGCTAGGAAAACGGTAGCATATAAATATCTAATATGATATAGTTATAAGATGGTGAATTTGCACAGAGATTCAGGTCCACTTGGTGATTAGGAGACTGTTGCACTCTTATCCTAACTCCTGGGGTTATTTTTATTGGGATACAATGAAGGAATTGTTTAAAGTTTAAAGTTTAATAACATTTATATGCCGCCCAATCCCGTAGGACTCCGGGCGGCTTACAATACAAAATAAATCAAAAAAGAATAGAAGGAAAGAAAAGATAGATTTAAAAAACACACCATACACTCCGTTCTAAGTGGGGCTGGACCGTATTTTGGGGTCAACAGCCCCAGGCCTGCCGGAACAGCCAGGTTTTAGTGGCTTTACGGAAGGCCGAGAGAGTGGGAAGGGTCCGGATCTCTGCGGGTAGATCATTCCACAGGGCTGGGGCAGCTACAGAGAAAGACGTCTCCCGAGTAGTTGCCGACCAGCATTGTCCGGTCGACAGTACCTGAAGGACACCCAGCCTGTGAGATCTTATAGGTCATTGGGAGGTATGTGGCAGGAGGCGGTCCTGCAGATATCCAGGTCCCAAGTCATGTAGGGCTTTAAAGGTAACGACCAGCACCTTGAAGCGCGTTTGGAGACTGATGGGAAGCCAGTGCAACTCGCGGAGGATAGGTGTAACATGGGTGCACCTAGGTACACCCGATATCGCTCGCGCAGCTGCATTCTGGACCAATTGTAGTCTCTGAACACTCTTCAGGGGCAGTCCTAAGTAAAGCACATTATAGTAATCAAGCCTAGAGGTGACGAGAGCATGAGTGACCATTTGAAGTGCCTCCCGGTCCAGGTAGGGCCGCAACTGGTGCACCAGGCAAACCTGGGCAAAAGCCCCCCTGGTCACAGCCGACAGGTGGTATTCTAATGTCAGCTGAGAATCCAGGAGGACTCCCAAGTTGCGGACCCTCTCTGAGGGGTGAAGAATTTCGCCCCCCCCCCAGGCTAAGAGATGGAATATCTGGTCCGTTCTTGGGGGGCAACATCAATAGCCACTCGGTCTTGTCTGGATTGAGTGCCAGCTTGTTTACTCTCATCCAGACCCTGACAGCCTCCAGGCACTGGCACATCACTTCTACCGCTTCGCTGAGTTGGCATGGAGCAGACAGATACAACTGGGTATCATCCGCGTATTGATGATATTTGATCCCGTGCCGACGAATGATCTCACCCAGCGGCTTCATGTAGATGTTAAATAGGAGGGGGGACAGGACCGAGCCCTGAGGCACCCCATATTTTAGGGGCCTGGGGGTCGACCTCTGTCCTCCAACCAACACTGACTGCGACTTATCCGAGAGGTAAAAGGAGAACCCCCATAACACGGTGCCTCCCACTCCCACCTCTCCCAATCGTCGCAGAAGGATACCATGGTTGATGGTATCGAAGGCCACTGAGAGGTCAAGAAGCACCAGGATAGAGGAATATCCTCTATCCCTGGCCCGCCAGAGATCATCGGTCAGCGCGACCAAAGTAGTTTCGGTCTGTCGGAGCTGAAAGGCCACCACCTTCTCAACAACCTTCCCTACAAAAGGGAGGTTGGAGACTGGACGGTAGTTTTTAAGAATAGCTGGATCCAGAGAAGGCTTCTTAAGGAGGGGTCTTACCACCGCGTCCTGTAAGGGCAGCGGGAAAGATCCCTCCTGAAGAGAGGTATTAACAATCCTCTGGAGCCAGCCTCGTGTAACCTCCCTGCTGGTCGAAACCAGCCAGGAGGGACACGGGTCCAGTAAACAGGTGGAGGTACTCACAGCTCCCATGGCCTTGTCCAATTGTCTTAATTGGGGATTTTAAAACATGGGTGCCATGGAATGATTCTTTTAAATGCACCAAATTTCATAAATCTTATAAGATATCAAATATTCTTTAAGAAATACATTCATTCTGAGAGTCCCTGGACACACAAATTCTGCAGTGCCAACTATGTTGTTATCCTCAGAGATACAGATACAAAAGCCTTGTATGAGCCTTACTCATCCAAGTGGTAATTTTCTTTTTCTTTTTTTAATTTTTATTTTATACACATAAACACGTCAACAAAAACAAACACATGACTTAAAACAACATAGGAACAAGAAGTTCCATCATATATCATACAGCAGTTCCGTATCGGTTTCTTTACAGTTAGTGTTTTCCCTTCTATACATTTCTATCTTGTATTCATGGTCTCCTTATTTGTTATCCATTTTTATGTACAATTTTATATTTATTTATGCTTAGCTATTTATAACAAAGTATTGTTTACCTATATTGTGTTTTATATTCTTACTGTCATTTATTCTCTTACATACAATTATAGGTATACATTCACATAGTTATTCTTTTTCTTTGCCATTCTTATACATTTGTTATTCCATTTAAAAGGTTATAATATACAGTTTGAGTTGTTTTGTTTACCATCCCTAGTGCCTGTTGTAACACCACCACTAGAGCCAAGGTGGCGCAGTGGTTAAATGCAGCACTGCAGGCTACTGCTAGATCATCAGGTTAGCGGTTCAAATCTCACCGGCTCAGGGTTGACTCAGCCTTCCATCCTTCTGAGGTGGGTAAAATGAGGACCCAGATTGTTGGGGGCAATATGCTGACTCTCTGTAAACCGCTTAGAGAGACCTGAAAGGCCTATGAAGCGGTATATAAGTCTACTGCTATTGCTATTGCTATTACCATATTTTTACTTTCTTTTCTCCCTCCCTTCCTTCTCTACTTCCTTCCTTCCTCCTCTCCTTCCTCTTCTTTCTTCCCTTACCTCTCCCCTACTGCTACCCTCTCTCTTCCCTTCCTGCCTTCTCTCCTTCTCTTTCTCTCCCTTCCACCCACCTCTCCTTACCTCTTTCTTCTTCCCTTACCTCTCCTCCACTCTTCCTCTTCCTTTCCTACTATCTCTCCTTCTCTTTCTCACCCTTCCACCCTCCTCTCCTTTCCCTTCCTTCTTCCCTCCCTTCTCTACTTCCTTCCTCCTCTCCTCTCCTTCCTTCTCCCCTCCCTTTCTTTTTCTATTGTAATAGCTGTCTCTTTCAAATCTCAGTTTATGTTTTCTTGGGGATGGTATTTCCACAAACCCTTATAGTTTCATATATTTCCTTTTTTCTCTTTCGTTCTACAGTCTATATGCCAGCCATCGTCCTGATTTGATGGCTTATTCCAAGTAATTCAGTCTGACTAATTTTCTGTGCTAATTCCTTTTGAGTTATTAAATTGGTCTGCCCACTCATTTGGTTCTATTTCAATTTTGTCTACTTGATTACATAGTCCAGATGAAATCCAAGCCTTGTCAATTCTTACTTCCTGTATACAGGCTATATCTACTTTCAATTTCTTAAGTTTATTAAACATCTGGGCTCTTTTTTGGGGGGGCATTTAGTCCATTCAAGTTTATCGAGATAATTGTTATTTCTTGATCCATCTTTAGCTGGGGTTGGTTTTTTTTTACTTCTAGTTTGTATCTGACTTTTCCCTCTCATGCCTTCGTTCTCTGTCTCTCTCTTTCTTGCCTCTGCTCTTCTCTCCTGTTTCTTTCCTTGTCACCTACTGTTTCTTCCTCTCGACCCCTACTTTTTAGTCCCTCCTTACTACTTTGTTCTTCTTCTGCTTTGCTATATTCTTCATAGAATTTCTGTGCTTCTTCTGTATTCTCTATCTTATATCTTTTTCCTTGCCAAGATATCAGAACCCCTTCTGGTACCAACCATCAGTACATTGTTCTATTTTTTATTTAACTGGTTTGTTAAAAATTGGTACTGCCTACGTTGTTCCCGAATTCTCTGTGGAATCTGTTTGAGCGTGATCAACTCTTTTCCCTGTAATGTAATCATCTCTTCTCTAGTTTTTTTGTACACTTCGTCTCTCCTTGTTTTTTTAGCAAATCTTACATGCACTTCTCTCGGGAGTCTATGTCTTCTGGCATAGTTAGTATGCACCCGATAATGCATCGACTTCTCCTCTCAACTCTTGTTCTTTTCTTTGGAGAATTTCAGTGAAGATTTCAATCATTTTTCTTTTCAGATCTTCCTCCTTCTCTTCCGGTATGTTTTGGAATCTTAGATAGAATGCAGCTCTTTCATTTTCAAGTTGGGTTATAGATATTTCTAGTTCTTTATTAAGTTGTTTATATTCCAATAACATTTTTCCCATCTTCTGCTCTGCTTGTTCTATTTTTTCTTCCATACACTGGATTTTCTGTTCATTAATTGCTAAGGCATTCTGTATACTTTCAATTTTGTCATCTACATTTTTGATAGTTCCTTTCAATTCTCCCATTTCATTTTTCATTTCTTCATGATTCCTCCTTGTCTCTTCATGATTAGTAGTTGTCACTTCCTGGCTTTTTGCCAATGTCTCTTGTATCACCTGGAGCATCAATTGCATACTCTGCATCGTTGGAGCTGGCCCTATTGTTCCTGCCATCTTTTCGCCTCTCTCCAAACCCAACGCATTCTCAATTGATCTTTGATTTGAGGAAGGGGGTGTGGCTGAAATCACATTGGGTGTAGTTTTTTTCACTAATTTTATTGAAGTTGCCATTTTTATCCCCCTATTTATCCTTGCCCACAATTGCATATAAGTTTTACTTTACTTTACTTCTACTTTATCAGTAATATCAATAATATAAGTAATTGTATATTTCAATATTTAACAATAGTTAACCTTCCTTAATATCACGTTTCAATACCTGAACATTCCTATATACTATTCAATTCTATTTGGTCTTTAATTAATATATATCATAGATTTATATACCACGCTATTTTCTTATACCAATAGATGTCTCTCAATTTTATCATTTATACATGTATTCAATTCTAGTAGTTAGTTTATCCCTATGTGTATATATCAACTTATGTCACCATTGGTTTTCTTGCAGATTTCACGGTCCAAATTTACAGTCCACTAGGTGTCACTCTTCCCTCACAGAGACTGTTAATATCCAGGTTTCCAGCAAAGAAGTAAGGAAGAAGTCCCTTCCAAAACATTCTTCTCTCTCTGACACTGTTCCGAGGCAAATAATTATCAAGTACTTATAAGTTCAACTATTCTTTGGGGAAAACAAAACAGCAGAAGGAAGAAGGAGAAGAAAAAGAAAAAACAACTAAACTACCAACCCGATTGTTAAAAAATCTGAGCTTTCCAAATCTTCTTGGCAGATATTATTTTCTACTCCTGTTGTCCAGGCCAGGTTTTCATTCTCACTTGGCCAATTCCTTCAAGTTATTCGGGCTGTCCCTTCCAACTCAGCAAACTCAGCGTCTCTGCTTCACTTCTTTTCGGCAAAATTGAACTGCAAAAACAGTCTCCTTCCCAGGGCCTCCTTTTTCCAG
Organism: Thamnophis sirtalis; assembly: GCF_051295495.1. NCBI lineage: Eukaryota > Metazoa > Chordata > Lepidosauria > Squamata > Natricidae > Thamnophis > Thamnophis sirtalis. The sequence continues at coordinate 42,682,591 of NW_028261390.1, read as the reverse complement.
CTCACCCTCTCTGCCAATTTCGCATTGACCTCCTCTTTGGGTTGTCAGCAATAGTAACAAATATCCCGTTTTCAACTGCTTCCCTCTCGGCTTCCTTTCTTCTTATGCGGTTGCCATCGCTGGTCCTAACCAAATGGCAGGATAGTTCCTCGTCCATTTAGGGGGTTTCTCCTATCCACTGGGGGATTTCCTTATCACCCCAGCATCTACAGAGTAGCCCCTTTAATCTGCTGGCCCCTTCAGGATCAACAGTGCTAAAAAATGAGCCCAAACGAAGAAGTTAGAGTTAGAGGTTAGGAGAGCTCCCTTTCCTCCACTCTAAGCACAGTGATGTCACCACAGGAAGTCTCCCAAGTGGTAATTTTCTATTTGACAAAAATGACTAGAATGTTATAATATATGGAGGTCATTTTCATTTTGTCTACACTCCTACCTACATTTTTTAAAAATATTTTCCCTAGAGGTGGTCTATGTTTTCCTCCATCTCTGGTTCTGTACTAGGAGTTTGAGGGCTTTACGCAGGATCTTGGCTGTTCCCAGCACTCAATTGTTTTGGATAGAGACTCTGATGTTCTTCCTGTTGGAGCCACTCTTCCATCTTTAAGAGTCATAGGCCCACCTTCTTCTACCACCACTAGGTCAATTTAGGCTTTTACTTTCCATTTGCTCCATATACAGGAAGTCCTTGAGCTGTGGGTGGAAATGTCTGTCCATATTTTAGAGAGAATGTTACTGAAGCCCCACCCACCCATCAGCCCCCACCTTTTGGCCTCTGTCTCCCAGCAATTTGCCTCCTTGCAGAAAACAGCAAACAGCCTGGTCAGCTTCAGCACAGCCTGATTTAGCACAAGCAGCTGATTGAGGGTTGGAACTGCCTCCTGGAATGCCACCTATCAGCTGTTCCAGGCTGTGGGGATCTCTACTGCCACTATTGCCACCTCTGTGCACCTCATTTTCAGCCTCCCTGTGTCCCATTTTTATCCTCCACATCTTATAGTATGAAAAATATGGTATATACACATGCCACATATAGCAAAAAGAGGAAACGTGAGAGTTCGCAAGGTTGATGCTATATGGATCAAAATTGTGACTGAATCTCAATGTTTTACTTTGAATACCATGAAGCCACCTCCCAGAAGGTAACAAGGAAAACATATCATGAAGAGGATGTATAGCATCCCAGACAATACTGTGGTTTCTGCTCAAGCATCGCCTATGTGCTATGTCCTGGAAGTGAAATAGCAATAATTTTTTCTGCTGTCCTCACCACTCTCTGCACCACCTTCCTTTCTGAAGCAGTAATGCTTCCAAACCAGACAGGATGAAATATGCAATATGACAGGATGCTCTCGATTGTTCCTCTATAGAAAGTGGTAAGGACAGAGGAAGGGAGATGAACTTTTCTCATGCAATGCAGAAAATGCAGGTACTGCTGTACCTGCTTTACTAATGTCTCCCTCATGAGTGACAAAGCTAGCCTACTCATTAGCTGCACATCAGGAACTTGATTCTACTAACCACTGCCATAGGTGAATCACAGGTGTGTGGCTGTGGCTGTGTTTGCCTTTTCTGAAATCAGTAATGATCTCTTTAGTTTTTCCTATATTTTAAAAGGGCCATTTTTGTTATATACTAAACTCTCTACCTCCTTGCATAAGCACTCTCATTGTCATCTTGAATAAGGGCATTACTGTTGTATCATCCGCATACTTCCCAATATGATTGGTGGCAAACCTAGCACAACAGTCATAGGTCAACAGGATGAACAACAGCAGATGTAGGACATAGCTCTGAGGACAAACTGTGCTCAAAAAAATGGTGTTAGAAATATTAGTCCCAACTTGCACATACTGGGGCCTATCAATAAGAAAATCAAGAATCCAATTGCACAAAGGAGTGCTAAAGCCTAAAAGACCCAGTTTGTCTACTAGATGCTGAGGAATAATTGTATCAAATGCTGAGCTGAAATGGACAAACAGTATTCACACATGAATGTTTTTTCCTCTAAGTGCACCAAGCTCAAATAGGACAACAGGAGAAATAGCATCCTCTGTAGAGCAGTGTGGACGATAATACATACTTTCTATAAAATAAGAGATGCATTTCTGGTCTCTCAATCTTTTTCCTTCCCTTACTTCATTTCCTTGAATGAGCTAATTATTACTTGTGTGTTGAAAAAAGACTGGATTAGAGTACAAAAATATACAAAAAGCAAGAGATCTCTACCTTAGCACAGATGAATGGAGAATATATATGGCCTATTAATCATTGGAAGATAGATGTTTTAAGTCATTTTTCTTTGCTCAAGTGCTACAAGTAAAATGGAGAGAAACATTCCTAAGATATATTTCAAAAGTGATATTTATTTTAACATGAATTACAGTTCATTCATTGCAAATTTCAATAGTTCATATATATTTTTCGTTTGGCAATATCATTATCAAACTGGCAACAGATCCTGGTGTAAACTATTTGCAAAAGTTTTTGAACTGTAGAATGCCTAATCAGTAAAATCCCCCCCCCCTTTTTTTTCTGTTTTGCTAATACTGACAAAATGTGAAGTATTCAAATGCATTAAGCATGAAGCTAGTTTACTCGTCCTTATTGCAATATGAGAGAAATTCACCCTGGGAACATTCTGTAGAATTTTTAATAGGTTCATTCATTATAAAATATGATCTTGTACCTGGAAAAAAACATGTCTATAGTTCTCAGAATAGATGCTGTGGAAGTTAATTTTGTTTCTCTGAGACAGAGAATAAATGCAGTAGAATATAAACCAAGATATAGTACTGAAAACTGGAAAATTGCAAAACAAAGATGGGCACAATCTTTTGGGTACAAACTTATTTTAATTATGGTCTATGAATTAAACTGAAAAAAATATTTGAAACTTGATTTATAACTTTATGAAAAATAATTTTACTTACCAAGGTTGATTCATAAATATTTTGTTGGGTTATTATTGGAACCAGCAATTTTTATTCAAGTGAGAAAATAATGAAGTCCTTCATAGCACTAAAGCTGGTTATCTGAGCAGGCATCTTCTTCCTAGTTACTACCTGTCCCACACAATCCAATAAAATCAGCATGTTTTTGATCCCATTAATTAATGAAAGAGTGGTGGGATCCAAGAAGGAGCTGTGTAGTACCTGAAATGATATTCTCTCTACCATTTACTCATCCCCTACCTTGATTTTATTTAATAAGCCCTTAAGACTTGGCTCTTGCCCAGGCCTTGGGCTAGTAGAAATGGCTGTTTATGAGATGCTTGGATTATTAGAATTAGTGTTATTTGTTTTTCTAGACATTAGATTTTTTGCATTGTTTGTATTGCATTGTTTTGAACTTTTTTTAAAAAAATTGCACACTGCCAAAGTTGTAATGGAGTTCAGCAGCCTATTCATTTAATATCATAAATAAATAAAGTTAAGCAAGTAAGCAAGCAAGCTATAGGAACAGAATAATTCTCAGTACCAAAGGTTTTGTTGTACTCTACAAGGAGAAGTATGTCAGTGCAATAGCTTCCAAATTTCCAATTGCTTTGATGGTCCTCAGGTTTATAAATCAATAGAAGAAACACTAAGACAATCATTAGCTGATAGGATTACTTAATTGCTTTTTTAAAAACATAAAAGCTTATACCTATATTAATTTTCCTAACGTATGTCTATTAGAAATATTATTAAAGTTCTTGTGTACCCTGGAATTGGTAGGCCAATTATGCTATTATTGAGGGCACTAGGCCAAAGAAAGCATATCTTTAGATCCACAACAGACTGATCAAATCGAGATAGCTGTAGGATATACAGCGTAAAAGGTTGAAGCTTACCAGAAGATCAAGAGCTGTGATCTAAAGGAGGATCTTGCAAGAGATAGGTTGACAGTATATAAAATTGTATAGTCTGAGAAAAGGTACATTCAAAGATACTTAGTGGCCTTGAGAAATATTGAATTGGATTTTTTTGAAAGGATTTGTTTTTAAAGGTTCTTCGAGGTCAAAGCACACACGTATACCCAACTGGTCATTCATCTTAGTAGACCATAACCTTAAATAAATGCACAAAGAAGTTCATTTTAGCTTCAATTTATAATTCTTTATAATGACTTTTCCTTAATTCAGCTGCTGCTAAAATTATATTTAACTTCCTCCTTATTCTTTTTCTGTTATTACTTGTTTCAGTTTACACTTGGGATATCTATTTACATGCTGTAGAGGTTTGCTTAAAAGTTAGTCATTCGGTTCCCTGGAATTTATTTCTTACTGTACATGCATTTTAGTTTTTAATAATTCTTAGTAAATTTGGTTAAAGTCTTATGTGGAATGTATCAGTGATTTTACAAAATATCTTGGCATGCTGAGAAAGTAAAAGAATGCAAGGATGATTTTTCATTCCCTTAGATTTTAAGATTTTAATCCTTAAGAAATAACATATTCAGCGTGCAGACATTTTCATTATTTAGTGCTTATTAATTATGATAATGATTCCTGATCTGCTAGGTTGATGAGTTCCAGTGTTGATTACTTTCAGTAAAACAATAAAAGAGCAATTTAACAAAAAGGAATAGTTGGGAAAAAAACACTTTTGCTGTTTTCTTAAAAGTTACAAATATAAGGGTTGTCATACATGTGGGGAATTGTGGGGAATTGCTCTAAAACACTGGAACAATTATAAAAGTCAAGGGAAGGAATATGCAGGGTTCAGACTTGGGTTGATTGCATAGGGTGGCAATACTCCACCTGTGGAAGGGGATCCTAAAGATAACAATGCTTTGTAGGCAGTGTACCAGCTTTCTGAGTTTTTTCTTGCGCATATAATAGACAGCTCTTCTATTACATCACAACACTGGTAATACCCTAATGTGTCTGTCACCCATCAGCAAGGGAACTGCTATCCTATGCCCTGTCTGAAATGTCTTTACAGGCAGTAAAGCACAGCTTAAAATCCCGTTTGGACGTGGTGAGGCTAAGGGGTTGCAAAGGTCCTCTGCCCTAAATTAATACCAACTAAATGCACCAGGCAAAACTGACCCATGGGATTTACCTTCTGCTCCACAAGATACCATGAACCCAAGATAACTTCATCCACAATTACAGGTTTTGTTGCTAATAAATTGCACTTTAAAGTCTTGTGAGCCACCCTGATTAATGATAAGTTTCCAGTGCATGTTTATCATGAGATCATGCAAATAACACAAATCACATAATTTGTATAATTTGGATGCTATGCAGATAACCTAACTTTATGCTATGGGATATAATACAATATAATGCATGCATGCATGCATGCATGCATGCATGCATGCATCCATCCATCCATCCATCCATCCATCCATCCATCCATCCATCCATCCATCTATCTATCTATCCATCCATCCATCCATCCATCCATCCATCCATCCATCCATCCATCCATCATCCATCTATCTTAGTATTCAAATGCTATTTTACTATCCTTATAAGATACATGCCAGTGAAGCCACAATTTTTAGTTGCATGATATATGTAGTTGTGAACATATGGATATTATAGGCTGGGAAGATGGTTATTAACAGTATTACATTATTTCCAATTTTCATAATCCCTCTTCATTGTTGTTTGTTCAGTGTCTCTCTGCATTTTTAGTTAAGAATTTAATCAGCTACCATTTTCAATTAAAAATGCTAGAAACCAGAATGTTGTATTATTAAAGATCTGCTAGGGGGCAAAACTATGCACTAGTGATTTCAGATGGCACCTAGTAAACTAACTTGTCATTTAATAAAAAAGCACACATGTTCTGAATGATTCTGGCCAACATATATTCTAAAATACATATTAAAATATGTTACATTAATCTGATTTGAAAGAGTTTCATATTATACTGGAAATGTGACCACACAAAAAACATAGCATTATGTACTATAGAACATTGGCAAAAGATATTCCTGCTAGCTTATTATAATATATTATTTGTTTGCCCTACTGACAAGCCAAGGTTAGGGATAACCAAGAATGCTTCCAGGAGTCAAGGTTCAAAAATTCAAGATGGTGATGACTTCCTGCCCTTTCTTAATGTGGTTGCCACCTGATTTTTTTTTTACACCTCATGAATATCCTGCTGACTGGAGTTGCAATAGAAGCAGCTGAATTCGGATTTTAACTTAAATATCTCCGTTTTAAGGTCTTGAGTTCTATTCAACAAAGTAACTGTATTTATGGTGACTATTAGCAAAGCTTCTTTAAAAGGCTGGATTGATGTAATGTGCTAAATCATGTTTAAATGGCTTTTAAAAAAACATTAAAATGATAATAATGCAAAATACAAATGTGTTTAGGTGTGAATGTGAATAAACCACGATTTAGGATAGTAAATTATGGTTTGTAACTATATCTTGGATTTGGCTTACTGATGACAACTAATGCAACCTGTTGACAAGGATAGGACAATGGGCAATTTCTTTACCATTTCTTTGTTTTGTTTCATACAAGCCTCTATCAGTTCACAGGAATAAAGGCAAGAGTATGAAACAGTAGATCAAACTTTGTTTTGTTCAACCAACTCTAGTTTTTAGAGAATCATAAAAATGTAATATGTAAATATGGCCATAAAGTTTGGCTCTTGCTTTTCTCTTGCAAAATAAATATACAGGGATCATGATTGCATTGATGATATTACCTACCTAGGTATTACCTACATAGATTCAGCAGTTAGTGAAATGTTTCCAAGAGGAAAAACAATTCAACCTCAGCTGTGTATGTTCTCCACTACAAGAGCAATGGAGTCATGGTGTGTCTAACCAGGGTGACCTTTGAAAGAGTCAAGCCACTGATGGGTATTCTATGACACAGTGTTTGCTAATAATAACTTGGGAGCTAAGTCAAAGAAATTAAAGAAATAAATCAGACAGAACTGCTTACCATTTTTTTTTAAGCAGAACATTATGTTGGCAACCCAAGCAAAAGAAAAAGAATGAAAGAAATCCTTAATGGGTTAATAGACACTCCTGTGATGAGATTTTTCCTTCTCAATAATGTTTGCCACTTCCAAGGGTTTTATGAAGCCCATTGTTTTCTGCATCCTATATTACATGAGCTTCAGAGTCTTCTGATTATTCCTATTTCTGTAATCTTCTGATAGGAAAAAAAGGCAAAATGGATAGAGAAACAAAGTGACAGCAGATCAATCAGCTTTCTCAGTTGTGTAAATAACTCTGTACACAGTGTCCCTTAGAAACACCATATGTATTCTCTGATTTAATCCAGATATCTATGCTCTACAGAAGGTGGCTCCCAAGTAAATTAGTTATATATCCATATTTCCTGATATTGCCCCAAAAAATTAGTATTTCTGATAGATGTACTGCCCTACTTATAATTCTGGTAACACCACAAAAATGCTATTAAGATTAATGATCAACCGATTAATACTAGGAAGGCATTTGCAATCCAATGGTCTTTATCAATGAAGCACATAGAGAACATTTTGTATGTGAGTTCAATGGTTCAAGGAGCAACACCATTCTTGGAATAAAAACTGCCAGTAATGCACCTATTAAACACTTGTGTGGGATTTCAGAAAACCTTGACTCAAGAAAGCAATACTTTTGGTGCCTTAAAAAAAAAAGATGAGGGATGGCACCACCACACTGGCACCCAGCCTCAACAGGACTTGCTTGTCAAAAGCAGAGAAATGTCCTCTGAAACCAAATAAAGAAAAAGAAGATATACAGGTTTGTAGAGATCGTGCCCATTATTTACATATGGACAAGAATGCAAAATAATAATAATAATAATTGTAATAATAATAATAATAACAACAACAACAACAACAACAACAACTCCGCCATTGCCGGTCCCAAGCCCGGATGAGAAAGGAGGAGGGTTGGGGTCAGGTTGGCAACCTAGCCCCATTTAAAAAAACCTGCCAACCCATACGATATGGTGAAAGAAACGAATAAAAATTTTATACCGCATCGGTCGTCGCGCAGGTTAGCAAGGGTCGCGGCAGATGTTGGGGTCCCTGGACATCCGTCGACAAGTGGGCTACAAGTGGACCAGTCAACAAAACGACAAAAATATAGTGCAGATGAAAACCGTGCCATAATGGCCTGTTACTACAACTCAGAGCCAGAAAAAAGAGGTTATTTAAAGCGAATGGATGAATTATGGAAAGAACAATATCCAGATTCAAATGTTAGTGAACAACGACTAGCAGATCAAAGGCGATTTATTATCATGGAGCATTTTCTGCTTAATGAGGAAAGGGAACGTTTGCCATCACTAAAAACTGTGCCTAAGAAAATTTTGGCCCCTATCATGAAAATGGTTAATGCAGTGTTTACAACAATTGAATCGGGATCCATCTTGGAAACGAACCAGTTAATATACAGCGCAGCTGTAATAGTCACTAATGAACTAGGCATTAAAATCAAAGTACCTAGTCACACAACAGAAAAAGCATCAAAGCCAAAGTGGAAAATCCGATTAGAACAAAAAGTCAAAAAATTAAGGGCAGATGCTAGTAACTTAAACAACATGCATGAGCAATGGCTTAAAAACAACAAAATCATAGATCGGCTAATCAGAAGATATAGATTGGATACAAGAAACATCAATGAAGCTATAGAGATTGTAAAACAGCAGATAACAGCAACAGCAATATACCAGACATCACACTGGTTGAGAAAAATAAGGTCACAATCATAGACATCGCAATACCAGGTGATAGCAGGGTTGCTGAGAAGGAACATGAAAAAGTTGCAAAATACCAGGACTTGAAATTCAACGACTATGGCACAAACCAGCAGTGGTAATTCCAGTGGTAATTGGCACACTGGGTGCTATTCTAAAAGCACTGGAATTACATTTAAAACAGTTAAAAAATGACAAAATCACCATCAGTCAAATGCAAAAAGCCGCACTGCTTGGATCTGCATGCATATTACGAAAATACGTTAGAACGTCCTAGGCCCCTGAGTGGGGCCCGACTAGTAACCAATGCCAAATCCGGCAAAACAACTGGCCACTGTGATACAATTGTACAATAATAATAATAATAATAATAATAATAATAATAATAATAATAATAATAATACTGGCGCATAATACACCAGACATCACACTGGTTGAGAAAAATAAGGTCACAATCATAGACATCGCAATACCAGGTGATAGCAGGGTCGCCGAGAAGGAACATGAAAAAATCGCAAGATACCAGGACTTAAAAATCGAAATTCAACGACTATGGCACAAACCAGCAGTGATAATTCCAGTGGTAATTGGCACACTGGGTGCTATTCCAAAAGCACTGAAATTACATTTAAAACAGTTAAAAATTGACAAAATCACCATCAGTCAAATGCAAAAAGCCGCACTGCTTGGATCTGCACGGATATTACGAAAATACGTTACGACGTCCTAGGCCCCTGGGTGGGGCCCGACTAGTAACCAATGCCAAATCCGGCGAAACAACTGGCCGCTGTGATACAATAATAATAATAATAATAATAATAATAATAATAATAAAAAAACATCTGCCTTTGTCTTGGAGAGGAAAGCCAGTTGGATCAACCCTTCTACCTTTGGTGCTACCTAATTCCATATTAATTCTTAAATCCATCTAATGGAGCTAACAACCTGGTGCCTTCCTGACAGTGACATGCAGTGAGGTTTATGGCTGGTGAAGCAGTCCTCTCCCTTGACACCCCAATGACTAAAGCATTTTCTTTCGCCCTCCTGAGCCTAAAGCACTTTCTTTTGCCCGCCTGTGCTCGCAGGAGAGCTCAGGTGGGCTGCCGTGAGCTCAGGTGGGCGAAAGAAAGCACTTTAGTCAGGGGGTGTCAGGAGAGAGGAGAGAATGCCTGAGCATTCTCTCCTCTCCCCCGACACCCCACTGTCAGGAAGGCACCAGGTTCTTAGCTCTAAACTGTCCGCTCACGGCAGAGCTCGGGGAGGCTGACGCGAGCACAGGCGGGCGAAAGAAAGTGCTTTAGTCAGTGGGGTGTCATGAGAGAGGAGAGAATGCTTGAGCATTGCATTTATTAAAGAAAAAAAGGAAATTTGAAGGAAAAGAGGGAGCATGGGCATCAGGAACGGAGAAAGAGAGGAGGAAGAGTAAGCATGACGCTGCAGCTTTAAACAGAATGACACAGTTGAAGCCTCTAAAAAATGCACCCTCTACTATGAGGCAGGAGAACTGCAATGTGCTCTACATGGGGCTGCCCTTGAAGAGCATCCGGCGACTTCAGCTAGTCCAGAATGCGGCCGCGCGAGTGATCGTGGGCGCACCACGGTTCGCCCACATAACACCGATCCTCCGTGAGCTGCGCTGGCTACCTGTTGATCTCCGGGTGCGCTTCAACGTGCTACTCACCATTCATAAAGCTCTCCATGGTAGTGGATCTGACTATTTGAGAGACCGCCTTCTGCCAATTACCTCCCTTCGTCCCATCAGATCGCATAGAGTAGGCCTCCTCCGAATTCCATCCGCCAGTCAGTGCCGACTGGTGACTACACAGAGGAGAGCCTTCTCGGTTGCAGCTCCGACGCTTTGGAACGATCTCCCTGTGGAGATTCGTACCCTCACCACCGTCCAGGCCTTCCGCACAGCCCTTAAGATCTGGCTATCCCGTCAGGCCTGGGGATAAGACCTGTACTTGCCCCACCCGAATGTTGAATGAATGTTGTGTTTTATCGGTTTATTTTTTTTATTCACACTTTTTTTTTCTTTCTTGTGTTTTGTCCTACACTCCCTTCCCATTAATTGTAAGCCGCCCTGAGTCCCCTCAGGGAAAAGGGCGGCCTATAAATTTAAAAAAAAATGAAAAAAAAATGCCTCAACTACCTCGGGATTTTTTAGGCTTTTAACCCTCGCTTAACTCTGCTCAAGCACCTAAAAAGTCAGACTAGATGAGGCATGCATTTCTCCTGACTCATAATAGAGGGCACTTTTTTAGAGGTTTTTATAAACATGCAGTCATTCATGGTATGGCAGTAGCTAGCTAGCTGAACCTCAGCACTCGCCTTTTCCCGTTTACATTTTTTTTCCTTTTCATGATTGACAGTAGTGAGACTGTGCCTCCCCTGCCTCCACAGACTGCACGTCCTGCTTCCTGATGTATTTGAGATCCTATCTACTTCATCTGGTTGCACAATTGTGGTTTTAAAAAACTAGAGGGTACCAAATTGTTTGTTCCTTCCTTCCTTCCTTCCTTCCTTCCTTCCTTCCTTCCTTCCTTTCTTTCTTTCTTTCTTTCTTTCTTTCTTTCTTTCCACGGGGCAAGGATTTCTTACCGTCTACAATTCTGATAAAAACCATTTCTGTTCTGCCCTAGAAATACTAGAGACTGAATCATCTATTTGCAGTCTATGGCTGCAAATACCTGTCTCCTTTATAATTTTGCTACAAAGGAGCCAGACATGTTGAAGCTTTAATCAGACTTTTAATTGTAAAAGGGAAATAGAGAAGGCTGATAGCTTAATTCCAATCATTCCCTTAATATTATCATCCCCATCCATTTATAGATCAGCACTTAGCACTTTCATTTTCCTGTGAATTTTGCAGTTCCATTCATGAAGTTATTAAATGGGCCTATTAAAGGCAGAGATTAATTAGCAGGTAACCTATTCTATTGTATCTTTTATTATAATTCAAGATGAAGAAGCAGTTTAAAAACCGCTTGAAGTGCAGTAGCATTTCAGTGGCATCTCTCTTCATATTTTAAGAGGGTAGATAGCTATGGTTAAATAGCTTGTAAACAGAGTGCAAATCCTGGAGTGATCAACATCATTAGTCACTTGTTTAAAGGTTGTATTAGTTCAGAAACAGTATTGAAAAGTTTAGGAAGATTGTGACATGATGCAAAACGTCTGTGACTCATGTTTAAGTACAAATTAATGTGCCTGGGGAGCAATATATCAAAACTCGGGGTTAGGCCACCAGAAGTTGATTTAGCTGGAGGAGAATCAAAAGCAAAGATTCCCATAATTTGGGCTCAACTTCTTGTGATCTAGTGATCTTGGCAATGGAGTTAGCTTGAAGAAGAAAAGGATGTTTTTTCAGCTTCCCAAAATAGTCTATAGGCCTCAAATTCTCCAGGGATTTTCCCCATCCAAATACTATGGAAAACTAATGATTTTCCAATTGAGACCAGCTAAGGTCCATCAGAAGTTGCCATCTTCTTGAGAAGAATAAAAACTTGCAAACATAGCTAGTGGCCCACTTGCAGGAGCAAATAAAGTGTCTTCAGAATCTAAGATTACAATGTGGAGGGTGATATTCTCAAATATGCCCAATGTCATAATGCAGATTAGAAAAATTACTTTCCATACATTTGAAACCAAAGACTGAAACATTGAGGTTCAGCATTTCCCATCTATTTTCCCCAGTGATTATTTCCCAAACAAGGGCATTAGGGATAAATTGTTGTCATGAAAACCAGGGTCTCCAAATTTGGCAACTTTAAGACTTGTGAACTTCAATAATGGTTGGCAGGGAAATTTTGGGAGTTGAAAGTCTAAAAATCTTAAAGTTGCCGAGTTAGGAGATCCTTGATGTAAGCAAAGCCCCCCCCCCTGCATTTTTTTATATGCATTGCTCATCTCTGTTCTCTATCTGATGCTGTTCTATTCCAATCCAAGCTGGAGATGTTGGGTGTTGTAATCCAGTATATGTGGAAGATCTCAAATGAGAGCAGGCTTCAGTGTACAAGATGAGATGATTCTGAAAATAAGAGTCACCCCAGCCTGCTATTATAGCTGCCAACTGCTATTTAATAAAGAAAATTTAAGACTAAGGAGAATTTGTTTCACATTTGTTTTCTTAGCAGCAGTGTCCTAGTTCTAGACTAATTTATCTAAAAGACATTTACATTGATTAATGTCCCTTTAATAATTGACAGCTGCACTCATTTTCTGTCTTCTGAATTTCCAAAGCACTTTCATAGATTTTTGTTGTTATTCATGTTGCAAGATATGGGCACTTCGATCTTGCAGAATATTATTCTATGCAACAAAAATGGTGCATCAGTGTTTGGTAGTCTGGAGGATCTGAAACAGGGCAAACTGATGAGCTTAGCAGGATAAATACTCCAGGAAGATGAGCTAACAGAAAGTTTGGAATGCAGTCAAAAGCTACTTGGTCTGAGATCCCAAGACAGAGTTAGACATTTTAAAGAGCCTACTTGTTCCTCATTGGTTCTTCAGGTCATCTGCTCCTTGATAGGTTTGCATTGATTTCTGCAAGCAGTGGGATTGTGAAGGAAGACAGATTGTGGTGCAAGCCCTGCCTTTTTTCTAAATGCAGCACAACATTGCACCCAAAGAGGCAAAACATACAGTGTGATACTAGAAAACTACTTTCTTCATTCTCATGATAACAGCAAAAATGCTTGGAAGCTGCTGCAGAGATGCTTAATATTAAGGTCCTCTAACCCAGTGACCGCCAACTTTTTGGGCACCTGGGACCAGTTCTGCGGGGAGAGGTTTTTCTGCAGACCAGAGGGGACGTAGTTTTGCATTCTGCCTTCATCCCACAGATGGGCCTTTGCTTGTTTGCATGGCCTGATTTCTGGAATGCCGTGGACTGGTGCCAGACCATGGATGGTGGGTTCTAACCATTTCAGATAATGACACCTAAGTACCAATTCTTCTTTCAAGGTTTCCCAACGCAAACAGTAAGTAAAATATTTCTAGAGAATAATTGTGGAAGGACATTTCCTTTAGGATTTTGAATATGTATGAAATTGGTATACACATGTTAATATATGTACAATTCTTTTTAGTTCTCAACCTACACTTATCTTCCAGCCACACATTTCAAATAGACCTTGATTCAAAGTTTATCCTAATGAGTGACTGACACAGACTGAAGCAGTTTCTTGCCAGTTTTTAAGAGTGAGAATGGAGAGACAGAGAAGTTAGAAATGCATCTCTTTCTACTCCCAGGGGTTTCAAAATAAGTGCACTTCATCTTCAGACAAATCAGCTAACTCATGGAACTATGACAGTGACTTTAGTTCCACTTGCTCACTGCCAGGAGAGAAAAAATGTCTCAGCAAAGCTCTTGATGACAATAAGTGGATAGTTCATTTGGAGAACCAAACCATTGGTCTTTCTGAGAACAGCCTAATGAAAATGGCTTGCCTTGATTATGTTTCAGTGAAGGGTGAAATGCTTTGAGGATCAATGAGGCACGCTACTTGAAGGACTGAGCCATGACCCTGTCTCTATTTTCATTTTAGCCATTGACATCACCAGGTAGCTAGCAGAACCCTCTTTCTCTGAATCTTAGCCCCATTCACCCCCTTAGTTCTGAGTGGGGTTTAATTTTTATATAAATAAGATAAGAATTGAATACGGTTTTTCTCTGAGAATCATTTTTATGTGTGACTACTCAAAAGTCCCACAGAGTACTATAGATTTAATTCCAAGAAATCATTAGAGGATGGCCTTATAGAAGAGATGGGCAGCATACAAATTGAATAACAATAAAATAAAATATATAAATGACAAACTGAAATGCTAGGCAAGTACAAAGTATCCATGTTATTAAAGTGTTAATAAAAACCAAACACTTGTATTAGGACTTCTCTTGAATTAGGCTATTCTGATCAAGCATATCAAGCAAAGCATAGCTTCTGGAATTATTTACAGCTTTTTAAACAACAGTGGCTATACTTTGCTTGTGTTTTCCTGCACATGGGTCACATGACTTGAAGAGAGAGTTTGTCTTAGAATGCAGAAATCTCCAATATTCTAGATTGGTCTGCCATGAGAGTAAATTGGAAAACTTTTCAGGCCTTTTTCCCTATTACATCTCCAATCAGATAAAATCCATTTTCAACCATGATCTTTCTTTTGTAAGTCCCACGCCAATACCAAATTTGGTCCTGGTTTTTTTTGATGGGGTGAAGATGATAGGTGTAAATTTGATGGAAAGATGGGTCCCATCCAACCTACATGTCTAATGTTTGTCCAGTGGACTTCTCCCAAGATAGTTTAACTCAAGTTGAAATCCAACCCCACAGATTTACAGAATTATTTTACATATAAAAAAGAAAACAAGGGCACATTGATGTAGGTTTATTGGCAGCATTCATTGCAGAAATGAATTCATTGATTTGGTGTTACCCACTTACAGGATCCCCCCTCCCAATTTGCCAGGTTAGCCTAAAACCTGATATTGCTAGACTTGAATACAGCTCATCTGTCTGGAACCTGTATTGCATATCAGACATTAATACAATTGAATGAGTCCAGAGATATTTCACGAGGAGAGTCCTCCACTCCTCTGTTTGCAACAGAATACCTTATGACACCAGACTTGAAATTTTGGGCTTAGACAACTTAGAACTTTGCCGACTTTGATCTGACCTAAGCGAAGACATAAAATTATCTGCTACAATGTCCTACCTGTCGATGAATACTTCAGCTCAGTGATGGGATTCAAATAATTTAACAATTGGTTCTCTGCTCTAATGACCAGCTGGGTAGGCATGGCTCGGTAGTCATGTGACCATGTGGGTGTGGCCATCTCAACATCACTCATGTCGATGGGCACTTCACCTTAGCTGTTACAATGTAATAAGGGTTAATCGAAGAAGCAGTTTCTGTAAGCAGGTCAATAAAGATTAGTCTAGACAAAACATCAGAATGTTTCATTCCTACCTTCCTTATGGGATCAGCTATGAAAAGTGGGGGCGGGGGGGAGGAGATTTCTTGCAATAACTGGTTCTCTGAACTGCTTAGAAAGTAACAACCGATTCTCTCGAATAGGTGTGAACTGGCTAAATTCCACCACTGCTTCAGCTTCAACCACAACAACAGATGAGCACACAATAGATACAAAGTTATGGCAAACCATTTCAACTTGATTGCAGAAAATATGACTTCGTAACAGAGTTGTCAATGCCTGGAATGCACTACCTGACACTGTGCTTTCTTCCCCAAACCCCCAAAACTTTAACCTTTGACTGTCTACTGTTGACCTTACCCAATTCCTAAGAGGTCTTTAAGGGGCGTACATAAGCATACCAGTGTGCCTACCATCTCCATCCTAATGTTCCCTTGTATTCATATTCATTTCATGTATTCATAATCATGTTTATACTTATATCTGTTATCTAATTCATGCTTTATGAAATGCTTGATGAAATATAAATAAAATAAATAAAATAAATAAAATAAATAAAATAAATAAAATAAATAAAATAAATAAAATAAATAAAATAAATAAAATAAATAAAATAAATAATAAAATAAATAAAATAAATAATAAATAAAATAAATAAAATAAATAAAATAAATAAAATAAATAAAATAAATAAAATAAATAAAATAAATAAAATAAATAAAATAAATAAAATAAATAAAATAAAATAAATAAAATAAATAAAATAATAAAGAAAAGAAAGAAAAGAAAGAAAGAAAGAAAGAAAAAGTATTCTATTCTTAGGCTTAGTAACTAAGCCTTCCCTTTCTTGTTTTCTAGGTCCAGGTTCCTAAGATAGGAACTTGATAGAAAGAAACTCATCTTGGCTCTACCATTCAATTCTTCATAATGCAAATGTTGAACCTTTTGGCATTTTGCAATCATTATAGTTTTATTATATATTTTAAATATATTTATTATATGTTTGAAAACCAAGTTATTCTGCTTTTGTTATAAAATGCGACTTTGTCGTAGGTGTGTTTATTTTGATGTGATGTAAAAGTAGATCAAGTAATTTTAACTTCATACTAGAATGTTCTGTCCCACAGAGATGATTAATACAATGGTTCTGGGAAAATTCTCATTCTTAACCATCACATAGTGCTATGCGGATGAGAGTGAATACAGATAGATGAGCAATGATTATACCCTCTACATTGCAGAGCCAGAAATATAAGCACTGAATCAACACATTTGTCAACACATTTCAGAGATATAAAAATTATATGTACAATTTTGAAGCACATTCTGACTAATGAATGATTATTTGCAGAAAAACAAGGGTCAGATCAATACATAATCATACTTATTTTTGTTTCTTTTTAGATATCAAGAAGAATGCAATTGAAAAATAATGGAATTATTCTAGAATTCTTTAAAAGACACAAGCAACAAGTGCAAAAGCTTGCCATTGAAACAATCAAACCCTTTTCTCATATAGAGTTCCTGTGCTATTGACATCAGTCTCTGAAACCTGGACCCTAGAGTGTCCATTAATTCATGGTGTAAAGTTTGGCTTCATCTACTAATGCTACCTCACATAGAGAAATTAGCAGCGAGTGGATATTCTTTCCTAATTTTGGTAAACAGTAAACAAAGTGAGACCTAGTTAATATTTGGATGAGAAACAATCAGGAAATCTTAAGTAAGATTTAGTAAGTTAGCCTGAAAAAGTTAAGAAAACAATTCAGAATAAGGAAACAACAAACTTTGGTGGAAAAGAAAGTTAGTAGTGTTGACACTAGGAGCTGAATCCAGCTTGATGGCTTCTTTACTTTACTGAAGGCAACTTACACTGGAAATAGAGAACTGTTCCTATCCTATCCAGTTTTCAATTTTAAAAAAGGAGAAAAAAATAAAAATCAAGGGTTTTTCACTCTTCAAGAGACAAATGACTACTTTTTGGGCAATGAAAATATGTTCCAGAGTTGTTGAGTTCAGTTTTATTTCATGCTTCAGAATTTGGAATGCAGTTGACATATTGAGCTGATTAATATCCAAGTTCAAGAGTCAATGACTTTGTATTTTGGTTATACAGATAAAATCTTCTCTAAACATTATTACATTGAATTGAACCCTAGCAAACAGTGTATCTATGAACACAAACAATAACAACAGTCAGGCTACACTGTGTCATATGAGAAGAGCATAAAGTAGGTGGACTAACTGGACCATTGGTCATGAGAAATTAGTATTATCTTGTCTGATGGAAAAATGACAAATCCTACAATTAGCCCTGAAAACAAGAATTAACTGATAACTCTATTGATCAATGTATCCTTTTAGGAAAAAACCAAGATCATTAGCTTCCAGAACGTGATAGTCATAATTGATTGTTTAAAAATATTTTTCAGCTTTTAATTGAGAGATGTAGTTATATTGTATTGTTCATTTTATTTAATTAAACTGCTTACAATCAGACCAGCCTGATATCTTACATTTCTTTAACTATTTTCATTACAAATTATCTGCATTATGTATAATATATTCATTTGTTCCTTATTTAGTTCATCTTCGAATTGACTATATCTTTCATGATTCCCAGATTTTGTTTTCCCTTTTAACTAAAAATCTAGGATTCTTATGAACATTACTTTTGTATTTATTAACTCTTGTTCTAGTTAAAAATTAAATAGCAGAATCTCTGAATAAAATAATTAAGCAACCGCAATGAAGAAATTGTTATATTTAACTAGGTAATCATCGAAGACACCTGACTCTTATGAACCTTGACTCTGACTTTTTCCCTTAATTTTCTGAAGTGACTACCTTTCTCTCATATTGCTTATCATGTTACACAAATCAAATTATTTCAGAGTTAGTCTTAGCCATGCCCTCTACAAAAATTGAGATGATATTTATTTTGGTTAATTAGAAGATTTATATAGCAGCCCATCTTATATAACATGATTCTGGAACAGAAGTGTCAAATTCACATCATCACAGCAGTGTCACGTGACTATTGGGACTTTCCCCCCCTTCGCTAAACTGGGCATGGGCGTCGCCAGTGCATGATGCATCTGATCCATGGCCGGGCAGTTCAACAGCCCTGCTCTAGAACATGTATAACCATAGTGCCAATTGCAACAGTATAATAATCATTAAAACACTTAAATACAAATACAATTAAAAAAAAGAATAACCAAGACTTCAGTAGCTCTCCTTGAGATCTCTAAGATTACTGGAAAAAAAATGCATTTTAAGGACTTTTTCAGAAAACTAATAAGTATGTGACTAACCTCACCTCACCCGTATTAAGTTCTGTTACTAGGATATAATATATTACTGCTTAGCTACTCAAAACATTAATTTACTTCATTACCTAATTCTACCCTTCATTTTTTTTAATTTGATTTCAAAGGCAGCCCAAATCAGCAAATCAAACTTCAAGATTACTGCTCATGAGAGACCAGCATTTACAGTGTTCTAAGATTGGGAATGTCATAATTTTAATATAAATACACTTTTTCAGTAGAAACAATGAGTAAAAGCTGCATTTTAAAAGTTGGACAAACGCAGCAAGGATTGCCTTTGCCCAAAATGGAAAAACAAATTAATTCCAAGTGAAGATGAAATAATAAGAAAGGTTATGGATTGTGCTGAAATGGACAAACTAAAGAAATCCAGGGAAAAGAAGAATCAGAATTCTATCAGATATGGGATAAATGGTATAGGTGGATGGAGGAAAGAAACAGGAATCAATGAAGGAATATAACAAAACTCAAAAATAATAGTTATGAGTAAAATAAGAGGGTTAAGAATGGTGAAATCCAAATGAAACACAATAGAAGGGGAATTATGAATTATGATTGATAATTGCTATTATAAAGAACAGGAAGCTCCTGTTCGTATTGTATTGTGGTGTACATCTAAGTTTTGTGTGTGTGTATTTTACATGTTTGTTAATAAAAATAAAATAAAAAATAAAAGTTGGACAAAAACACATTCCTTTAATATTGACAATATTTATCTTTCCTACAAATAATCATGTAAAAATTAAACAGTTTTATGTATTGGATAATGTTTAGGGTCTGAAAAAAGGATTTAAATCTTTCTTTTGCACCACAACCTCCTTCTTACTATCTAGTCAGACTCCAACTGGCACAATCTCTTTAAAGCAGATTTGTTTTTTGTTTTTTAATATAAAGAAATGGGGAAAAATAAAAGTATAGTTAATGTCCTGTCTCATTTATTCCTAGTATCTGGAAATTAATTCTTAAATATTAATTAAAAAACCTCATTTAAACCAAACTGATACCCAGACATTTTGTTGAAAGTTAATATGGATAAGTTCAAATCTCTGGGACCAGATAGTTTATACCCCAGAGTACAGAAGGAGCAGTACAACCACTGAACGAAATCTTTCAGAGCTCCTGGAGCATGGGGAACTACCAGAAGACAGAACAAGCACTGATGTGGTTCTAATGTACAAAAAGGGAAAAAAACTGGATCCTGAAAATTATAGACTATGAATAACTTGGAAAATCTTGGAAAAGGTAATCAAGAAGTCTATTTGTGAGCATCTAGAAATCAACAAGGTGATTAGTAGAAACCTGCATGAGCTTGTTAAAAACAGATCATGCCAGACAGATCTTACTGCCTTCTTTGATAAAGTGACTAAACTAGTGGATCAGGGAAATCACCAGATATATTTGCAGTTGGCTGACTAACCACACTCAGCATTTAGTCTTCAATGGAACTACATTTACATGGAGAAAAGCATGCAGTGGAATAGCTCAAGGCAGAGATGGGTGGCAAATAAATTAACAACCAGTTCGCCCAGCACAGAAAATGCTAGCATGTGCCCATGCTCGCTTGCTTCACTCACTCATGCCATTCACATATATGTGTGGCCTTCCACACATGCGATTCGCTCATGCAGGCGCCTTGCACACATGCATGTGGCATTAAGAACAAGGCTAAATAGAACAGCATAGTGCCAGGGTGTGTGGGCGAGAGCAGAACGACCCCCACCCGCAGGTCGCAACTACTGGTCTAAACCAACAACAGCCCACCACTGCCTCAAAGTTCTGTTTTGGAACCTATGCTCTTCAGCATCTTCATAAATAAAGCCACATGTACAGGTAACAAATAGGCAGTCCTTAGCTCAACAATACAGCCTGTGAGTGGGATCTAGGTGTCCTGCTGGACTAGCAATTATGTATGAATCGGTAGTGTGCTGCAGCTGCCACTGCAATTCTAGGCTGCATCAACAGAGGAATAGCATCAATATCATGGGAAGAGATAGTACCACTCTATACTACAGTAGACTAATGAGGCCACATTTGGGATATTGCACCCAGTTCTGATCACTATGATACCAAAAACATGCTGAGGCCCTAAAAAGAGTGGAGAGAAGAGAAATAAATATGATAGGGGGTCTGAAGTCTAAATCATACAATGCATGGTAAAGGAACTATATATGTTTACCTTAACAAAGGGTAAGCAGGTGACATGATAGCAATCTTCCAATACTTGAAGGGCTATCACAGAGAAGAGGAGGTCAATTTCTTTTTCATAGAACCTGAAGGCAGGACAAGAAGCAATGAGTAGAAACTCATCAGAGGGAGACTCAGCCTGTAACTAAGGAGACATTTCCTGACAATGAAAACAAACAACATGACAGCTTTCATTCCAAAGTTATGGGTGCTCCAGCATTTGAGGTGTTCAAGAAAATATTGGATAACTGCTTGTCTGGGATAGTATAAGGACTCCTGTTTGGGCAGAAGTTGGATTAGAAGATTTCCAAGATTCCTTTCAGCCCTCTGAATCTCTGGTTCAGGAACAATATCACAACTCTCTGTCCAGATTTTTGTAGTGTTGGGAACAGCTAAGCTATGATATTGTGTAGAACCATCAAACTCCCAAAGTAGAGAACCTGGGACTGAGCAAGACACATACCACCCATAAGAGATTTTTTTTTAATCAGCATGTCTTCTGCAAAAGCACTTCTCTTCCATGTGTCTTCTAACATGGTGTTTACAGCAAGAAAACTGCAGTTTCCCTGGAAACAAAATTGCATACCGTTCAAGACATAAAAGTTAAAATAGATTCTTATTGTGTCTGGAACCTGATTGAAGAAGTTCACAATCCAGCAAAGTTAAAGAGGTAGTTTGATGGAAATAAAGTGTGCTACCCATCTTTACAAGATCTCTTCAGGCAAGAAGAATGTTTGTATTGATAAGAAATCTTTCAAAGATAATACTAAAGGTGAAGATAAACTTCTCATGGAAAAATGTAGCTTATGTGTGGTCTGTCAGATAAATGGCCACCATCTGATTTGGTCAAACAAAGAAGAATTCCTAACCCCATGGGAAAAAAATGGCAATTGAATGTAACTGTTCCCACATTTTCTTATTTTAGATATTTACAAGTCAATTTCCTTCTGCTGAAATGCACATTCACTAAACAAAAGAATTAGTGACCAAACTTTAATTAAATTGCATGAAACAGTTCTCAAAAAGGAAAATGTAATTGATATTGCTATACTTGGAGTAAAAAAAAACTTTGCCAGATATAAAGCCATGATTTCCCCCCCCCCCCTCTCTCTTATTTACTCAGGCTTACTACACAGTAAGCCTGAGTAAAGTTTGAACAATCTGCAGTGGTGTCTGGGGGAGATTTAAAATAGTCAAATGATGGTCCTTCCAGGGCAATTGAAGCCTTGCTGCTTTTGAACATGCATTATCCTCAACACATAACCTGCAAAATAGACAGGTCTTTAATGGTATTGCTTCAACTTACATCTGGATATTTTTAACCCCTTCATCTTTGAGTATACTCTTAGGGAGGAGTTCACAAGATCTGGCCAACAGTGTACTCTGTTTTCATCTTTAGCACAACACTCCTTTGCAACAGAATTTGACATGTGAGTCTTTCTCCACTTATAAGCAGCAAAGTGGGATGATATACCTGTTTGGTCCATTCATGGAGACCCTCACTATGGCTATTGAAGCAGAAATGTGCATAAGAGTGTGCAAAAATGTGCATTTTTTCTCTCCCCGCACCCACTTGATGATCGTAATAGACTATAACTTAATCTTTTGAAAACTCCTTTTAGAATATCCCATATACAGAAAGCCAAGTGAAAACATAAAATTGTGCAGGGGCTTCCTCTCTTCATGTATGTGAGGTAAAAATCTTAAAATGAATATTTCTCTTTTGTTTCTCAAAGTAACACAGCAGCTTCAGATTCTCGCTGGATAAGAGATCTGGATTTCCCTTAGGGGAACCAGACTGAAAATAACAAGTTATGAAAAAAAATTGATTTACCTTAGTTCCCATAAAAGGAAGCTGATTGTATTACCAGTTCTTTTATCCTGTATTTTGATTTAGATAGCTGTGTACTAATGTTTTCAAATTAGAGCACCTCAGATTTCAGAATAATTAGTCAGCTGAGGCCTATTCCTTCTTACAGAACTGTTAGCACCCTAGGCTTAAACCTACCAAAGGAATGGTATTGTGTTGAACCCATTATCTTTTTCTGTTATAGGAAATTCAGTAAAATTAGGTAAACTGATTTTTGAAATAATCTTCCAGGTAAAGTAAGATATCTTAGCAGTACAGGTAAGGTGACCAGACATCCCGCTTTCAATGGGACAGGCACGCTTTTCTACAATTTGTCCCAAATCCCGGGCAGTTTTCAAAAAGTCCCGCTTTTATAGCTCGCTTGCTCCCCCTCCCATCTGCTGTTGCTCCTCCCCCGCCCAGCCACACTAAGTCTAAGGCAGCCCAGCCTGCCGCTCACTGATTGGGCCTGGACTCCAGCCAATCAGTGAATGGGCTGGGTGGAAAAGTTTAAGCACGCTGCTGACTCGAGTCTCCATTTCACCTTCGCCTTTGCTGCTTCAGGTAAGCAACTCTGGCGGCAGGAATCAGGAGGCTTTGGGTGGGCAGCGGTGGCCTAGCTTTGCAAGGGAAGGCCTTCCCTTGCGAAAGCCTTCCCTAGGGAGGCTGCAGGCTTCCCCCCGCCCCACCTCCTCTCCACACCACTAAGGGACCCTAGCCATTTTTTGTCAGTGTCTTACCTGTTCCTGCTGCCTGCCTGCTCCGTGCTTCCATCCATCGCTGCGAGGATCCATCGAAGTTCTGACTCTCCCTGCCTGCTGGTAAGTGAGCCGGTTTCTTTTCTTTTCTTTTTTTAATTTAATTTTTTTTAAATATTATTTTATTTATTGTGCAAAGGGGGGGTGCGGCAGAGCCAGCGGCGCTGTGCAGAAGGAATCCCCGCCATTGTTCCCTAAGGTGCGCGGCCACGCACGTGGCAAGATTAGAAAACCCCGCGCAGCAGTTTCTAACTGCCGTGCAGGGCTCAGAAATAGGAAGAGAATACTGAACTTAAAGTGACCCACACAAAGAAATTGGCTTTCTTCAAGCAAAAGATCAGAAAATCTAGGGTTAGCACGGGCACGGGGACAGTGGCAGGAGCTTACGGCGTGGCACAGCTGGTCTCCTAGGACATAGGCGCCGGCTGCGCCGCTCATTACCATCGGTCGCCCCTTTTTCATCAAAGCAAATGTGGGGAAGTCCTTTGCAGGCGGCTAGAACTAGCCGCCCGCAAAGGACCTCCCCAGACTTGTTTTGATGAGCACGGAGTGACTCATTTGTCTAACTAGCATCAGTTGCCCCTGTGTTCAGCAAAGCAAGCGCGGGGAGGTCCTTTGTGGGTAGCCAATCCTAGCCACTTGCGCCCGGCGCTGCAGCTGAAGTAAAGCCCCTTCCGCCACCGGAATATCTGCTGCCGCCTCCTCCTCCTCCTCCAACAGCACTGCTGGATTTGCCACCCGACGCTGCAGCTGAGGTGAAGCCGCCAAAGTTCCTGCCAGCTGCCCAGCTGAGGTGTTCCGAGCAGAGGGAGAGGCACCGCCGCTGCTGCCATGGGCAGGGGCACCAGCGGGAGCTTTGGCAGCTTCACCTCAGCTGCAGTGCCGGGCAGCAAATGTGGTGGTGCTGTTGGAGGAGGAGGAGGCGGCGGCAGCAGTTATTCTGGGGGGGGGGGCTCGTTGGCATCTTCAGCAGCAGCCCTGCCCCCAGTGATTTGCTGCCCGGCGCTGCGGCTGAGGTGAAGCCGCAAAAGCTCCCGCCAGCACCCCTGCCCAGCTGAGGTGTTCCGAGCGGAGGGGGAGGCACCACCGCCGCTGCCATGGGCAACCAAAACATGCCCCCCCCCCCAAGGTCTATGTTGATCACTAAGATCTGTTGGGCAGCTGCTGTTGGTTTAAGGCAATTTGCAAAATTCACAAAAATATGCAGCTGGACCAGAACAGCACTGGGCACCAGTACTTCTCGATCGAAGGCAATTTGTCCTGCACCAATTTTCTTTCATTTTGTCCTTGTGCTGAAAACATGCATAATTTAATCGCGATAACAGCAGCTTTGAAGTGGGGAAGCTGTGATCGACATTATTGCTTGTGTGCATTAGTCACAGCTTGCCATGGGACTGTTGGGGACTGATTGTAGGGTGCAGCTTTTCAG
The DNA here is from genome assembly GCF_051295495.1 of Thamnophis sirtalis. Taxonomy (NCBI): domain Eukaryota; kingdom Metazoa; phylum Chordata; class Lepidosauria; order Squamata; family Natricidae; genus Thamnophis; species Thamnophis sirtalis. The sequence goes on along the minus strand of NW_028261390.1, from coordinate 42,657,425 downwards.
CAGAACAAGGATAAAAAACCCACCCCAAAATAATAAACTTCAAAGATCAAGCCATGCGGAGACCGGTGGAAGACGAATGAAGGAGGGGGGGGGGAAATATATCAGGTGCTGCCTGGAGTGGTAGAAATGAGGAATGCAAATTTTTAAATTAGATTAACTAACTCAATTATGTTCAATTAACTCATTGAATTTGTGCATTGAGCTGCACCAAAGCTGGGCAGTTGGATGAGGCAGCAGGCAGCCTGGAAATGACACACACACACACACACACACACACACACACACACAGGTTGTGGGTGCTTCATTGATGGAGGTTTTAAGAAGAGGCACTGGACAGCCGCTTATCTAAAATGGATAGGATCTCCTGCTTGAGCGGGGGGAAGGACTAGAAGACCTCCAAGTTCCCCTCCAGCTCAATTCTGATTTGACCAGAGCCCTGGTCAACAGTTGCAACACCGACATTGTGGAATGAGGGTTGCAATGGCCATTGCTAGCCACTAAATGGACTTTCCAGCCCCTGTTGTCTTTCTTAGAGAAGAATGCAGAATACCGGAGCTGGAGGTCATCTAGTCCAACTACCTGCTCAAGCAGGAGACCTGATACCATTTCAGGCAAACTGTTGTACATTATCTTTTTCAAAACCTCCTGTGATGGATCACCCACAACTTCTGGAGTAGTAACAATTGCTTCTTGTCCTTCAGCGGCTTTGGAGAATAGGTTGACCCCTTCTTCTTTGGGGCAGCCCCTCAAATATTGGAAGACTGCCATCATTTTCACACTTAGCGACCATTTTCACACTTAGCGATCGTTGCAGCATCCTCATGGTCACCCAATCAAAATTTTGATGTTTGGCAACAGATTCGTATTTTTGATGGTTTCAGTGTCCTGGGGTCATGTAACTGCCTCTTTTGTCACCTTTTGACAAAGTCAAATGGGGAAACCAGATTCACTTATGTGAAAAAATGACTGATGACCATTTTTCATTCGTTGCCAAACATCAAAATTTTGATCGCGTGACCATGAGGATGCTGCAACGGTCGCTAAGTGTGAAAATGGTCGCTAAGTGTGAAAAATGGTCATCAGTCACTTTTTTTCAATGCCATTGTAACTTTGGTCACTAAATGAACTGTTTGAAAGCTAAGGCTAGCTTGCATAATGTCTTATACTAGCTTACATTTTCAAGAGAGAGAAGCTAACCTTCTTATTGAAATTGAAATAGAAATGAATAGAGTAGAGTAGAATAAAATAGAATAGTTTATTAGCCAAGTGTGATTGAACACACAAGGAATTTGTCTTTGGTGAATATGCTCTCAGTGTACATAAAGAAAAATAAAACATAAATAGTCTAAGAATTTAAAAAAAGAATCCACTTAGAATCAATTGAAGTAAAGCTATTTTTAAAAATTCTATGCACAATGCATTTCAAAGTATTGAGTATAGAATTTTTAAAAATAGTTTTACTTCAATTTATTCTGTGTAGAATAGTTTGAAATGGTTACAGTGTAAATTATTGCTGGTGTAATACTTAACAATGGTTTTTAAGGATTTCTTTTATTTATAGAATACCTTTTTAATTATTTGGGGGGGAATTTTATTTTTTAATTGTTTATAAAATATATTTACTACAAGAAATGTTCCTTTTTGCAAATGTTTTCTTTGTGATGCAATATGTTCAGACCAGGTTTATGTGTCTCAAAGTGGCTGCTATTCTATGGGCAGGCCAGGTTGGTGCAAGGCAGCTTTGCCAGATTTAGTGTGTTTCACCCTCGTTGAATATCATATAAAATCATATAATTTTAATTTTTTTTACATTATTAACATAATGAGTAAGAAAAGAGGATGCAAATTCAACGATGATCTAAGAAGTGAATTTCCTTTTCTTAAAAAAACCAAAAGCGGTCACATAGAAAAATGTGAGCAATGTAATGGTGAATTTTCTATTTCGCACCGTGGGAAGCATGATATTACAAAGCACTTGGAGATGCAGAAACGTAAAAGATATTTAGATGCTGCTGCATCTTCCTCCAGAATACAGGAATTTTTTCGTAAAACAACGTATGGAGACAAAGAAAAGAAATTAGCATTAGCAGAAGGACTTATGTCTTTTCATGCTATTAATCACAATCATTCCTTCAGATCTATGGACTATACTTCACAAGTTGTCAAAAAGTTATTCAACAAAAAATTTACCTGTGCTGGAACAAAATCCGAGGCAATTGTGTGTAATGTGCTTTCCCCATATGCATTTTCAGAATTAAACAAAAATCTAGAGAAAATTAATTTTATATCCATATATTCTGATGCATCTAATCATAAGGATATAAAATTATTTCCAACCATTATTAGATTTTTTGATTCGGGAACTGGAATACAAATTAGAATTTTAGATTTTGTTTCTTTGCCCGGCGAAACTTCTGAAATATTTTTCAGTTCCATTATTAATATTTTGGAACAAAACAATTTAAAACATAAAATAATTGCATATTGTGGAGACAACACAAACGCAAATTTTGGAGGAAAAGCGAGAAGAGGTACAAATAATATTTTTTATAAATTAAACAAAAACCTTAATCAAAACATTATTGGTGTTGGTTGTGCAGCGCACATAATACATAACGCCATTCAAACAGCTGCTGACTTGTTGCCTGTAGATGTAGAAAATATTATTGTTAAAATATATTCTTATTTCTATATATACACTGTGTGCATTGAAATGCTTAAAGAATTTTGTGAAAATGAGGAAGTCGAATGTCACAAAATACTTGGATACAGTAAAACGCACTGGTTAGCTCTTTTGCCAGCTGTCGAAAGAATTTTGAAAATATACGATCCTTTGAAGTTCTACTTTCTATCACAGGATAAATGTCCTAGAATTTTAGAAGAGTTTTTTGAAAAAGAATCTTCAAAAATTTGGCTAGAGTTTGTACACAATCAAGCAGCTGTTTTTCAAAATAGTATAAAACTTATTGAAGGTGACAAAATTTCAGTAATCGAAGTAGCAAATGAACTTAATAATTTTAAATTTCAGTATCAAGAGCGGTTAGAAAATATTTTTATTCCCATAACTATCCGTAATAGTATAAGCCAGCTAGAAGAACAAGGTGCAATAAATTGTGCAGATATCATGAATCACATTAAAAAGTTCTATAGTAACTGCGTAGATTATTTAGAAGAATGGACGGTACATTACAATGATATTGAACATTTTCATTGGGTTGCATTAAAACAAGAACTTAATTGGCATGATGTGCAAAAATCATTCGATCATATTAATCAAAATTTCCCAAATAGTAATATTTCTGAAAATAATCAGAATATCAGAATAATAAGGCATCATTATTTAAAAAAAAATATTGATAAGGAAAAGGTTGAATCTTGGGCATCAGCAAAAATCACAATAGAGAACAAATGGTTAGAAATATTTCATCATTTTCAAACAAACCATATTCCATACAATAATGCATTAAAAATTGTGGAATATGCGCTGTCCTTACCAGGAACTAATGCTGCGACTGAACGCATTTTTTCTACGGTAAATAAAGTGTGGACATCAGAAAAATCACAATTAAATGTTGAGACTTGGAAAGCCATTTTATGTGTGAAATATAATTTAATAAATTCTTGTGAAAAATTTCATGACCTTTTAAACAACGACAGCAATCTACTAAAAAAAAATTCACTCAAGTGAGAAATATGCCAAACAGTAAAATTATACTGTACATAATTTTTGTCAATATATTTAATAAATATAAATGTATATAAACGTATTATATTTGTAAATTGTAGTTATGTTGAAATAAAAAAATATTACAATGCTATTTTTGCGTTGTATGAAAATTTTTGTTGCTCTGTATAAAAATTTTAATCAAACCCCCCCTCCCCAGTCAAAGGTGTCCCTCTTTACCAATCTGAAAATCTGGTCACCTTAAATACAGGGAATCTTACCTCTATGTGCTTGGACCGAGTAATAATATATACTGAGGAAGTTCTAAAACAGTGTTTCTTGGCCTTGGCAATTTTAAAATGTGTGAACTCCAACTCCCAGAATTCCCCAGCCAGCATGTATCTAGGGTAATCCATAACTCATTCGATGAGATAAGTGTTTCTCTCCTGTATTACAGCTTTTGTTTCCTCCTGTATTTCAAGCTATGATAATTTAGAGATCACTAATATCAGTTGAAAACCCATCAACCAGTTGTTGGCAAACTTTAGAATGAAAATTCTTGGACTAGTTTAATCTTAGAAACAGAAGGATCAAAGAGATTTTGAGAACCTGCTAGCTCATTTTGAAGTTCAGTCATTTTTCAGATAGAAGCGTAGATAGATTGTTACGGGGAAAAAGCTCATTTACCATTAATGTTTTTTTACCCAATATATAATTTTGCATACTTAAATGAAAGAAACGTATGGCTCCCCCCCATATAATCCCTTTTAGTAATCTGGCTAAAACAAGCAGGCCTCATACCAGGCACAATTGCAACTATCAGTTTTTCATATACTTTCTATGTTTTCTAGACTGGATCTGTCTGCAGGGCTCACAGACATGGCAAGGCAATATTGTTCTGATTATTGCAGGCAAGATTGAAGTTATAGACACCCAAAAAATTGTCTACTGCAGTACATAGGATTCAAAGTCTATATACATGGCTACAATTCACAATTTAACCTCTAATCATGCTGAATCAATGGATACTAACTAATTCTTTGATGTATCTTGATATAACATTCTCTCTGCATTGAAAAATACTAGTTTCTATCTCACCAATTTCTTTCCTTCCAAAAATCTAAAATAAGCCCTAGGCTGATCAAAATAACTATTTAGTGACAATCCAAGAAACTTGAAAGTGAATATAAAAGAAAGAATTGTCTTAAGCAACTACTGCACACAATGGTATCTGAGCAAAACAATCTTACTGGCATATTTATCCATATGAAAGAGACATTATGTTACATTCTTCCAGTTACAAAGTACCCTAGGCAAGGACATGTAATTTTATGTTACACAGGACTTACAGATGATTATATCATTAAAAAATCTGATGAATGTGAACAAGAAAACCAGTTAAGATGCAGATTCATTAAGACTTATCATCAGTTCCAATACAAAATTGTAAATCAGAGAGAAAGCTTACCTTTACTGAGCATAGCTTAATACAATGGCAAGTTTGCAATTCTGAATGTTGTTGCTAATGTTTGATATAATCAGTCTCAACAAAATGTGATTAAGAGAAAATAACTTGTTTAATTTCACAATTTAAATTGGTAGGCATATCTATAATAAAACTGCAGATGTCAAGAACAGCCAATGGAAACTTAACCATATCAGTAGTAAATAAAACAGACCTGGACCAAGTGAATTGAAACAGCTTTCTACTGTACCCACTCTCATAGCATGATATGCAACTCTATGGAACAGGTAATCTATATTAATTTCTATTTTCCCAATGGAAAAATGAATAGGAATTATTTATGGACTAGACTTATGGAGATATCTGCAAGATTGCTACAACCATCTTGTAGGAATAATTACAAAGATATTAAACACACATATGGATGGAAATGATAGGATAAGATAGAAACAGCTTTCTACAGTACCCACTCTCATAGCATGATAGGCAACCCTATGGAACAGGTAATCTATATTAATTTCTATTTTCCCAATGGAAAAATGAATAGGAATTATTTATGGACTAGACTTATGGAGATATCTGCAAGATTGCTACAACCATCTTGTAGGAATAATTACAAAGATATTAAACACACATATGGATGGAAATGATAGGATAAGGTAGAAAATAAATTTTGGTTACTCTTATACAAATGAGCGTACATTGCAAGATACGTTTGTTAAGATAACAACATTTGCTTTATGTTTATTTTGTTTTGTTTTTATTTATTTTTCTAGAGAAAACTGATAAATACCAGTAGAAAATTCAGTATAGGTGGTTATATTTCAGAAACAAATCTTTTCCAACTTATTGTTATTTCTGAAAGAGTGAACAATGATCATTTCACTCACTTCACTCAGACCAATGACATATAATTGGTGAAGATTTTCAGTGACAGAACTTGGGTATCCTGAAGCAGACTTGAAAAAGCATTCACTGATTAAAATATAATTTTTCCTTTAATACCTCAGATTCAATTTGTAAAGATCTATCCATTTATGGGGGACATGGTGGCTCAGTGGCTAAAACATTGAGCTTGTCGATCAGAAATATTGGCAGTTTGGCAGTTCGAATTCCTAGTGCCACGTAATGGTGTGAACTCCCGTTACTTGTCCCAGCTACTGCCAACGTAGAAAAATAGGAACCACCTTTGGTGGGAAAGTTGTTCCCACCATGTGCGTCTTTGGCATTTAGTCATGCTGGTCACATTACCATGGAGACATCTTCAGACAGCGCTGGCTCTTCAGCTTTGAAACAACTAGCACTATGTGCGTGGGAAACCTTTACCTTTACCTTTATCCATTTACAGTACCTAGTCTTACAAAAACTGTAAAGAAAATAAAATGGAATTTTTAGGCAAGCACAACAGATGAGCAATGGAAGAACAATGCGAGCATGCTGCTGGACTCAACTGCAGAAAAGTAGAGATATTGGTTTGTTACACAAAAGAGATTAATATGAAGTGTTGACTAGTATATGTTATTAAAGATAACCTGAAATTTTAAGAGAGGGTTATGACTCTAAAGATCTTCCCAATTTTGAGGTCCAAATTCTGTATGTGCAGTACCATTTCTTACTTAGAAATAAGATCAGATTCACCGCAACTTTGCTGTCTTATCATAAAGCCATGAAGACCTGATTTTGCCATTAAGGCTAAAGTTCTGGTACTCTGGGTGAACATATTTCAGAAAGAGTATATTTTCCACATGACTGCTTCTTGGTCCAACTTAGATTTATGATTTAACTTCATCCGTTAAATACCAAGAAATGGATATGCTTTCACCTGAAATATATACAACAGTTCCATCATGATGGACAGGTAAACTTTAAATGTTTGACATATAGAATGCTGGCGACATTCCATTGGGATAAAAACAATTACAACTCCCATTAATTTAATTTAAAAGGAAGTAAAATTTACCCTTAAAAAACAGCCCACATGAAGCTATAGGTTGTTCCACCTAAATTATTCAAGTATTTTTTCCATAAATTGGCCCACTGGTCAGAACCTAGAATTGATTGATTGAAAAAGATTTGACTTCAGATAAATGAAAATTACAATTGTTCAGTGTTATGTTTTTTAATTATGAAATTCACAAATAGGTTTAACAGAACAACTTTTATGGATTAGCATTTAACATGGTGGGTAGGTCAAGACTATGGGAAAAATAAGTAGACAAACATGGAAAGAAAATTGTGATCTTCCTCTAGAACATGGGTGTCAAACTTGTGGTGACATGTTGCCATCATGTGATGTATTGTGACGTTTTCTCCCTTTGCAGAGCTGAGGTAGGCATGGCCTATGTGTGATGCATTCAGCCCTCATGCCACCAGTTTGACAGCCCTGGTCTAGAACATGTGTCATAATAATTATATGGGGGTGATTTAAATATCTCAAAGACAACAAAAGTGAATAGAGAAGTTAAACAGGAGTGTTCAGTTACTCCATTTCTTTTCAGTTTATATTTCAATAATGTCATGTCAGATCTTCTAATTTCTTCCATTTCCTACTTCTCATGTTTGCAGATGATGTGGTCCTTTTGTCTCTCACCAGATTAGACCAGATAAGGTTTATTGAGTATTCCTTTCAAAAGAAATTAATTACTCAAATAAAATAATGCTGTGGGGGAAAAATAAAAACCTCTAAGTGATTTATGGATAGTCATGAGATAGAACAAAACCATTCCATTACATATACTTTAATGAATGATTTTCATTGATTTATCACAAAACAGCATAACATTCTTAGGTACATCAGATATCCATTTTTCTATCCATTTTGGTATAGCCTGCAATTCAAATTTATGCAGAAAAAGCAATTATTCAAATGCTGCATGGGGGAAAGATATGAAAAATAGGAAATAGCAAGGAATTATAGTGCAGGAAAAAAAATACAAGAGTGCTTCTGGTCCTGTCTCCAGAGATCCTACCTGCAGTAGCAGCTGCATAGATAAGTTTGTCTTCTATAATGATGATAAACAAGTCAGGTCTGCCTATCATAGCAGGCTGATTCAGATATCAAGCCATCATCTCCCTGACATATATTATTTGAAACAATTCAAGGTTGGGAGTTAGGCACACATTTGTCCGATGAAGTGTTATAAACACTATTCCCCATCAATGATCATTTCCTTTGTGGATCCAAAACATTATTTTTTTTTAAAAAAAAATCATATTCACAATTGCAATTTTAAGAATTGAGTCAGAAATTATTGAATATTCACTAATATTTCAATACATTGCTTCAAAACAACAACAATAACAACAACAACAACCTCAGAAAGAGACATTTCTAAGATCTATTTTTTCCTCAACCTGTGGAAACCATTACTAAATTAAGCTTCAAATAATGTCTTCAATGTTATGGAGGGAGGTCCACTCCAGTTCTTTGGTTTCTTGTCTATGTTTTTGTGGGAGATGTTGCAGAGCAGATGGTTGTCAGGCTTTTGAGTGACAGAAATCCTTTGTTTATGTACTAAATGACAAAGTTTCATTTACTGAAACAAAGGTATGTGCTTTCATTTCAGTAAGACAGAGTCGTGTTTAGGAGAATTGTTGATAAAGTAGCTTCTCTTCAACTGATTTTTTGACAATGCTATCAGTACTTTATTGAATGTATTTTAAATTGGAGTGGTCTGTTGCATTATTGTTCTGCTTGTTGTTATATTATGCAGGCTTTACTCCATGTGTTTGCAACAGGTCATGCCTCTAGGCTACAACATTCCACTTCTCTGTCTCTGTCTTAATTATTGATGAACATTTGGACATTATCAACAGGAAATCCGTTCTTAGACTTTGGCCTCTCTCTAAAAATTTACAGTTATTCTGGCTTCCATCCTTCAATTAAATCCAAGGAACTTTATAGACTTTTTCAGATGGTGGACCATAAGGATAACTAGTTAAGAGGAATGGAACAACAACAACAACAAAACATTGCTACTTATTTCTATAAGTATTGTAATCTGAAAATATTGAAACTAAGTCCTCAAATATTCCACTCAAAGTAGGAAACCAGAGTCCTTCTTCGAAGGGTATTTTCTAAATATTAATTTGTTTTTTGAAAAATCAGAAGCTATAATTTGGCATGGAACAAGTTCAAATACTTCTATTCCAAGGATCCTAATTAAGACATGCTCAAACTACAGCCGGTGGGCCAGATATGGCCCACCAATGTAAAATATATGGTCCATGGGGGTGGGTGGGATGAAAAGCAGCTGTCATCTTGTAAAGTAGTGTCTTAAAAGTCTTTAAAAGTCCTTTAAAACAGCCTTTTAGATGTTTTTTCACAGCCATGTAATCCAGGACCGGTGGGTGAGTAGGGAAGGGGCTGCTTTTAAAGTAGCACTTTAAAAGTGAGTGAGTGTGTGGGTGGGTGGGGGACATGTCTCCACATCTCCTAGCCTTTTCAAAACCAGCTGAAGTTGGCTAACACTAATTCAAATGCAACCGCAGTATAATGCCTGAAGGAGAATTATCCATTGCTTTGATTCTTTCCATATATAAAGTAAATCCATCAAATTGGTTGCTGAACAATTTTAGTAGAAATTCATGTGTGTATATACACATGCACAAGTGTGGCAAAAAGCAAATCAGTCTGTGAATTCTCCAGGCTTAAAAGACCTTTAGCCCTGTAATCCCAAATAAGGATGCCCACACTTCCCATTGAATTAGTAGTATATTTATGTTGGTTAAAATTGTTCTTCATTTTAAATATTGTATTATTGCATGGTTTTTTGCACTATAAATAAAGATACAGTATGTGCAGTGTTCATAGAAATTTGTTCGTGTTTTTTTCAAACTATAGTCCAGCCCCCAACCATCTGAGGGATCATTATCCCTCCTTAATTCACCATTGGAGTGTCAGCTCCAGCTGCCATTCAGGGGGAACAACTGGGCCAGCTGCCAAGACTCATGCTGACCAGATGGATATTTCCCTCCTCCACAAGCAATCCAGATGAGAACTTTACAAAGCTCTTCATGATTGACTGCAGGAGGTTTCCACTGAGAACATTCCAGAACTGATAACTGACTGCGAACAATCCATGATTGATTTCCAGGTGGTTTTCACTCTGGGTCACCCATCACAGGTGATGGGTATGTGTGTGTGGGGGGTGGGGTTTAGCCTAATTACCATGTAACTATAAAAGGTAGTGGGGAGCACTGGGTGTCAGCTCTGACAATTTATTCATTGCCTTAGTGCTTTGTTGGTCAGTTCATGCCAGAGGAAGAAGATAAAATGCATTTTCAAGCCATCTCCATGTTTGGCTGTTTTGATTAACCCTTCAGAACCTAACAGGCTGTGTGTCTGTGTGTGTGTGTGTGTGTGTGTGTGTGTGTGTGTGTGTGTGTGTGTTGATTCTTGCCTTCTTATACCTGCTTCCACTGTCTCTCTATGCCCATCTTGGGGTTTTTAGTTGCAGTCTTAATTGGTGCCATTCTCAGTCTGGTTTTCAGGAGCCTGAAGCTGCTGCTGTAATGAACTTAGGCAAGTGGCAAGAAAATTTCCGCTCTTTTTCCCTTTGGAGGGGGTAAAGTAAGTATGTAAATAGATTCCTTGGGTTGAGCAAGTACAGCAAGGACAAAATGGACTGCTAAAGTGGCCACACCCACCCAGTCACATGACAACCTAGCCATGTCCACACAACCAGTCCAGCCCCCCAACAGTGTGAGGGACTGTGAATTGGCCCCTTGTTCAAAATATTTGAGGACCCCTGGTCTAATTCAAGTTTTTAACTGCAAAGAACATGAAACTCAATAAGGTGAAAGTAATCATCTCTGAATTAAGTGAGAAAGTATAGTTGTCCTTCAATTACCAAAATTACCAAGACTGGTAATTTTCTATTTGAGTTATGGCTTATTTCTCATACCAACTGGATTTAGTTGCTAGGAAAATAGGTGAGTTTGAAGATTCTCCACATTTTGGGGTCAGGTTAGCTGATTTTTAAGGGAATATGCATATTGTATAACAAAACTGGTCTTCAAAGATTCATAGCAAGTGGGCACTGTTAGCTGGTTTTGTTTTGAGGTGCGGCAAGGATAGTACTAAGGATGGTAGGAAACATGTTAATAGTAATAGCTTTCCATTTGAAATGTCACTTTCAATAGTATCCATGTCTTTATTTCCTTCCATTTCAAATGGCACTGACATTCAGAGTTCACTTCCTTGGACTCTGATATAGAAATGCGTAACAGCATCAGTCAACAAAGCTAAAGGGAAAAGTCTTCAGAAGACATTCATTTGTTATGTCTTGAGTGGCACAGCAGGTTCTTATTCTGACTGATGTAACACAGTTGGTTAGCACAGAGCTGTGGTCCCTGGGAAGATATTGTTTTTTAAAGATGCCACAAATACTTTTGATTTTCTGCTCATTGTATTTGGATGTCATGTTTGCTAGTTTAAGCAGGTGTCCTCAAAAGATAGCCAATTTGCAAATGTTATCAGATTCATGGGCAGGAGGAGACAAGTGGGAAATGCCTGGGGATGTCCTATGATAGTCTTTTGAGATTCAGATGGTCTTTACAGAATTTAAAGAATCTATTTTTGAGCAGAGTATAAAATCTAGGAAACAACTTCTATAAGAAAAGGATAAACTGACTGAATAGCCAGGAGGAATATGATAAAGAGTATGATATTTAACAAAAGTCTTACTGTGTTTCACAGGACTTATTTTCTAGCAAATCTGCTCAAGATTGCAGTCTAAATGATTGATAATTTGCAAAATATAAAAAGAAACACTGGGCTAGAAATTGCTATCCTAAAATAATTTTTTGATGAAGAAAGCAATAGAATGGGCACTCATTCTTCTAGCCCAGTGTTTCTCAATTTTGCACACTTTAAGATGTGTGGACCAAATCCATGATTCACAAGCCAGCATGTGAATATGGATAAAGGCTCTTTATTCACAGAGGTCTGCTGGATATGCATTAGCATACGCATCTATATGTACATGTGCATTTGTTTTACAAAACTTTCTTCCTTCTCATTCTGAATGATTAAAATAAAAAGTTTGTGTGTTTGTGTTTGTGGCTGTGATTTTTAAGAGGTATAATTGATCTACTAATTCTCTCTCTCATTTTGTGAAGGCTGGAAAAATGAGACAGAATAAGAAGCAGGCAAGGGGAAAAATGCTTAACATTGTTGGAAAGAAAGTATGAAAATTCAACATTTACTTTCCTTGCTCAGAGATTTTATACTCAGTGGAATTAGGTTACTTCAATTCAATAAAGGCCATACTTTTTATTGCATGTGAGTGGCATGTTGTCTCAGTCGTCATATTGTTCCTGGACTAGAAGGAAAGTTATATATTATGAATGCATTCTTATTCCCTCTTGAAAATGACCAAAATTGTATCAATAGTTTGGAATTATATCCTAAAACAATTTCCAAATCTTTACTTGTCTGCAGTCTTTTATGTGACCCTGAGAAATGTATTGTTATCGTGTTTTGGCTAAAACAAATTATTGAATCTGAACTCCCACAAATTTCAAGGCAGCCTTGAATAAAATTTGTAATAAAAATAAAGTATGAAATGTATGTTTATGTTTATGTATGTTTGTTTGCAGTAGTATTATGAATATTTTAAAACAGAAAATTCCTTTTATGTGATGTATGTATAATAGCTTCTCAAGTATTTGTTACATTTTTTTTTTAGAAATCCAACTTTCTACGAGTGATTTAAGTTTAGTAAGTTAATTGGAGTTAGTTGGAATTTTATTGGTCTGAAAGTGACCTTTAAAGTATGTACGCTAGGAGGAAGTAAAAGAAAAAGATATATTAGAATGTTTTAATTTTAGAAATGTTTTTTAAAGAAAAGCTTAGTGTTTTAAAATGGATGAAAAATGAGGATAAATGAATATAGTTTATAAAGATTAATAAGTGAAAATAGAAATACTTATTTCAACAACAAGGAAGATAAAATAGTAAATTGATTGTTCTATTCATAGAGAAGAATACATTTATGTTTTTATTTGGATATTCCTTCTGGATTTCGTGCTTGTGATTAAAACAAATGAAAGTGTGACTTTGTTTTTGCCAATTAGATTTGTTTTTACAAAAATGGCTAATTATGTACTAATGTGTAAAAGTAAAAAGTTGGGGTTGTAATGTTCTTGTACTATGATTTCTTTCCTCTCTCTTACACACACACACACACACACACACGTGTGTGTGCATATAATGTGTGTGTGTGTGTGTGTGTGTATGTATGTATGTATGTATGTATGTATGTATGTATGTATGTATGTATGTATTCCATGTTTAGTCTCTTTTTACTAAATGTACTTGGAATTAACTGGAACCAGGATTTAGTCCCGTAATTTATTCACTCCCATAATTTCCAGTTTTAAAAATCAAATCTTGAATAAGTAAAGAACAAAGAGGTCCTAGCCTATATGATATAAAAACATTATTAATGCATTCATTTGTTCCATTTATGTATTGATTCCTACCCAACTGCAGTCTAAGTGCTAGACTTCTGGTATTGGTTAGCCAAGATAGCTGGTTGCTCATGTAATTATCCAGAAAGCATCTAAGATGATATTGTTCCAGACAATCAAAGTGGAGTCAATCAATGCTATTATTGCCAGCAGGTAAGCTTATTAGAGAACAAGCCTCACTTGGAGCTATTATTTATTTCACAACACTCTGTAGGCCTTCTAGGTGGTATGAATGTTGGAACTATTTCTTGCTCACTTAAACATCAAGATCTCTTTGTTTGAGAAAGGCTATGGGAAAAACAACAAGTAATTCTATTAAGTCATGTATTTCACAACTAAATTCAATAAGTTCTGAAACTCAGAAAAGTTTCATGGTCCCAGCATTTCTACATTAACCTCCAAATTTGCCCATATATTTTAATTTATAAGTAAGTATAGTGTTTATACATATAGCCACAGTTAACAGCATATTGTTCTTATGTTGAAGACATTGTTGAATAATTAGAGGTAATTTGTCTCTAAACATATTTCATTTGAAGTATAATGGATAATAACCATCTGCAGATGCTGCCTTATTCAATTTGTTTAAATTATTCTTTTTTAAACTCTAAAAGTGCACCTTTTGTTTAGGTTTTGTCTCTTATGCCTGGAGATGCAAATAAAGATGGAAAATCCACATTCTTACAATTGTCCAGTTAGTCAAATAATAGTCAAAGAAATGACAAAAAGTTACTTGTGTGACATGAATGGCCACACAGTTTGAATGAATGAATAAAATAAAAAGATGAGATAAATTGTAACATACAAAGAGAATTCTAATATGAATGAAGTTGCTAGAGTGAGCTGATGTTTATGTAAACAGTTCTAGACAGATGACTAGAATAACTTGGAGCTGAGAAGTACAATTAAGAAAAATCAACTGGCTGAAATAATCCACTTTATAAAGAAATTCACACAGACAGACACATGAACACATATATGGATAGATGTAGATATCAAATATTCATACTCTGTTTTCAATAATTTTAAAACAAAAAGAGAACCACGGTGAGTACAAATAATGTAAATTATGCTCATTTCTCATTCTAGAAAAAAAAGCCAGGATGAAAAGATGTGCCTTCAAGAGACACTTAAATAGTATAATAATAGGACATTTTTGATGCTACTTCCGGATTCAGGAAGTATTCAGAATCAATTTGGTGGTGGTGGGGAAGAGAAATTAAGAAAGAACATGATGAAAATCATATTGACATGATTTGAACATGATGACAATAGAAAGGATACGTTAATCTGTGATATTTGCTTCTAAATGATGTTATCACTCATTTAGGAGTCCTAAAAGAGAGACAGAGAGAAAACAAGAGCAACAAGGACTACAACATGATGTCTATATATGGTCTCCACAAGAGGCAAGTAGTCTCTTACTATTAGTTGCTAAGGAACAGAAGCAGCAGGGTACTGTTATGTTCATCTTTTGATAAAGGCTTCTGAGTAGCACCTAGATCTCCATTGTGAAATTTGAATGTTTTTTTTTTTTTTTTATATTTTATTCAATTTTCACATTCCATTTGCAATCATTTATATACAGGGTATTCACTATAAGAAAAGAAAAAAAAAAGAAAAAGGGAATAAAACGAACAGATAAAAAGGAAACACAACTCATCATTCACAACCCCACCTAACCCTTCCATCCTCCATACACCCCATCTACCCCCTCCAACTTTCCTTTCTCCCTCTAACACTCCCCTCCTACTTCCCTTTCCCCTCAAACCTTCCTTCTCCCCTTACTCCCCAGACACCCTCCTTACATTCCCCTTACTCCTTACATTCCCCTTTGAAATTTGAATGTTGAAAAACATGTTGTGGAATGCTATTGGGATCCCTAGCATTCTGCTTATGAGTACCAATGTGCTCATAGGGCCCTACTGGCATGATCCTTGTCCTATTCATTTCTACATTTTTAAAATGCATTATTCTAATGTGCAAAAAAATAAAGAAAAGAAAAATAATAGACTGCTATGGCTTAGTGATTTCACTTGCCCATTAATAGGCTTTGCAACACACATATAAAAATAATTAATTTAATGAAAAATCATTACAAGACACATACATTTGATTAATCTACGTGTAGTTGATGCTAGGAGCACTTTACTCTGACACACAACAGACAAAGTCAAAGACCTTAAACTCTGTTTGCTTCTAACATGTCAAGATAATTGAAATGGTGCCAACAATGTCTTTATGGAGAATTTTTTTTAAAAAAAACTGCAGCCTAATTATGAAAGAAAATGAAATGGAATCTTGTTTCCCTCTGCAGGTGACTGTTCACAATTGCTTAGGTGGAAACATTCAGGCTCTCGATTCATTCCCATCTGTATTTGCAAGAGAAGCAAGATGCTCCTTAAAAGAACAATCTGGAAGCAATCAGAATTTTCACATATTATTTTAAAGCAGGGCTAAATTATAATCTTATTAGGAGAGAAGCATGAGTTGAAGTTTATTTTTATTTGGAAATAAGACTTTTGCAATATGCACATGTAAATGAGAGAGGGCCACGGCCAGTAAGGATCATTTATAAGATTTGATATTAAATAGAATAGATAGAATTCTTTATTGGAATGCAATATGAAGTATGAAGAGAATCACCAAATACAAGTTATCATTCCTGCAGAATAAGTCCCTAAAATGTATTGGAATGGATTGAAATAAAAACAATATTTCTCAGTCCTTTCATCTAAGGCAGGCATGTCAAAAGTCCAGCCTGAGGGCCAATTGCGGCCCATTTTCAAAATTTTGGGCGGCCCACAGCCTCTTCTCCCTACTGGAGTTATTCGTTTAGTCTTTCATAAAATAGTTCATTTGCATTTAAGGTTAATGGTTCAAAGAATGTCAGGCTGAATGGTCGGCCCCACACATTTTCACCTCATCAAATCTGGCCCTCCTTGTAAAAAGTTTGGACACCCCTGATCTAAGGTAACAATGTAAAGACAATAAAAACTACTTACTATTAATATTCATAGTTACTCAACAGTATTAAGAGTATGCAAGTAATAACTAAAATTCCCCTACGTTGATCTCCTGAATCCCCTAATCAAATAAGAACCACACACAAAGAGATACCCAACTCTAATAAGAAACAGCAATACAATAACAATTGAATGGCTAGTTAAATTATCATGTAAAGGTACAAAGATTATGTACCTTATACAATCCTGGCTTAATGTTGGACACAAGTAACCTGAAAATATTGCTTAAATGAAAAGAACTGCAACATTTAAAAAGAAAAAGAACATTTTGTGGGCAACATTGAAAAAAGCAGCCACTTAGCCATCATGGGTGTCCTCATGCTTTTCTATCAAAATGATAGAAGCAGCATTGTGTTATCATGACATACTGTAAGTGTTATCCTTTCATAGCTGCATGCAACTTTATATTTGTATTAGAATATGAAAAGGAAAGCCTTCAGGCGGCACTCACTGGGCAAAATACTTTAAAATACACAGATTGATAGAAAAGCAATGAAAACGTCTTATGGCATCCCAAAGGAATTGCTGCTATTCTTTCTTCATTTAAAAGATTTCCATGACTATAGTCACTTATATTAAGAGAAAATATTTATTTCCGCCAATTAAAATGGAGATCCAAATCATCTTGTGATGGCATCTGCTTTCAACTCCAAAGTCCATCTACACTGAAGGATGTCCCAAACATGAGAACAGAATTTCGTAGTGCATGTGGGACAAACTCATGTTCCTTGTTAAAAACCACTATTTTCAAACATAATGACCAGCTAAACGTATAAAGATTCTCTGGTAAAAGGTTTCTACTGGAGATGTAAATAGTTTGATTCTTATTATTCTAGAATCAGTTATCATCCCACCCAATGATGAGATTTTAGTTGACTTTTAGGTTTTTTAAATCCTAAATGACACAGATGTCCCTTATTAACTAACACAATGTTTGTCAGACATTCCCTACACATTGCCACAATACATATACAAAAAAGGAAGGGTTTGCAGTGTATCAGTACAAAACTGTTTTGCCATTCTATGTCCCTTGCCATTAAAGATTTTGCTAGGTATCAAAATACTTATCAAGAAATACCATGGAAATCTTCATCAAGTTTTTATTATTCTCTATATTTTAGTACTCCTTCAGGTTTGAAGGACGACAAAACACAAAGTTCAGGAATAAGCTGGAGCTAAATTTTCAAATGATAGAACAAGTTTTAAACATAATTATTATTCCTATTATTTTTCTTGGCATTCCAGCTACTCATTAGATCCTGATGATGTTTGTCCATCATATTTGAATAGGACCTTGACATTGAGGATGTCAAGATTTGCTCGCGAATTGAATTAAAGTGAGGGAGAGATGCATATGATGCAGCACGGGGTACACAGGTGAACCCCCCAGTACTTAATCAGGTTAGATGATTCTAACAGGCTAAATATTATCACTTCTAAAATGCTTAATGTCAGAAAGAAATCACGGTCCACTCTGACATACTAAAGAAGTTCCTTAATTTCTCCTTGCTCTCTAAAATAGCGGAACTTAGAATGTACGCTTCTGGCAAACAGGAAATCTGGGTGGGCACAAAACCACAAACATTAGTTAGAGACGCATGCGAAATTGTGACAGCCTAAATGTCAACTTAAGACTCAGCATGATTTTAACTTGTAATCAGCAATATTGACCCAATATGTTAGCAATACTTTAGCAATTTTCCTGTCAGCTTCATGAGTAACCAAGATTCACTTCTCTATTATATTTTGGGATGTATGAGAATCATGTATTTGTAACTTTCCCGAAATATTTGTAACTTTCCCAGAATATCTTTTACTGACCTAAGCAAAAGTTTATGACCTTAAAAATGTATACGCCTTGTGTGACGTCTCCTGATTTGTAATGATCAATTAAAAAGTATAAAATCTCTGCCAAGGGATACCTCAGACAGTTCAGTTTGATGGCAATCAGACTGGGCTCTTGAACGCGTTCAAAATAAAACCTGTCTTCTCTTAGAATCTCATGGTGTTGGCTTCTATTTCTGATGTAAGTAAAGGGCAGACCTTGAATTTGTTGCTACATTTCTGGCGAGAAATGTGGTCTCATCACAGCAGGAGGAAAGGACATCAAATATGGCCCCCAAATTTTGCGTTAATTGGACAGTGTGTGGGCCCCTAAACAAGTTGCCATTATGCATGTACGGGGTCATCAAAAAGGGATTTCAACAGCTGAGAGAGGGAACCACAAAGCTGATCAGGTGGCCAGAGCAGCAGCTTTGGATCCACCTTCTCTACAGGCCACCTGCCTCACTCTGTGGACCCCAGCCCAAGAAGATAAACCCCCATCATATAGCCACTCAGAAGTCCAGCAAGCTGAAGCAATAGGGGCAGAACTACTGAATGGGTGGTGGGTTCTGCCGGACAAAAGGGTGTTTGTACCTCAACAGTTGGCATGGGAGGCTGTCTCTTCCCTGCATAGGCATTTACATTTAGGAAAAACAGCTTTGGGAAAAGCTTTGGCAAGGGAGGTCTATATCAACAACTTGTCTAGTTTGGCAGCTGCCTTTTGCTCTCGATGTCAGATCTGTGCTGCAAACAACCCACGTCAGGGCCCAGGTCTTCCCCCTGGACACCAACCTAGGGGGGCTTATCCTTTTGATTCTTTGATGATTGATTTTACAGACATGCCAAAAGTGGGATCATACACTGCTATGTTAGTTGTTGTTTGCACATACACTGGGTGGCCTGAATGTGTTCCTACTAGAACAAAAAAAGCTTATGAGGTAACCCGAACACTGTTAAATTTAATCATTCCATGATATGGGTATTTCCTCAGATAATGGGCCTGAATTCATCCACGCAGCCACTCAGAAAATTGCTCAGGTGTTGGGAATTACCTGGAAGTTACACTGTTCTTACCACGCCCCATCGGCAGGTAAGGTTGAAAGGGTTAACCGGACCATAAAGGATAAATTGGCCAAAATTTGTCAGGAGACCCATCTCAAGTGGCCAGATGCCCTCAGCATGGCGTTGCTGGCAGTAAGGTGCGCTCCCACCAAGGAGCTGGGTATCTCACCATTTGAGTTGATGTATGGGAGGGTTCCTAATTTGCTTAGCCCACAGGTGTTGCCCACTCCTCAGGTTGCAGACACAGTGAAAATCAAATAGTTGCAAGCCCTGAATACTATTGTCCATCAATTGCAGAAATATGTTTTGTCTTGTCGTCCTCATGTAATTGTAACTCCAGTGCACAATTTCTGCCCAGGACAGGAGGTCTGAGTGAAGGACTGGAAAAAGGTGCCTTTGGGACCCAAATGGTGTGGACTGTATACTGTTGTTATTTGTTCTCCCCTTGCTGTTAAGGTAGCTGAAATTAAGCCTTGGATCCATTGGACTCACCTAAAATTGGCTGCAAAAACGTGTGGGACTGCCGCCAGAGACCCTGTCAAGCCTCTACACCTTGCCAACGGAAGGAAGCACTGGAAGGACGCCACCTTGTCTGCTTATACACCGGGGGCTATCGCTTTACGACCAGGTTGTGAAGACCCAACGCCCTCTGCAGGTGTCGCTCCAGGTGCCGCCGACACCCATCGCACAGGCAACGCATCGTGTCTCCCGTGGAAGCTCCGCCCCTGCCCGACGCCGAGGACCAACCATGGAACCCAACCAACACCTGCGTCAAACTGCATGCATTAGGAATGGCCTTATCCCAGCTATTCTGATCGTGATTTTTCTCTTATCCATTTCTATTATCCTTAAATTTTTCTATTTCTATGCAACAATCATGGACAGGACCGCCCCAGTGCTGGTGTGGGAGGTTCCCCCTGGTTATGATGACCCCTTCCCCTCTCCATCCTTCCTATAGGGGGGAATGAGAACAATGGGGGTACCTCGCAGCCACCAGATGTGGGGAATGGGAATAAGGGTACCCCGCAACCACCAGACGTAAGGGCTCTCACCTCTACAAATGACTCCCCTCAACAGGTAACTTCTGAGCCAATGCTAGAAGATGCCAGGGATCAGAAGGGGTGGTGTGTTATCTTCCTGCAACACCAGGGCTGGATGAGTGTGGCCCATGCCTTACCAAGGCTAAGGTAGGGTCTCGTACAATTGTTACAATGATCTATCACACTCAGGCCCCAGTGGATTGCACACCTCAGAAAAGAACGTGTGTATCCAATGGTACCATGTATAACTATTGCATTCAGAAAAACCAGCTTGTTTGTTATCAACCAACCACTCCAGTTCGTATCAAAGTCACTGTATGGGCCGGCCTGGCCCTACTTGACAATCCCAAAGAATCTCAGCTTTACCACCTCACCACAGTCACTGCTTTGAAACAGGGTCAGAAGCCCATCACCGTAACATTTGGTGTATGTGCTGCCATGGATAGGGTGGCTTACAGGGGCTGTGGAAGACAAACAGGGATGGAGACAAACTTATTATCACAATCATAAGTATCTCTGTCCCCGATCCCATGCCTACTGCCTAGGGTGCCAGAATCCCAGTCGGGATCTGTAGTCTCCTTGTGCAGATCAAATGGACAAAAGGAATCCATGCAGAGGGTGGGATTGTGTCTGTCAACATACTGGAGGAGGGTATCCAACCTCTCCCCATCTGGGATGACCATATATTTCCAATTTTCGCAGCCTCCCAAATTCAAACTCAGTAGCTTTTGAAGTGTCCCGCAATCACCCAGCAGAAGAAAGCTATGGGATAGGCATTGATGGAGATGGGTCTGACCCACTGGCGTACATTACAATAAGGGTGGAAACTTTAAAGGAAGGGGAGGTGAAGTCATTAGGATGGTCTGTATATGATAACCTCCGAAAGTTAGAAGAACCCCTTCCACTTAACCCTAAGGCTGTGAATTTGTTTGTAGAAATGGCTGAGGAAGTAGCAAAAGCTCTAACTGTTAAAAATTGCTTTGTTTGTGGAGGAACAAACATGGGGGGGAAATGGCCATGGGAAGCACTAGAGGCAGACCCAGAGGTGTATAACAACATGACCCTCGAGGGCAACCTCACCCAACGGACACAGCATACAGGTATTGTATGGACCCTCACTACAAATTTGGTAGGCCGAAACTGCTTCTCTCATAATGGATCATATCCTGTGGGCCACCTAATTTGTTTGGGGGAATGGGATGACACTTATTCCAAGTACTTGAGAGACCGCCTGCTGCCAATTACCTCCAATAGACCGATCAGATCCCACAGATTAGGCCTCCTCCGAATTCCATCCGCCGGCCAATGCTGACTGGTGACTACCCGGAGGAGAGCCTTCTCTGTGGCTGCTCCGACCCTCTGGAATGAGCTCCCCGTGGAGATTCGAACCCTCACCACCCTCCAGGCCTTCCGCAAAGCCCTTAAAACCTGGCTGTTCTGACAGGCCTGGGGCTAAAGAGTTTTTTTGCCCCCCTTCTCGAATGGTATGGTTGTTGTGTGTTTTTTAAATTTTGTATTGTTATGTCTCATCTTTTTTATTCCCCTGTCTGTACCCCCTTCCCTGATTGAATTGTGAGCCACCCTGAGTCCCCTTCGGGGAAAAGGGCGGCATATAAATGTAATAAATCAATCAAATCAATCAATCAATCAAGTGGTCATCACCATCCAATCTCTCTCAACCCCCCAAATTTGATCTCACACTCCTACAATACCTGAAAGAGCCACAGTCTCCATCTGGCACATGGGAAGCCCCTGAGAATATGTATTGGATTTGTGGCACACTAGCCTATGAAATTCTTCCTGCAGACTGGGCGGGCTCCTGTGTTCTTGGATGGATAAAACCTTCCTTCTTTTTATTGCCCATCCAATCACGACAGGTGCTAGGAGTCCCAGTGTATGACTCAGTGGGCCCCATCCATCAGAAGAGGGAGGTGGACACAGCCTTCTCTAACTTTCCTTGTAAGGAACTGACTGAATATGAGAAATCAGACACATGGAGCTCAGAGAGAATTGTATGTATCTATGGGAGGGCTACTTGGGCTGAGGATGGGTCATGGGTTACCGCACCCCAATTTACATGATCAACAGAATCATGCGATTGCAGGCAGTGTTGGACCTGGCTGGGGAGAGGATTGATAAATCCTTGAATATTCTCTCCACCGCCACAGACAAACTTCGTACTGCAGTGTACCAGAATCGATTGGCTCTTGATTACCTCCTCGCAAGAGAAGGAGGGGTCTGTGGGAAGTTCAACTTGTCTAATTGTTGCCTTCAGATTGATGAGACTGGAAATGTTATTAAGCAGCTCACTATGGAAATGAGACAACTCACTCATTTCCCAGGGCAGGAATGGAAGGGATTGGATCTCACCTCATCTTTTAGCTCTTGGTTCCCAAAATTGCCTGGATTGCAGGCCATCATTGCTTTCATTGGCCTGATTGCAGCAGGATGTGTGATCATCCCCTGCATCATGCCACTCTTTGTCCGTGCTATCACCAACTCTTTATCCCTCTTGGTAGAGAAACGGGCCACTGCCAAGGTCTTGACTCTTATGGGACACACAGGGGAAGAGAGTGAATATGTTGGGCTCATGGTCAATAGGGAGCCTGATGTTTATGAAACTACACAGTAATCTTAGGATTGGGTGAAGTTTCAATAGGGGGGAATGATGTTTTATAAAATATCTTTAACTGGCATCTCAGTGTTTCCGTGTGCTGAGGTTAAGCACGTGGCAAAATAAAATGAAACAACAAAGATGAGTCACCTTTTTTAAGAAGTTTAGAATGAATGAGTGCAACTGTAGTAATTCTATATTAGTAGAGAGATGTGGGAAAGCTTTAGCTAAGTTTAACAATGAAAAAAGGAATTTGATTTTAAAATTAGAAAAGCATCTTTAATGGAAATAAAGATGAAGGCAAGAGTCATATGGCTTTAGGCTGAGTAGAAATTTAATAACATGATTAAAACATCATAACAGAGGTTCAGGTAAAAAGCATACTCTATATACAAAAATACATACAGGTTCAGATGAACTCAGAGTTTATTAGCCCTCAGAATCATAGAAGTGATTAAATTAAAAATAAAGCTTCCTTTCAAAAATCTGAAATCTACTTTTATAGAAGGAGAAGAATGTATAATAGACATTAACAGCTTGTTAAAAATAAAGAAGCATTAAAAAACATTTAATGACTTTATGGTTAAAAAAACATTTTTTACATGCTAGTTTGAGGGCCGTAGTAGGTAAGATGTTCTTGAGTGCTTATGAAGGGGCTTAAATAATTGATCCTATATATGGATCAAAATAATCAGTCTGGCTCTTCCTTATTTTTGCCAGAAACATTTGTAGCAGTCATTCTTACTTTCTGCTAGCTTATGTCCTTTAACTAGAGATACAAAAACTACACATGACATCTTATTAATAAGTATTATTGCCCAGCTAAAAATAATTTCTGGATATCCCCTGCTTCATGATAGCTGGAGACTGTCTTTTGGAAGACATCCCAAGATGTTTTGGCCTTGGGAGCTTTGAAAGAAAGATTTAACTCAATTGAGCTTCAACATTATCACCAATTGAAACAAGGGTCTGCTTCAAAGGAACAAACTATGCGATCACAAAACTTCCAAATCACTTTGGAAAATAGTGTTTTTTCTCTGCTCTGATTGGGAATCCTGCCAATCAATATACAGCATTGCAAGCTGAATTCCGTATATAAGGAAGTTGAAGGTGATAGGTGATGTGCTGTACTTCCATACATGGGCACGAGTAGCAGACCATAATGAGATTCATTATTTGTCACCTATTATTTTTTCTGCTTTTCAGGATTCTTTGGGACAGGAATCATTTGTTCAGGTTTCAACGTCTTTAATACAGCCTGGCACAAATTTTAACTTTCTGAGACACTTATAGGATGTTACATTTCTATTCTAACCCTATTAACAAACTGCCGATTCATCTCAGCTCCATGTATTCTAAATATAGGCCCAAAGTTAAAAGGCAAAAACTTATTTTGCATGCAATTTCTGAAAGTTTCTATTTTTAGACTTGAATAGGACACTTCCTGCACTGATTCAGACAACTTTCTATGGATTCTTTACTAGACAACTTGAAGAATATTGTGTGATCCTTTCCCCATCATTGCTCTCTATGCCCTAAAATTGGGAAGATATCTCAAAGATCTATTATGGCAAGATTGAAAGTAAACTTGGTTAAAATTCTCTAAAGGTTTCTCATTGCCTGCTATTTTCATCTCCTTCCATCCCAAAAAGAAAGTAACTGTAGACATTTCCTGATTATAATCTAGAGATTCATCTTGAATTGAATCTTGAGTCTTCAGATGCCTTAAATTGGATGAGGCTCTTGCTAAACCTTTTATCAAGAATTCAGATTGAATCATAGCCTCTTCAAATCCTGAATCTTCAAATCAAACCAGGGCTAATTTACATGTGCCTGAAAATAATGTGTAGCTCCATGTTCAAGAGTGTGAGGCACTTAAAAAGAGATGCCACTTTTTTTTTTGTTAACAAAACTTTTATTCAATAATTATTTCATTGGTCTGATCACCTGGGAAATAGTTTGCAAAGAGCAAAACATCTTCTGCAACATCAGTGGTGTGCTTAATTTCATCATCTCAGTATTGTCCTGAGATTCCCCCGTTACCACTAAGCAACAACATAAGGAGATTTACCAGCTCAGCTTAATTTCTTTTCTCCATCTTTGTATTCTCAAGTAGCTTCTTTTGTAAATTGGGTTATGCATGAGACCGTTTCCAATTGCTCATTCGGAGATGTTCATTTAGAAGAGCCTGGCTGCCCGGCTAAGGTGGCTTCCTGCCAATCTCTGCAGCTCCAATAGACAAGGTGAGCTGACTTCTGACTGCCTCAGCTAGTGGTATTTGTACTTCAGTGCATAACGTTGTGGCTATTGAAGGAAGCTTTAAGCCATTAAGAATCCAAACTTTAAATCTTATTTCAAACCATTTTCCTAGGCAACAATGTGTGTCCAATCTCTCTCTTTTCTTAATTGTACAGCATGTCCTTGGAACTGGTGACATCACTGCTGATGTGAAGAAAAATAATTGCAGAGTCCTGAAAAGTAAATTAAGATCGTTAAGTAAGAAAGGAAAACCAGGGCTTCTATGTTAACTTTTTCTTAAATACGGCCTATTCATCTCTTACCACCATCTCATCTGCATTTTCTTCCTTTTTACTTTTTCTCAGCCTGTGTTCCAGGTGCCAAACCAAACAAAATAAAGATACACTGAATTCACAAAAAAGGAAAAAAAATATTTTGAAAGAAAATTCAAACTAAAAACAATAAAGGAAGAAAAGCAGAGGACTGAGAGGGGGGGAATGAAATGTGAATTTGCTGATTAGGATATTTAATATCCAATAGATTAGCTTGTAAAACAAGTTAGAATAAAATAGATAAATAGGGGTTGACTAATTTCACAGATACACATACAAATACAGACATAATATTGGACTGGAATGTGATAGAGTGAAACAATGATGGATTAGCAATTATTTTAATATTTGAATGTCTTGTTTATTGTATTTGCCAACTATGTTTTTATATAACCATTGTCTCCTAAATTTGTTAAACAAATAGAAGCTGATTAACTTCACAGATACACATACAAATGCAGGCATCCTAGTGGATTAGAATGTGATAAAGAGTAAAACAATGACGGCTTAGCAATTATTTTAATATTGGAATGTCAGGTTTCTGGAAATTTGAAAAAAACCTTTCAGTGCTTCAGCAACATAATCAAAAGCAAAATACATTCAATTTAGATCCAAAGGTGTCTGAAAAATAACACTAGCAAACTGGACTAATAACATCACCTCAGTTCAAAAAGATAGATCAGCATAATATGTCAGATGAAATGAAATCAATTTGACTAACCTCAATGACTTAGCAGCTAGTTGAAATTCTCAGCAGTGTTTGATGGCAGTCATGTGTACAATGTCCAAACAGTATGTTACTCAACTATTTCTGCATCAGAGAGGCTGTAACTGCAGAAAGGGCCTATACATTATTGCAAGCAATTCATGTTTTGAAAACTAGGTTAAATTCAGCAACTGCAAACCTTATTCTACCCGCTCCAACGGAAGCTGAACATCATTTCTGAAGGCAAGATGAACTACCAAGTGGCATTATTCCCATCTTATTCAAATTGAGTTTCAAAGTATTGACTCTGATCCAGATCATGTGGTGAGCAGGTAAAGGAATAAGCAGAAATGGGAAATTCTGACACAGTCAGAAAAACAGAGGAGTCACAGCAGAGCAATTAAGTGGCTGCTTTTAGCAACAGCATGCCAACACCAGCAGCAAGCCATAAAGTCAACATGACAGGTCAGGGACTTCCTTCTTTCCCGTGGTCATATCATGATTTATTCTAGATCAATAGGCCATATAACCAGAAGATGACGTTTGCATCATAAGCTAAGATAAATTGGACCAAACTTTCTTTCAGGTAATATTAAGACAAGAAAAGCATTGTTCATGTTAAACATGCTCTTTGTATTGTAAAGATTGATAAATTAAAATCAATAACATTATTTTTTAAAAATACCAAACCTATCTTTCATAATAATAACAACAACAACAACAACAACAACAACAACAATAGCAAATGTCGCCTCTGTAATGAGAAAGATGAGACAGTCGACCACTTGATCAGTGGGTGCAGCAAAATTTCACAAACTGACTACCTACAACACCATGACCACGTTGCTAAGACCATTCACTGGAAATTGTGCCAAAAGTTTGGATTTGAGTATAGCAAAAACCACTGGGACCATCAGGTTGAGAAGGTTTTAGAGAATGAGAAAGTCAAGATCTTGTGAGATTTCGGACTGTGTTTGTCAGTGATTGGATTTCTATTTCTGACTTTCCATAGAGTTTCAAATCATCCATATATAATAAATGAGAATTTTTTTCAGCTTCTTTGGCTGTTTGGTAGCCTAATTTCATTTTTTTAAATATTAGTGATAGTGGGATCATCACGATGATGTAGAAAAGAGATGAAAGTGAATCACCCTGGAAAATTCCTCGCTTGATATTAATCATTCCGTAGTTCTCATTCCCTACTGCCAATTCAGTTCTCCATTGTTTCATCACCTTTTCTGTAAAGGATGTAATACTTTTGCTAATGCCAGTTGTTTCTAAGCATTTTATGATCCAACTATGTGGCAATGAGTCAAATGCCTTTTTGTAATCAATCCAGACCATATTCAAGTTCGTTTTTCTGTTCTTACAATTTTCTAATATCATTTTATCAATTAGGAGCTGATCTTTTGTGCCCCTGCCCCTTATAATGAAATTAGGCTACCAAACAGCCAAAGAAGCTGAAAAAAAATCTCATTTATTATATATGGATGATTTGAAACTCTATGGAAAGTCAGAAATAGAAATCCAATCACTGACAAACACAGTCCGAGTATTCAGCACCGATATTTCAATGCAGTTTGGCATGGAAAAATGCACCACTGTATCCATAAAAAGGGGCAAATGCGGCTTTTACACGCTTCTGATGGGCCGCTCATGCTTGTAGCCGAATGAGAAGAAAGGACACCAGACAAATCCTTCTTGTGATAAGCTCTGGCCCCGAGCAATGCCCGGGAGGCTTTTTTATTAGTCCCAAACAAAGGAAAGGTGTATACAAAATTACATCAACAGGCACATGACTAAATACTCCAATGATAAATATGCAGCGTGGCAAAAAGCTTCGTCTCTGGGCAAAAGAGGGGGTGAGTGAAGAGGGGGGCTGCTTCTTCCCTGGGCAGGAGAAGTGAGATAAGGAATAGGGAGGGGGGAATGGAGGAAAGTGAGCAGCTCGCATTCCTGCCTTTGAAATGCTAACTGCTAGATAGATGCTGGTACAGAAAGGCACACTAATTAATAGGAAGACTTACATATTGCTAACAAGAATGTTTTTGTTAGCATCCATCTCTGGGCCTGTGTTTTCCAGACAGCCTTAGCCGTCCTATACACAGAAGTGGCAATGGATCTCAACATCTCCTCATTTTTGTTTTAAAATGAGAAGGAGGAAAGCAAACATATCAAAATGCAGATTCTTCATCATCACTGGTTATAGCAAACACTTTTACTAACAAATTGTTGTCCAACTCATGGTCGTTCTCAGCGTCCAGAAGGGACTTAGTTTCGTGGATAAGCACGTTCTTCCTAGCTGAGGAAAAAAGGCCTTTGAATAGCTGAAAGAGGGAGGGTAGGCATTGAATGCAGCAGCAAAGTGACACAAGCACTACTATAATAATACAATAGAGGAAAAAATGCTTCTTAACCAGGAGCCATCCGGTAGCCAGGACCACAGACCATCCCACCAGGCTGGCAGGACGTCTTCTCGAATCTGGGAAGCCAACTCCTTTAAGGAACTGATCTGATGCTTAACCAATTGAGAGGTGTCTGACAGGTTAAAACAACACATGTTTTTGACAGATTCACAGCCTAGATGATGTACCAGTAACAGAAAATCAATGGCAGCACGGTTGTCTAAGACAGCATGTCTAATCTCTGCCTGTTCCATATTCAAGGCAGCTATGGCTGCAGATGTGATGTTTATAGTTTTTGCAAGGGAACAGGCAATGCGATGGGCTGTCCTGTGGTTATGCATTGCTAATGCCGGAACACCAACTATAGAGGTAGCAAGGGAAAGATATTCAGCCTCGTTAAAAAGATTAATTGAGCTGTCACATGTTTCATCAAGGACTACTGACCTCTGTGGTCGTGGAGTGAGGTCCTGTTTGGTTGGTAGAACCGCAGTAAGACGACTCAGACAGCAACGTGTATCTGATAGATTAGCAGGTATATAATTAAAAGTTTTTTGACCACATGTGAAAAACCAACCAGCAGGGAGCAGAACGTGAGCCCAGTTGTAGGAAATGTTCTCGTAGGTGGAACAGTTGGCAGGAAAGATTCCCGTGGGCATACAGGATTGTGTGAGAGAAGCAGTACAATTTTGAATGCGTGCACATGTAACGTTGGGTCCACTAGCTACAAAGGGTGTGGTGAGAGACATGGCATCAGCTGGGAGCCGTCTTGTGAAAGGGCCCCACACCATAGAGTCACCGTAATTAACTTCCTTTCTTTTTTTAAACATTGCTAGCTGGGTGTCTTTTAAAATAACAGAAAGAGGTGTGCAAACTGGTATTAAACAATTCCCTAATAACATGTTCAGGTCCACAGCTTCGCTTAGGCAAAAATTGGATACGTTTGCCTGTTCTGCCAAACGCATCCACAGGTTGTATGTCATTCGAGTGTGCAGACCGTGAGAAGCAGCTGACCTTTTCACCCTGTGTGTGAGAGATCTAGTAGGCACATGTAATGGTTCCTGTAACTTGTAAGAGGCACGATGGGAAATTTCACAGCGTATTAAAAATGCAAGCAATACTAAAACTATGCCACACAGTGAAAAAATAACATAATAATATGAGAAAGTTCTAAAACTAAAAGGTTTCATACTCTCCTGCCACCGTGACAGGGGATAACCTGGAGGTCTTCTTCGAAATAAGGGACATCCTTCTGGTGGCGAATACGGTGGAGGGTGTCCTTCCCCGTTTTCCTGGTCGGGGCAG
Organism: Thamnophis sirtalis; assembly: GCF_051295495.1. Classification (NCBI taxonomy): domain Eukaryota; kingdom Metazoa; phylum Chordata; class Lepidosauria; order Squamata; family Natricidae; genus Thamnophis; species Thamnophis sirtalis. The sequence goes on along the minus strand of NW_028261390.1, from coordinate 42,627,272 downwards.
GAAACAGCCTCTGTGTTCTCATATGGTGGAGGGTGTCCTGGCCTGTTTTCCAGGTCAGGCCAGGAGGCAACCTCCACAAGCTGTACCTCATTTGGGGACTGACGGACGATCGCCATCCCTGGAAGTGTGTGGTGGTGATTTAGGAAGAAAAGGTCTTACGTGTCTTCCTGGCACCCAGAGCACCTTGTCTTTTAGCTGGATGGCAGCGTAGCCCCGTCCCCAAGTGATCAGGTCAGCAGGTCCTCGCCACGTCAGGTCAGGCAGGCAGCGATAGTAGACAGGTGGACGGGGGGTGTCTGCAGTAGGTGGAGCTGCAAAATGACGAGTCGCTGCTGAGGATGGTGGGCTGCCGGTAAGATTTAAAAAATTCAGGGTATAAAGGCAGAGGTTAAGTGTGTCTTGCACTGCTGGGAGGCCAGGGGGCATTTTTCCCCTATTGCCAATATATCTGTCCAGGGCATGTTTTAATGTCTGGTTGGCGCGCTCAGCCAACGCCTGACCCTGGCTGTTATAAGGAATGCCAAATTTATGTACAATGCCCCATTGGTTACAAAAGGCAGCGAAGGCTGCACTTGTGTAAGCAGGGCCATTGTCTGTTTTTAATTCTTTTGGGCGTCCCAGCGATGCAAAGGTCCGAATACAATGATTAATAACATGTTTGGTGGCTTCGCCCCTTTGGGGGGATGCCATAATGTAGCCTGAATACGTGTCAATGGAAACATGTAAATATTTCCAAGGGGCAAATGAAAAATATTGGGTAATATCCATTTGCCAGATTTGGCAACACTCTGTCCCCCTGGGGTTTACCCCCATAGGGAGAGAGTTTGCATGCTGGCTACAAGAAGGGCACTGCTGAATAATAGCAGAAGCCTCATTTGCAGTAATGCCAAATTGTTTCATGAGCGCTTTCTTGTTCTGATGAAAGTAAGAATGACTCTCCCATGGCGTGGGAGCTGTCAAGGTTAAAAGAGAAGAAGAGTTGGCAGCAGCCGCTGCCGCAGTGTCGGCCACATCATTGCCTTCCTGGAGAGGCCCAGGGAAGGGCTGATGGCTTCGAATGTGGGAAACATGAAAAAAGTGGGTGCGGGCAGAAATTAACTTCTGCAAAGATAAAAAGAGCGAGAGTAATTGTGGTTCCAATGAGGGAGAAAGATAGGCCTCATAAATTGATTTCACAATCTGAGTTACATAGAGGCTATCCAAAATCAAGTTAAAGGGTGTATTTGGAAAAGTTGAAAAAGCCAAAATAGAGGCAGCAAGCTCCGCACGCTGAGCAGAAGTCTGCGGGGGAGTGATTTTTGTGCACCACTGACCATTCTCCTGCCAGGCACAAGCACCATAGGTTTTGCTTCCGTCAGCAAAAATAGTCATGGCCTGAGAGGGGGAGAGGGGAATATGGAGTGTGCCATTGCAGGGGAACAGTTTTCAAAAGAGCCAATCTAGGGTCGGGGGGAGCATGGCAAGAAATCTCACCTGGCCAGTCAGCGAGTGCAAATTGAAGGTTTTCCGAATTAACAAATAAGGTCTCCCAAGTTGATAAAGAACAAGGGACAAAAATCGTGGAAGGTTCAATTCCAGCCAACAATTTTGTTCTGACACGGGCTTTTGTAATTAGAGCTGCAAAAAGTGCAGGTTTCTGAGAAATTGTGGATTTTGGGGTGTGAGACAAATGTACCCATTCAATAATTAATAATTTTGAAGTTTTTTGTACCACGGCTCCTGTTGGGAGCCCAAGAGTGTTACATATAATGAAAGCTAAGGGAGTGTTATCCTGAAAACGATCCACCCAAATTTGTGAAAGGGCCTCATTTACCTCTTTTAAAACTTGCTGATGTGTTTCATCTAATTTAATAACATCTGCAGGGTTTTTGCCCATTGTTAATGCAGAAAACAACGGAGCCAATTGAGGGGTTGTGAGCCCCATATATGGGCGTGCCCAATTAATGGAGCCCAAATATTGCTGTAACTGTACTAATGTGGGAGTGTGTGGCAAGTCCAATTTTGGCATTGCAGGTGCAGCATGAGAGGCCAAAAGCTTATGACCCAGATACGAAAAAGGTTGTGCTGTTTGAACCTTTTCTGGAGCTATGTGCAGGCCATTTTTATGGAGAAGATTAGTCAAAAAAGGTAATGTTGCTAAAACCGTGCCTGGGGGCCCACATGCTGCTACCAAGATGTCATCCATATAGTGGTAAATTAAAAAGTGAGGATGTGCCGTCCGATACGGCTGCAAAGTTTTGTCTACAAAATATTGACACATGGTGGGGCTGTTGAGCATTCCCTGAGGCAGGACTGTCCATTGAAAGCGAGAAGCAGGTTTGGAGTTGTTAAATTCCGGGACAGTAAAAGCAAACAGTTTGCGATCTTTTTCATGGAGTGGTATAGAAAAAAAGGCATCTTTTAAATCAATAATCATGAGATCCCACCCTTGGGGAATCAAATTTGGATTGGGGAGGCCGCACTGCAGCGCTCCCATGGGTTGGAGAATTTTATTAACAGCCCTCAAATCATGCAAAAAACGCCATTTACCAGATTTCTTTTTTATGACAAACACAGGAGTGTTATAGGGGCTCAGGGAGGGTTCAATATGTCCTTTTTGTAATTGTTCCTTCACTAGTTCTGTTAAAGCCTTGAGCTTTTCTTGAGTTAACGGCCACTGATCAACCCAGACAGGGGTTTCAGTTTTTAAAGTTAATCGCAAAGGATCAGAAAGCAAGGCAGAAGAAGACATGACAAGCAAAATAGAAAGCAGTTACTGCAAGATTAGTTTGGCATTAAATTGGTGCATAAGATCACGGCCCCACAAATTAATATGGAGGGGCAAAATGACAGGTTTGATGTGAGCTACAGCAAGAGAATCAGTAGAAATAACTGGTAGCCAATGCTTACTGATTTTTGCCGTTTGGATGCCGCCTACGCCGCGGACTGCGGGAGACGCTTCAGTAGGCCAATCAGGTGGCCACTCCTCCTCACGAATGACCAAAACGTCCGCTCCGGTATCTAAAATACCAAGAAAGGAGTGGCCCTTAATTTGAAATTTAGCTGAGGGACGGGCATGTTTCATGGTTTTTTCTATAGCCATGGCTTCATGGCTGTAATCATTTGGGTCTGTCTCAAGGGGTACCGGAATGGCTGTGGCTACCAGGGATCCCTCGGGAACATGCATTGGGACATTAGGAATAAAAATCAAAGCAACAGAAGAGAAATCAGAAGAGTCAGTAAGAAAGGGAGTGGCAAGGACTCCCTGAGACATGAAATCACGATGTGGAAAGACCAAAAGAGGCATTGTAGGGGGTAATGGAATAGAAGTAGCCGGGATCACTGGAAGGAAATAGGAAGAACCAGGCATTGGAGCATCTATAGGTTCACTTGCCAAGAGATTGAAATAAGAAGGGAGATAGGAAACATGTATAGCAGCCTCAGCCTTTTGTGTGGGGCTGGCCGAATGCCCCAAGACTAGTTTCCCGACGGGGGGTCAGGTTTGGGCATGGGGTTTGTGCGACATTGATTTGCCCAGTGAAATCCCCTTTTGCAACGAGGACAGACTGTTTTTGGCTTCGGTGGGCGAGAGCTTGCAGCAGCAGCCCCACCCCCTGGTGCACGGCACTGAGAGCGAAAATGGCCAGGCTTCCCACAATTAAAACAATTGCCTGATTTAGGATTATTGCGGGAAATTCCCTGGATGGCCATGGCCAAAGTTTCCATGTTATAGGCGTTAGTGCCAACCACCCGACAAGCCTGCAGGTAGTCAGCAATGGTGGCATCAGGTTTACTCACGAGAGGGTGCAAAACTTTTTGACAATCCGGATTAGCATGTTCATAAGCCAATTTCATAAGCAATTCATTTCGAGCATCAACATTTTCAATTTGACGTGCCAATGCCTTTTGCAGGTCATCGACAAAGTCAGAGTATGCCTGATTTGAGCCCTGTATAATTTTTGAAAAAGATTTAAGGGGGGTGGAGGTGACATCATCCACCTTTTTCAGGGCTGCCAGAGCTGCTTGAGAAATTATGGTAAAAGCAGCTGCCGGAGAAGTAGCCTGCTGTTGAGCCGTGAGAAAGGCACCTGTGCCATACAAATGGGCATCGGTCACAAGAGCAGGTAAACCCCTGTGAATGGCTTTTTGAATTTCACAAGCATATTGAGATGACCAAATAGAAAATTGGGAAGGGGTCATCAACATACCACACAACAGTTTCCAGTCTACTAAAGTCATAGTGTAAGTATTAGCTGTGGTTTCAAACATCCCTTGTGCATAAGGAGAGGTGATCCCATACGAGGAGACAGCAGACTTAAGGTCTCTGAGAACCTTGTAAGGGATGGGGACATAATTTGGAATAATTTGGCCCGGATTGTTTGGGTCCGGGATCATTTCAATTGGAAAACAGGCAGAAACGTCCTCTAAAGGGACTTCCCCTTTTTGAAAACCTTCCTTTACAGCTGCAGCTATGCCACCCTCACAAAAGGGTGTCACAGAAGAAGCCAGTGGCATTCCTGAATGCTGAGGAGCTTCAGGGGCAGAGGGGGACAGAGATTTGCACACAAGGGAGGAAGAGGCCTTGGATTCAGAGTGTGAATTTAGTGAAGAGGTTTCCAAATATGGCAGGGGGGGGGTCCGGTCCCCCCATCATGGCCTTTTCATGAACTTTTAAGCATTCCATGACGATCTGCCAAGTGGAGAGTATTTTCGCTGGTGCCCTTGGGGGCTGGTGAAAATACTTCCCTAACTTTTCCCAAATGGCTGTTCGAATTGAGCCTTTTTCAGGGTATGAGGGACAATGTTTATAGATGTATTTGAGAAGGTCAGTAAGGTCTTTTTTTGAAGGGATGGGGAAAGAGTTCCCATTGTTTTTTAAGATTAATATTGAGGATTTGGACAATTCTCTAAGTTCGAAAAGGTGTGCAACCTGAGGCTTAGAGAATCCTGCCCCCATTACTCACGAGTCTGGGAGGATGCTCCGTCTGCGACGGCCGGTCCTGGTATGCAAGAGGCGTTCCTTCGCCGGTGAGCAAGAGGACTCCAAATTGGGACGGATGCAGCGACGTGCTTGATCAGCAAGATCACGTCGGAGGTCACCAGTTGCGGCTTTTACACGCTTCTGATGGGCCGCTCATGCTTGTAGCCGAATGAGAAGAAAGGACACCGGACAAATCCTTCTTGTGATAAGCTCTGGCCCCGAGCAATGCCCGGGAGGCTTTTTTATTAGTCCCAAACAAAGGAAAGGTGTATACAAAATTACATCAACAGGCACATGACTAAATACTCCAATGATAAATATGCAGCGTGGCAAAAAGCTTCGTCTCTGGGCAAAAGAGGGGGTGAGTGAAGAGGGGGGCTGCTTCTTCCCTGGGCAGGAGAAGTGAGATAAGGAATAGGGAGGGGGGAATGGAGGAAAGTGAGCAGCTCGCATTCCTGCCTTTGAAATGCTAACTGCTAGATAGATGCTGGTACAGAAAGGCACACTAATTAATAGGAAGACTTACGTATTGCTAACAAGAATGTTTTTGTTAGCATCCATCTCTGGGCCTGTGTTTTCCAGACAGCCTTAGCCGTCCTATACACAGAAGTGGCAATGGATCTCAACAGGCAAAATCACTACATGTGAGGGAATTGAAATGCCCAATGGCCAACTAATTAAATGCAATGAAAATGAAGTCTACAAATATTTAGGCATTCTGCAGTTGGATAACATCAAGCATGGAGAAGTAGAAACTATTGTCAAAGGAGAGTACACCAACAGAGTTAGGAAAATTTTGAAATCTAAATTGAATGGTGGAAATACAATCAAGGCCATAAATACCTGGGCAATACCAGTTATGAGATACACAGCTGGTATAGTTAACTGGACACAAGTTGATTTGGACATTTTGGACCGAAAAACCAGGAAACTAATGACAATGCACTACAGTTTACATCCATATGGTGATACTGATAGACTATATCTGCCCCGAAAATCAGGTGGCAGAGGATTATTACAAGTGAAGCAAATAGTTGAAGAAGAAAAACATGCACTGGCTAATTATTTAAAAGAAAGTCAAGAATATCTATTAATCATAGTAAAGAACAAAAATCTATTGAAGGTCCAATAGACGAAACAAGAATACAGAAAAGATGTGATAAAATCAAGAATGGAGAGTTGGCAGAACAAAGCATTGCATGGCCAATTTCTGGGAAAAATAAAAGATAAAGTGGACAGTGAACAAACTTGGTTATGGTTAACAACAGGTACATTAAAGAAAGAAACAGAGTCACTAATCCTGGCTGCGCAAGAACAAGCTATCCGCACAAATGCCATTAAGGCCAAAATTGAAAAATCCTCTGATGATGCCTAATGCAGACTTTGCAAAGAAGCTGATGAAACTGTTGATCACATACTCAGCTGCTGCAAAAAAATCATGCAGACTAATTATAAATTGCGGCACAATTCAGTAGCACAAATCCTTTGGAATTTGTGCAGAAATTATAATATTAAAACAGCAACAAACTGGTGGGAACATAAGCCTGAAAAAGTCACCAAAACTCAGATGGTCAAGATCTTGTGGGATTTTTGCATACAAACAGACAAAATTCTGCTGCATAATACACCAGACATCACACTGGTTGATAAAAATAAGGTTATAATCATAGACACCGCAATACCAGGTGATAGCAGGGTTGACGAGAAGGAATATGAAAAAATTGTGAAATACCAGGACTTAAAAATCGAAATTCAATGATTATGGCACAAACCAGCAGTGGTAATTCCAGTGGTAATTGGCACACTGGGTGCTATTCCAAAAGCACTGGAATTACATTTAAAACAGTTAAAAATTGACAAAATCGCCATCAGTCAAATGCAAAAAGGTGCACTGCTTAGATCTGCACGCATATTACGAAAATACGTTTCGACGTCCTAGGCCCCTGGGTGGGGTCCGATTAGTAATCAATGCCAAATCCGACGAAACAACTGGCCGCTGTGATACAATTCTGTTGTTGCAATAATAATAATACTGTGCAGTTTAAAAAGAATGTGTAAATGAAAACTGTTCTGGGCAAGTATAAACAGAAGTTAATCCTTGTATCTTCTCCCAGATTAGAATGCTTCAAATAAGGATATAGGTTCTGAGTAAACATAATATAATATAGTCAGGAAGGGCAAAATGGTTCAGCAGTTAAAGACTGGAAAGCTGACAGGCCGGTTTGAGACCTAAGCACCACGCAACCGGGCAAGCTTCCGTTACTTGCCCCACCTCCTGCCCACCTAGAAGATCAAAAGCATGCAAATGTGAGTAGATAAATAGGTAACAGTGGGAAGGTAACAGTGTTTTGTCATCTTGGCATATAATTATAGCTCTATTCCCTCAGCTAGGAAATGGAGATGAGCACTGTCCCCTAGAGTCAGATACGATTGGACAGGAAAAATATTTACCTTTTATAAAGTCTGCTTTTAATTTAGAGATTCTTCTGCATTTTACTAAGAATATGAGCAGGGAAGAAACAGTGGGGTTGGCTGCATCCTTACAACTGACTCCATGTTGTAAAGAGCCCCACCCCTTGCCTAAAAAGCTACTTGCTGTACCAAGGCAGACTTAAATACTGAGCTGAAAAATCATTTTCTTCACTCTATTTGAACACTTGGGGCGGGGAGAGATTGTAATCAGATATAACAGTTAAAATAAACCATAGTAGTTATAATAACTAGGCAAGTATATCAAGGCTCCAATGGGTGTTTATGTAAACAATATTACATTCTCCGATTCACTTTTAAAGTCTCATGTTTCCAACAGGTATTAAAAAAAACAGTTTGCTGAATCAAATTCAACATATGGAGACAAAGTTTTCCTGAAAGTGTTTTGCCACTATTTTTTTTCCAGAGTTATTTTTTCCCCACCACTTTTCCAAAATAACCTACAGGTTTTGAAGTTTCTAGTGCTCCCCAAGTACAACTTCAAATGCTAAACAGACTCAATCTTGTTAGGTCTTTATTCTGTGCTTATTTCAATGTAAAACCTTTTGTGGGAAAGGAACAACAACAACAACAACAAAAGAAATCCAGTTGTGAGGATCATTTTTGTCCCTGCTTAGGGAATATTCCTCCCTCCTTCCCTCCCTCCCTCCCTCTCTTCTTCCTTCCTTCCTTCCTTCCTTCCTCACTTCCTTCCTTATACCAATAACTCCATAAGAACATAAAAGTCCCTTGAAACAGTCAAGATATAAATGCATAAAAGCCTATGCCTGTATGATGCAGTCAACTAGAACTGATATATGATTGCATCATATGATGATATTCTTATGTTGTCATGTTAATTAAAAGGTTTGTGAAAAGCTCGGTTTCAATCTCCTTTCTCAATGTCATCTAGGAGATCTCAGAGACCAAATCATCTCATTTTACTCTTGGTGCCCTGACCTGCTTCATCACATACTCTTCTTCCTATCCACAGTAGATAGCCTAGCTGACAGGTTGGAAGCAAGGGAGAGCACAAAGCTATGTAGAAGGAAACCCTTTCACCTCATTAGAAATTCTTCTACCTACTTCACTCTATGCTCTTCCTCCTTGCTTCCAACCTGTCAGCTATTTGGGACACATATTGACTATTTTGTTGAAAGAGCACTAGGAGTATTTCAAAAAGAACCCAAGTGACCAGTCACAGGCATGAATCTCTTCCATGCTTCCAACTTGTCACTCAGATAATTGAAAGCTTGCACATACAGAGCCCCAGTTAATGAGTCTGATTGGAAGGTGTTTTTTTCCCTTGTCAGCAAGTGACATCTGACAGAAGGGGAAAACAGCCAGAAGAATCCACCAATCACACTGTCCTTAAATTGCACTGCTTTACAACTCTAAGGATGTCATCAAATGCCACTTTTATTGCTGAGGCAAAATGTGACTTGGCTGTCATGCCAGTGAAATTTACATCAGCATACTTTTTCATCAATTACAGAACTAGAATCATGCAAGTTAATGTAGAAAGGGTACAAGGAAGAGTCTTGGTATCTGAAATCTTAGGGCTCTTAATGGACATGATTCAATTATTACATATAATTCTAGCTTTTGCTTTAGAAATGCATCTTCATTGATAGGTTAAATGAAAGAGGAGTTAATATTATTACATATGGGCATCTAAATACAGGTAATATAATGTAGAGATATTTCTGACATTATGATAGAATATAAGCTTTTTCAATAATGGTTTCAGGAGACGAGAAGGGATAGAAGGGAAGGGGGAGGAAGGGGAGGGGAGGAATAAGCTTTTCCCTTAATGGTCATAATATTGTGAACAATTCTACACATAAAAATAACAAGTCTTTCATACTGTTATACTGAATAGTGTAGGGACTATAAACTAGTGTAGTCGGCAAATGCCTACATGATTTAGAGAATCGTCTTAAGGTTTCTTCTCTTCTACAAAACTCTGAATATAACAGAAACCATAAAATCCACATAGGATGTTCTGACTGTGAATCAGAATAACAGAGTTGGAAAGGACCTTGGAGGTCTTCTAGTCCAAACCCCTGCTTAGGCAGGAAACCCTACATCACTTCAGAATGGTTATCCAACATCTTCTTCCAGTGTTGGAGCATTCACAACTACTGGAGGTGAGTTGTTCCATTGATTAATTGTTCTAACTGTCAGGAAATTTCTGTTTAGTTCTAAGTGGCTTCTCTCCTTGATTAGTTTCCACCCATTGCTTCTTATCCTGCCCTCGGGTGCTTTGGAGAAAAGCTTGACTCCCTCTCCTTTGTGGTAGCCCCTGAGATATTGGAACACTGTTATCATGTCTCCCCTAGTCCTTCTTTTCATCAAACTAGACATACCCAATTCCAGCAACCATTCTTCATGTTTTAGCCTCCAGGCCCCTGATCATCTTTGTTATTCTTCTCTGCAATCTTTCTACAGTCTCAACATCTTTTTTACATCATGGCAACCAAAACTGGATCTGATGTTCCAAGTGTGGTCTTACCAACACATTATAAAGTGATATTAACACTTCACATGATCTTGATTCCATTCCTCTGTGAATGCAGCCTAGAACTGTATTGGCTTTTTTGGCAGCTGCAGCACACTGTTGGCAAGGCAGAATATATTTACACATTAGGCACAATCAAATTGCTGTAGGGTATCATCAGATGCTCTTCTCATTCCTTGCCTTTGGCTTTGTTGGGTAAGGCTATTAGGGGTCGAATTTCAAAACCTTGAAACCTATACTACCTATTGCTCTCTGTATCTAATTGTGTGACAAGACATGAATGAATGAATGAATGAATGAATGAATGAATGAATGAATGAATGAATGAATGAATGAAAAAGCTTGAATTCTAACTGGTACTTTCTTGTAAAGACATTCCAACACCTTGACATCTTCCCTACCTTAATAAATATGAAGCAGACATTGTGATGAGACTCAAACCACAACTGCCTATGAATAAGAAAAGGAACACAGACAATTTTACTCAAGTGCTATCATGTTAAACCTAGTTGCAATCTAGGTTAAAATTAAGTCACAAACCATAGAAAGAAAGTGATGCTTTGGATTCAAAAGCAAACAGGTATTAAAAAATATTCCTTGGCACTCATGTAAAACCTGTCCCATTAAAGCCACTGCATTTTTCTTTAGGTGGTGAGGCTGCCCTTTGCAGTTGTAGTATGATTTCAAGGAAAGCAACCTTTGATTTAAGGAACAGGAGACAGGTGCTACTGCACGTGTGTTCACACAGTTTTTGAAGCATCATCTTGCCTTTGAATCCAAAGTGCTGCACAGTACTAAAGTGTACTGAATCTGACAGGAACCTTAATCAAAGACTGCAGCTCACTTCGTAAGAGTCACAACTTTTGAAGTGCTTGAAGCTAAGATTTCTTGTCTCTAAACAGAAGATCTGAAGGTCTGAATAAAAAGAGCTTTTTGCTGAAATTTAACTCAGAAATTATGCCCCGCATCACTATCATTTCTTAAAATCTATTTCAATATTATATACATTTTTAAATATATATGAACCTAGCCAGATAAGATCAGTGAAGGTCATCCTGCCAATTTATTGAATTCTGAGTTCCCAAATTCTCCAACTATTTTAAAATAAAAGTCATTTTTTTGCCAATTTGGCAGATCTTAACTTTTCTTTCATCCATTACCCTTAAAAACATTTTATGTTCAGATGACTTTATCTTCTAGTTTTGAATGAAAGCATCATCTGAAATCCTGCTCATATGGTGCCTGGAATTTCTAACAAACTAACAAGTCCAACAGAAAGAACTTTTATCACAGAAATGTACTGAAACAGATTTCAACTTAAATGGTTATTATTTTAAGCACTGACTAAGAACCTTGGTTGACTAAGCAGTTCCAGAAGTAACAGCATAGTGAGCAAAAAGCTGAGGTGCATAAATTCACCTGCTTAATTAGTCAAATATGTTGCATTTTTTATAGGAGAAAAGCAGGACATATCATGATCCTGAGCTCAGATTAATTACCTCTTTTGCCGGCAGGGAAACTAGCATTTTTTAAACAATGTACAGTACATTGAGACTGAAACTCACCTACACCTCAAATATTTTACAAAGGATCAGTAGGATTTCCTTGAAAATGGCAGTATTCATTTTATCACATGGAAGATTTCACTCAGAGATCAATTACTGGTGAGTTTGTTGCACAGCCCCAGTTTAATAAAAGTCAGTCAGAACAGTATGAGATACAATCAGGACAGCCTTCCCCGCTTCCCAACTTTCGCTCCCCAGTTATGCAATATGATATAAGGCCCTGATGGCAAACCTATGGCATGCAGGCATGCCAGCCGTCGCCCCAGCCCAGCTCTACTGCTCAGGCAGGCATGCCTCCCGCCATCCAGCTGGTCTTTGTGTCTTTCTGCCATGCATACATGGGAGGTGGGGCACATGTGGGGGACACATGTATACATGCGGGGGGGGCATTCACATTGCATTTTGGGGCCTCATATGGTGCCTCCATGCCCCATTTTGGCTTTCAGGTTGGTACAGGAGGCTTTTCAGGCCCCAAATGGGTGCAGCGGGGGCAGGAAGTACAGGGGTTGCGTGTGTATGTGCAGGGGGTCATGCACACATATGTGGGGGTGGTCTACACATGTGGGGATCTCATGTGGAAGGTCACATACACATTGTACTATGGGTGCGGGCACATGGGTGCACTATCGCATGCACGTTTGGTACCCGACAACAAAAAGGTTAGCCATCACTGATATAAGGAATTACAGAGTGAATTAGATCATTCAGAAAAATCAGATCACCCCCCAAAATAATAATAAGCCAGGAAATTATATGTCTAAAAGATGGACATTTATTGTAAGCCTTAATAATTAGTCAAATTTGCAGAATCATAGAATTGGGAGGAGTTACTGACTGTAGATAATAAAGTAGAACTCCTTCTTAGCAGGGTTCCACATTAAAGCTTTGGAGACAGATGGCTGCCTCCTAGCCTCCACATGTATATATAAAATATACACACATACTCCCACCTCCTACACAAATTGAACTTCTGAGTCATTTGAAATGTTCAAAGTAAAGTTTGAAAAATGTAAACCTGCCCTCCCCCAAAATTGTTTTTATTAAAAGTCCCCTATTATTTGTATGGTCCTTCTCTGAAATCTTTCCAATTGGTCTAACACCTCCTTAGAGTGGCCCAAGCTAGACATAATCCTGGATCTGATGAAATAATAGAATAGACTGATTTTTCCCATGGAAATTACACATTGTTTAAGTCTTTCTGAAATGTTAATATTGTTATTATATTATTCTATTATTATAATATGGAATAAGTGTGATCAGTCTTTCATGTCACTAGACAATGAGTTTGAAAGTGGAGAGTGAACAAAAAGTGTCCATGTTTAAAAATTAACCAACATCGGCTTTATATAAATGGCCTTTTAATATATTCAAATATCTGTCTGACCTTTTTAAAAAAATAATGCTACTGGACCATAATCATATTTTTTAAAAACAATCTGTATTATGGTTCCAATTTTAATTTTCTAAGGATTAAAAATTAAAATATAATCAATACAGGAACAGCTATGATAAGGGAAATGGCAAATCTAGACAGCATACTAAAAAGCAGAGATAATAAAAGTGCATAGAGTCAAGACTATGGTTTTCCCAGTTGCAATGTATAGCTGTGAAAGTTGGACCATAAGGAAGGTTGAGTGCCAAAGATTTGAGGCCTTTGAACTATGGTGCTGGAGAAGACTCCTGTGAGTCTCTTGCCACCCCATGGACAACATTCCTCCAGACCTTCCTGTCCTATACTATCCCCCAGAGTCCATTTAAGCTCACACAGAATGCTTCACCTAGAGGATATCAGCCCTGATTGCTCTTTAGAATACTTTGGCCACCTAATGAGAAGGAAGGACTCAATGGAGAAGAGCCTAATGCTGGGAAAGATTGAGGGCAAAAGAAGAAGGGGACCACAGAGAATGGATGGATGAAGTCACTGAAGCAGTAGGCATGAGCTTAAATGGACTCTGGCGGATGGTAGATGGTAGGATGTTGTCCATGGGGTTGCAGTGGGTAGGACACGACTTTGTGACTAATAACAACAATGATAAGGCTTTTTACTCACATTCTCTGGATTTAGAAATCACCATATAGTGAATCAATTAAATTTCAATAAATAAGCTTGTAATTCTTTCCATAAATGAGAGTTCAGGGTTTTGTTTTGTTTTGAAAATATTGAACCTAAGGATACAAATCATGTTTTTATATAAGCAAAACATGTTGGCAATCTATACTTGGGTCATGGTAATAAATAAATGTAAACATGTTATTTATATATGTATATTAAAGATGTCTTTCTGAATCACTTATTTCTTGTTTCACAACAAGTTTGGTGACTTCTTAACTCCTAGAATATTTTGAATTATTTCTATCATGCCTAGTGATGTATAAATAAAATATCCCTTGTTTGAGAATATTAATTTCTTTTTTTAAATATCTTTCTAAGATTTCAATGTTCCAGTTTAATAAAATTGATTTCTCTTTTGAACATCATTTAAATATGACAAACTATTAGCCAATGTTTTCATGGGTCAAAGGAAAAAAAGATTTAACAGTAGTAATATTTATTTTAAAAAGAATTAAAAGCACCAAATTAAAGAAAAAGCAAATATATTGAAAAGACTTCCTAAATCTTATTTATAGTTAATTATTTTTATGTGTTGCTTTAGATCTTTTATTAAATAATCTTATTAAAGAAATTTTAATACAATTTTTTAGAAATGAAATAAAAAATACTCAATAGATAATAAAGAAAATAAGAAAAATATTTTTAAAAGAGAAAGTAAAGAAAGAATTATAAAGTGGCTTTCAATCTTCTTAACAGATTAAAAATGCATTATTTTACCCTCTCTCACTAAGATTACATCATAATTTATTTCTTTCCATAGGCTACCTTTTCTAATCATCAAATCTATAAATCATGTTCATTTTTTTTAATTTTTTTCAGAAAAAATCCATCTCTACTAATTCTATCATCTTCATCAACTGTTCCTCCACTGTGTGCTCTTCAGTCTTTCTATTTTGGCATATATAAGAGTTTCACAGCAGTTATCAAATACAAAAACACTGTTCCACAGCTATTTTTTAATTAAGTTATTACAGTAATAATCTATCCATTAATCCCAACAAGAAAAGTTCTAGTTTTAGTTGAATGTTAATCTTTAAAATTCTTTGTATTGCTGTATGTATTTGAACCCAAAATTTCCTGTCATTTTTTACAAGACCACTGGGTGTGATAAAACGGCTCTTTGTTTTAAAGTTGTCTTTAACTGTCTGCTTTATTGTGCACTGCACAGGGTCATAATTTTGAAAGGGTAGCTGTAAAAATGTGATAAAACTAGAAAAATTGAAAAGAAAATAAACAAACAATAATTACCATTAAAAAAGAAATTAAGAAGCATGAAAACTATAAGGACTATCACATGATTGAAAACATAATTCTAATACTTTCTCCTGCCATAAGCTAGAAGATACAGTTCCAACTAAAAACAATAGTAAAGAAAACATAGAGAGATATTGTCAGGCCCAAGACATCAGGAACAGGAGTAGAACTCAAAGCACTAAAAGTTCATTTTGTGCTATCATTACACAAGAATCTGATCTACTAACAGTCAAGCCAAATTGGAAATAGATAAGGATCAATGGAATTCACAAGTGACTGGATTTAGGTCTCTTGTGGGAACATAAGGGCTATTCATTGGTGATATGTTTAATCCCATCCTTGGACTCTGACTGCTTATCTCCTACAGATATATTCAAAACAGAGTATGATTTTGTTTTTCTTTCTGATTACAGTTGAATAACCTTATCAGTTCCTCCAACAGAAGAGAATATTTAGCAGAATAACAGAGTTGGAAGAAAGCTTAGAAGTATTCTAGTTCAAACCCCTACTCAAACAGAAAACCCTATACCATTTCAGTCAAATGGTTGTCTAATCTTCTTATAAACCTCCAGTGATGAAGCACCCATGACTGCTGAAAGCAAGCCATTACACTAAATCATTTTTGTAACTGTCAGGAAATTTCTCCTTAGTTCCAGGTTGGTTCTCCCCTTGATTAGTTTCCATCCATTGGAAAGCATCTGCTTTCAGATGCTTTGACCTCTTCTTTGTGGCAGCCCCTTAGATATTGGAATCCTGCTACCATGTCATCCCTAATCTTTCTTTTCATTAGACATACCCAAATCTATTATGACCTGGGACGGGGCACATAAGCAAAACCAACAAAGGATAGAATCCCCTTTTATTGAACCTTCCCCCAAATCCCCACAGTTCATTGTAAGCCAAGAGCAAGAGTCTAACATGTACACACATCTCAAGCAGGTCCTCCGATGGGGCCATAAGAAAAAAAAACAAGAAGTGGAAAAAAGGAGGAGCCAACATCGCAATGTTACATTGGGCGGATTCGACTGTCTGAATTTGCCGATGACACTTTTGCCCCTGGACAGTCCAGCAGGACCTAAACCGTCCCGAAGAGATGGTGACTGGGAAGACAAGACCTTGCTGGTCGCAGGGACATCGCAAAGTCCCTGATCGACCCAAGGGAAGCATTTCCAACCGGCGGCAACAGGCAGCCCCCTGCCCCGGCCGACATAGTTGGAGACAGCTGCAGAAAGAGAGAAATGAAAGTGTTTCTACCTGGTGAGGTTTTCTTTTCTTTTCTTTTAGAAGATTGCCCTAAGAAGCTCTTTTCTTAAGCTAAATTAGTCCCATAAGCAAGAACAAAGTGGTGTATTTAATCCCTATTGGACTGCCTTAGAAAGTTTTTTGCTCTTGCCTGTAACAATCTTTTGTGGATTGAAGTGATTGCAACATTTTCGTTTTTTTCCACTTGAGGTGAAGGGATCTTTTTTTTCTCTATTTCCCTTTACTACTTTAACTTTTTTGGCTTAAATTAAAACTCTTTTTACTTTAATAAATTTCTTCTTCTACTTGTTACAATATCATATTAAAGATACTTAAGGAAAAAGATTTTAAAATAGTCAAATCTGCCACTTGGAAGCCCAAGTCTGAAGCTTTTTTCCTTCTGCTGTTGCAACAATGTATCCTTTGTTTATTCTTATCTGACTACACTAACGGTGCAACAGAAGGGTTTCTTTTTAAAACTTGATAAAGACCCAAGGTTACAAATAGTGTTCTGCTGGCGTGCGTGAAAAAATATTTTGGCAAGAATTAGAAAAGGAAAGAAAAACTTTAGAACCCTTCTTCTTTGAAAACCATAAAAGAACATTTGCTTAAGATTTAAAATAAAAATAGATATATTCTTCAAAATCACAGACTAGAGTGGCAGATCGTACCAAATTCTTCTCCTTGCTTTTTCTTTATATTTCTCCTTACTCTAAAAAATGGAGCAATACTCAGATGAAGAAAACTTGATAATTCAAAACATTTTGGCTAGACTTCAAAACTTCTCAGAAGGACTTGAGAGATTTGATAAGAAATGGGACAGACTATGGGGTATCACAAAAAAGATGATGTGGTTGCAGCCCCAGAAATTAAAGAAGCAAATGAAAATACAGAAAAAAGATAAGAACTCAGATGAACTTATTAATGGAATAAACGTGAGTGAAGGTGGAAAGAAGGGAAGCTGGAAAAGTGACTTTGATAATTTGCTACTCTACCCCAAACTCCAAGATGTGGGAGAAAAAGAAAGAGCGAAAAAGATAGAGTTAATAAGACAAATCTATTCAGAAATAAACCTGACAACCAAAGTTAAGCTTACACTAATAACAACTCAAGGGCAACAAAACCACATGAAAGATTGTTTAAGCTTCAAAGTGCGGAGAGAAGTCTCAAACCCTGGAAAGGTCCTGGGAAGAGAATTGACACAACAGTTGGCAAGAGAGGAAAGGCCATTTTGTTACTGGAAAGTTACTGATTAATAATGCTAGTTGATGGAAAAAAGCTAGTTAACTATTGATGATTATTAAGTAGAGATTTTAGTACCTTATAGACTGTTCTAGATTACTATTGAAAGTTTATTCATTAACATAAATTTACTATGATACTAATAGAGAAATAATAACCTTAGCTTAGGATAAATAACCAGGCCATAGAAATGCCAATGTATATTTTGGGTGATTGTCAAGTAGAAATGTTAATATCTCTTAGATTGTCTTAGACATCTAATGTTTATTTTCTTAGCACATAATTAACTAATTTGGGATTGAGGGAAAAGTCCTACAAATCTTATTAACAAATCATTGTTTAAAGACAGCTGTAAAGTTATAATATTGTGTGGGCCTGGAGAGGAGAGGTGAGATAAACAGTAAATAATTTTTAGTTAATTACAATAATAACAATGAAATGTTAATGGACAATATTTAATGACACATACAGGTGTGTTACGGGGGTGGGTGGGTGGGAAACACTTAGACATCTTACTTAACTGAATTAATTTTAGAATAAGTTGTAAAGGTACAATGTTATTGGAGATCTATTGAAATTGCAAATGAACGCCAGTAGGTGGTTGTGTCTTTTAATATAAATGATTCTAGATAAAAACATGTTTAAACAATGGTAACTAAATGAGAATTATGGTACAGGGATAGTAAAATACATAACTTTTCTTTCTTTACTTAAAATGTACAAGCTGATTTGAACGAAACGTATGTAAGGATTGTGGAAGAAACACACAGAATATATTTGTAACCAATTGATACGCTTTGAACAAGATGTAACGAAGGATGATTTTTTTCTTTCTTTTTGTTTAACTAAAACAATAAAAAAAATTCTCAAAAAAAAAAGAAGTGAGAGAAAGAGAGAGCAGGAGCAGTTTTAAGAACAAAAACATTTCAGGACCCTTGGTTACATGCATCTTCATCACACAGAGTGTTTACCAGAGCCGTGGCACAAGCTGGAGCTGAGCTGGGTTGCTGTAACCCACACACAGCAAGGCTAGACAAAGCAAGGTGAACAAGTCAGAGCAAGGCAAAGCAAAACAAGGCAGTGAGTCATCAGTAACAGCAAGGCTTCTTGAATCGTGGCAAGTGTGACTGGCAAGTATCACACTTCTTCCCAACAAAAGGCCTCTCCTTGGTGTCTCCTTAAATCCTATTATGCAGGTGAGCTTTGTGAAGAGGGACAGGGACCCCTCCTCCCAAATAGTCAGGTCACCCTGTACGAACTCCATTCGTAACACTTAGGGATCAGATGGGGGAGGAGGTTGCTCATCTCCGGAGCTCCTCTGCTCCACTGCCTGTCCTTTCCATTCACCCCCCACCCATTACTCAGTGATCCTGCACCCTCTCTTCTTCTCTGGTGACCCTTTTGATACCCAAAGTCCCCATGACTGCCTTGTCCTGCTTCTCTGGTCCTTTCTCCTGGGCCAGAGAGCTGCACCCTCTTCCTCCCTTGGCCCGACTCCTCTTTTCCTCCTCCTTGGAACAGGGCTCTGATTGGGCCATAAGAAAAAAAAATCTCACAACCATTTTTCATATATTTTAGCCTCCAATACCCTAATCATTTTTGTTGTTTTCCTCTGCACTCTTTCTACAGTCTCAACACCTTTTTTATAGTTTTATAGTTGGTGTGGTGATCAAAACTGGATGTAATATGCCTAGTATCCAAGATATTATAAAGTGGTACTAGTATTTCATGAGATTTTGATTCTATCCCTCTGTTCATGCAGCGTAAGACTGTATTCACTTTTTTGGTGACTGCAGGACACTGCTGGTTCATATTTAAGTGATTGTCCAATTGGACTATCCTCTCATAGTTACTACTTCTGAGGCAGATACCACCTTTCCTATAACCATGCATTTGGCTTTTCTTGCTTAAATATGGAACCTTACTTTTCTCAGTACTTGTGAGGATTGTAAATTCAGCCCTGTGTTTGATGAGGGGTGAATCATGGTTTTCCTTGGAGTATACCTTATGATTAAGTAAAATAAACCTGAGGTATATTCTAAAAAACATATTTTTATTGTAAAATAAATAACAAACAAACTTACTGGCTAATAACTACATTATGGTAAAGTTCCTAGCCTACCTCATCATTGCAGGCAAAACAGAAAGAGGAAAGGCAAAAAAAAACATGCGTAGTGGGCTTACGGAGAAGAATCAGCCTACCGTATGTCTTAGAATATAAGCACAGCTGGCAAAACAAAAAAAAATATTGTGACAGTACTGAATTTCATTTTGTACAGTTCAGAATTGAACTGCTAAGTCCTTCATGTTCTCTAAACTTGATCGTTTTATTTCAGCATGTTTTAGTCAACTACTATGGGTAGCATCTTCGGTGCTAAAGGGGAGTAGGATTTACACTCTCTTTATATACAATAGATTGCCCTATCAGAGTTGGTGGAAATGTTGTTTTCTTCTTGGTAGTTCCTTGATTAGGCTGTTATTTACTGTTCAATTGTTTGACTGAGTAGTTAGTTCTTTGATTGGGGTATTGTTCACCACTTGATTGCTGATCTCTTTTTAATCCTTGTGTTAATCCTTGCTTTTCAGGAGATGGAATGGTGGTAAGGAGGTGTTTTGGTCTTTTTGTTTCCAAAATCAGTAGCTTTGGGACAGATAATAACTTTATCCTTGAATCTAAATAATGTCAGGGTAAGAAAAAGTAACAATGCTCTTCTGTCCCCACAGTCCCATTAAATGGCTTATGTTTCTGTGAAGAAACCTTTGAAGGTAAATCTGGAGAAATCTTTTATTTTCTTGGTGTTCATTGCCATGATATCTCTAAAATATCACTGTTTGTGGATCTTAGAAACCAAAAGAAAAAAGGGCTGTTAGTGGAACTCAACTTGATAGACAGGTTCAGCTTTCAACTTACATTCCAGATGCAATAAAACCTCTTATGGATTTTTTGTGTGTGACTTTTTACTAAAGTGTAATTTTAGCTTGACACTGTATGGATATTTTTTTTAAATGTAGATTATTTCCAAGCAAGGCACTGTGTAAATTGGTCATTTCATCTTTCTTCACATTCAATAACCTTTCAACATTTTCAACATCTTATTCCTTTTTTCACAAGAAAGGATTTGTTTTTAGTCTATTATGTTTCAATTTAAATAGGCATAATTGTAACTAATGTTTTTTTTCATTGTTGAAACTCAGTAGTTCTCTATTTTATATCTTAATAGAGAACTTTTAGAGTAACAAGCTCTAAACTAAAAAAAAAACCTTCCTCCATCTCTTGTATATCTATAGGATCAGGAGTTAAAATTGCTCTTTAGAATTCTTCAGAAACTTAAGCAGTAGGGTCAGTCCTTTTGTTACATGAAGGTTGTTCTCCATCACACTGAAGATGTGGAAATTATTTAAGAAGACACCTTAAAGTTTTCTGATTATCAATTAGGCTGTAAAAAATTGTGCAAAATTGGTAGATAATTTCCTAAATGGACAGATAAACTAGGGTCATAAATTGGTACGCCTGCGAAAGTCAGCAAGGTTGAACTAGATGGATCTTCATTCAAATTGCAACTGAGCATAAAAGAATCTTTTGAAATATTCCACCAAAATTATGGATCATAATCTTGGTTGGATGTTTTGTACCAGAAAAGGAAAAAATCTCCAACCACCCCTCAAAGATTGCAGTCCTGGTTCAACATCGCAATGTCCTTCCTTCCTTCCTTCCTTCCTTCCTTCCTTCCTTCCTTCCTTCCTTCCTTCCTTCCTTCTTTCCTTCCTTCCTTCCTTCTTTTGTCCCTCCCTCCCTCCTTCCCTTCTTCCCTCCTTTCTATTATATGATTCATGCTAGACTTTAGTTGGTTACAAGACAAGACAATACAATAACACAGTGGAATAAGAATAAAATTTTAAAAGTAATAACACAATCACTTTTATCAATATTAGAATTCCCATTATAGGTTATTGTACAACCCAAAGAACAGCCTTTTACATAATGTATGCTGCACAAAGGCTCTGATGAAAAAGTAACATTTTATCAGTCTTAAATGTTAGTAGAAAGGGGGTTATCCTAACATTAACAAACAGGTTGTTCCAAAGGAGAGAGCCTGACAAATGAGACTTATAGCCAAGACCTCATGCATCCTACTTCTCAGAAGAAAATCCACAGCTCACCTTATAGTAGTTCTACAATCTTAAGAGAAGCTGCTAGTAAGCATAGATCATCTCAGAGGGCTGAGGGCTTTATAACTAACACCTGATCTAATGGGCATAAATGACGCATTTAGAAATACAGGAACAATTCGAAAATGGCAATTAAGCAGATAATTTTTATCTACCAATAACCAAAAAAATAGAACACAAATTACTTCTATTTGGGAGAGAAATATATATTCGATTACATTTCCACAACAAAATATTGTATAATAATCAGATCTAGCCAAAATGAAAGAATATTTGAATGAAATAAAATAGACTCATTAACAAAAATAAGTTCTTAAGCAACCAAAGATGAAACTGAAGAAGGATTTTTTTTAAAAAAAATGAAATTGAACAAAGCTCCAGGACTTACCAATATTTCTATAATCTACTATAAAACTTTTCAGAGATCTTGAGTAAATCTTTATAGCAAGCAATGAATGTGATTCAACTATGTGAAGAACTCTTATCTCTTTGATTTATGAAGGAAAGAGTCAGCCTGTTCTGTTCTGGAGCATACAGACCCATCTCCATTGAATGTGGTTTATATGATATTTATAGTAAATGGTCTTATATCAAAGTATAAACTGTATTAAGAGAAACAAGACAAGAATGTTTGGTTTTTTTCTCCTTCATTTTTACCAGCACTAGAACCCCTGGCACT
Source organism: Thamnophis sirtalis (assembly GCF_051295495.1). Lineage (NCBI taxonomy): Eukaryota > Metazoa > Chordata > Lepidosauria > Squamata > Natricidae > Thamnophis > Thamnophis sirtalis. The sequence continues at coordinate 42,605,057 of NW_028261390.1, read as the reverse complement.
TCAGATATGTCAAGAAAATGGAATTTCAGGAACCAATTTAGTACACAAGAAGATAAACGGAAATTATTTGCTGATGATATTGTACTGATATTGCTGAAACGTATACAGCAATATGGTTCAACGCCAGGTTACCAGATTAACAACAGAAAAAAAAAGTTGACATGGAATTTGTCAGAGGAAGAAAAGTGTGAATCAAGCAACAAGCTTTGATACTGCTTTTAAGAAGATTAATTATTAAGAACTGTTCTTAACAATAAATAATAAAAATATTTAAGAATATTTATTGACTTCAAAAAACACAACATATTTTGAGGTGGAAAAAAATTACATTTGTTCTGGTTAGGAAGTATCATAGTTGTTGAAATGAATATCCCACAAAGATTATTTTTCCTTTATAAAATCTATTGAGAATATATGGTACTGAGTAATAATTTATTACTAAGCACAGTATTGAATTAAAAAGGACTGATAAGAGGCAAAGGATTACATCCAAAAATTTGAAGGGCTCAAGAACATGAAGTAGTCTACTGACCCCAGACCTATTATCCTGCCCCAGCTGTTTTATGAATTACATCTTCCTCCAGTTCCATGATCCCATAGAAAGAGCAGGTCTCTCTGAGGGGTTGCTTAGATATATGTGTTCATATGTACAGAAATAAATAATTCAGATACCATGCAATATGAAACAATCTATTAAAAAATAGAATTAATACAGGAAAAAACAGGTTCTGGTTCGTTCATTCATTCATTCACTCATTCATTCATTCATTCATTCATTCATTCATTCATTCATTCATTCATTCATTCATTCATTTATTTTACTAGCAGCCCACCTTACCATAAGGTAACTCTGGATGACTTAATGTCATAGCACCACGTAAAGCTTCCAAATTCTCTTCAAGGGTGCCATGTAGATCAAATTACAAGAGTCCAATTATTCAGTGATTATTTTACAGGAAGGTGAAGATGCTAAGGAATTGCCTGATAAAAAGACAGTAAATTGGTTTGTTTCCAGGAATTTATCCTTAAAAGGATAATAAAACTTTGTATTCTCTTACCACACAATGATCTATTACATTTGAGCACTTTCAATGTCTTCAAATAAATCATCATAGCCACAAAAGATTTATGGAAACAGGGGAGGAATAGAGATTTACTTGAATGTGAAAATCTTATTATAATGCTGAACTTTTGTTATGTACAAATGAGTTGTAGAATAGATTTCAGAATTTCAGAATAAATTTCAGAATTTATTTTTTATTATTTTACTATTAAGTATTTATTTAGTATTTAATAATTATATATGATGGTTTATAACTGGTATTTTGCATCAGTCTTGATTGTCCAAGTGAATATTTTTTCTCCTATAAAATATTGGAAATATAGTGAACAAATTGGACCATTTTTTTAATCAATGCCACTATAAAACCCAATGGTGCTAGAAAATGGGGAAAAAATGAAAGTTGCAACTCTTTTACAACTTGATATATTTTTATTAATTTTCACTAAATGTCCAATCACACTTGGCCAATAAAGAATATTCTATTCTATTCTATTCTATTCTATTCTATTCTATTCTATTCCATTCCATTCCATTCCACTTCATTGTATTCTGTTGTGTTCCATTCCACTGCACTCCATTCCATTCCAATTGTACATTCTTTTAAAGAGTACTAAATTGCAGTTGGTCTTTGAATGACAATATTTTGTCATTCATTCAAGTGTATAATGGCACTGAAAAAAGTGACTTACAACTGGTCTTCATACTCAGGACTATTGCAGTATCCCCATAGTTCAGGGGATATTGCTATGCAACTGAGATATATATTTATGACAGTTGCAACATGCCAAGATCATGTGATCACCATTTGCTACCTTTCCATCCAGTTTCTGATGAGCAAAATTAATGGCGGTAGCTGGATTCATTTAATGACCGTGATTCACTTGACAACTGCAGAAAGTCATTTTACAACCATGGAACAAACGTGGCACGACAAAACCGTGGTCCATTAAAGCGCGCCCGATTAAACCGCGTCGCTGACGTCATCAGCAGCGCGACAACAGCAACCGCTGAGAAAAAACGACGCTTTAAAAAGTGCTTTGAAAGCAAGCCGATTCAAGTTAAGGTAAGGGTTAGGTTTAGGGTTAGGGTTAGGGTTAGGGATAGGTTAAGGGTTAGGGTTAGGGTTAGGGTTAGGGTTAGGGTTAGGGTTAGGGTTAGGGTTAGGGTTAGGGTTAGGTTAAGGGTTAGGGTTAGGTTTAGCGTTAGGTTAAGGGTTAGGGTTAGGTTTAGCGTTAGGTTAAGGGTTAGGTTTAGGGTTAGGTTTAGGGTTAGGTTAAGGGTTAGGGTTAGGGTTAGGGTTAGGGTTAGGGTTAGGGTTAGGGTTAGGGTTAGGGTTAGGGTTAGGGTTAGGGTTAGGGTTAGGGTTAGGGTTAGGGTTAGGGTTAGGGTTAGGGTTAGGGTTAGGTTTAGGGGGGTTAGGTTTAGGTTTAGGGGTTAATTTTAGCTTTAGCATTCATAGCGTGCTTTTTTCGTCGCACTGTGATGACGTCAGGTATGCGGTTTCGTCGAGCGCGCTTTAGTCGAACGCGGTTTTGTGGTGGAACCGGAACAAAAGGTCTTAAAATCAGGCACCTAGCAACTGGCTTGGTTACCAACAGAATTTCTGATCCTAATTGTAATTGTTAGCCAAGGACTATCTGTATAACTGTATTTGTTAACAGTTTGATGATTCCATATGCTTTTTTTTTCATTGATTCCTTCTTTGGAATAAAGGGTAACTAAATTAATACTTGAAAAGTAAATCTGATCAAGAATCTAATTCTAATCAGACACTACTCTTGGATTACACCATCATACATGGATTTGTGCATATGAGCCGCGGTGACACTGTGGTTAGACTGCAGTACTGCATACTACTTCTGCTGCTTGCCAGCTGCCTGTAATTTGGCAGTTTGAATCTCACCAGGCTCAAGGTTGACTCAGCCTTTCATCCTTCTGAGGTGGGTAAAATGAGTACCCAAATTGTTGGGGGCAATATGCTGACTCTGTAAACCACTTAGAGAGGGCTGTAAAACCCTGTAAAGTGGTATATAAGTTTAAGTGCTGTTGCTATCTAATGTTAGGGTTTTATTTTCTACAGAATTATATTTTAAATTGATCTATAATAACAATAGCAATAGCATTTCGATAGATACCACTTCACAGTGCTTTTACACATATGCTGACTCTGTAAAACAGCTCTAAGCTTTTTACAGAGTCAGCATATTGCCCCCAACAATCTGGGTCCCCATTACAATTTGTCCTATGGACTTAATATATTTGTTAGTTCATGTAGTTCAGTTAATTGTTTGTGCTAGGTTGTCCAGGTACATTCACTTTAAAATTCAGCTGAGTTTGGTGGGATTATTTAGGGAATGGATCAGTGGTGGGTTTAAAAATTGTTCGAACTTACTCTGTGGGTGTGGCCTCCTTTGTGGGAGTGACTTGCCACCCATGTGACCGGATGGGAGTGGCTTGCCACCCATGTGACCAAATATGAAGATGCCAACGACTTGTCAGAACCATCTTAAATTACCTCACACACAGCACTGGCATGCATAAGAATATGATGTAAATTTGTTTTTTAAAAGGCATCTTTGGTTTGCGTTAAAACAACTTCAACACACGCAATGTTCTGATTGTACCACAAACGCAGTAGTCATCCTTACTTTTCACAGAGGCACTGAGTTTTATAAATATGAGCATGATAGTGTAAAATAATCATATCCAAGGATTTTGGAACCTCTTCTGTAGGTGTGGCCTGCTTTCCGGGTCCACTGGTGGAACCTCTTCTAACTGGTTCGGTAGATTTGATGAACCGGTTCTACCGAATAGGTGCGAACTGGTAGGAACCCACCTCTGGAATGGATACAATCTATTTTAAAATATCAGGAGTCTTAATGGCATACTGGAACATACATTATTTTTAATGTATTTTAGATCCATTGTTTATCCAAACATATGTCATTATGTGGACATTATTTATTGTTTTCTCATATTTATATTCTTTTTACTTATACTCTCCACTTTTTGGGTTTTTGTTTGTTTTGCTTTGTGCTGTAAAATTATTCAGTTTCTTACTTTGTCATTACCTCTGTCATTTTCAGTTTCTCATTTAGTTTCAAAAAGTATGCTAATACCTGGCTATAATTTTCCCTAATGTACGCAACACTTGCAAACCATTACATTTTTAATGCATATTGTTATATCTATTCCAATTCTCTTCAACTGTTTTTTTGGGGGGGAGTGGAGGGTGGGGGAAAGGACTGTTTGATCAGGCTGCTTACAGATTATTGAATCCTTGTTTAGGTCCGCAAACCTCAGTCTCATATAACCTGTCACAGTTAACCTATTATTTCACCTCCTTACTTTATTACCTTTTCTATAGTAGGCAGAACTGGGGAGCTGCAGTTAAATGTGCCATCAGCTTAAAGTCCTTATGTTGTCACAAAGGTTCCAAGTCCAGCCCCACTTGAATTTCATTGTACCTTATTCAATACCACTTTAGTGCTGACTGTTGATTAGATTTTTGTGTACAGATTTGAAATAACAAATCTTGTGTGCTGCAGCTTAATGTATGGCCCCGATCCTTTGTGCCCAACAGGCATACCAACATACATTAAAAAGCTTTTTGATTTATTTCATAACCTAATAAAAAAGGGAAAGCTGAAACCATTTATTTGAAAGTTTATTCTTGCTCCACCTGATCTAGTTTCCAGGTAAGGGGTGACATCTCCCTGTTTTGGCCATATGGAAATAATAGAATGACCTACCGAGATGAAACTTTTGTATGTGGGACCCAAATTGAAAGGATTGGTTTTTCATTTTGCATAACAGTTCTAAAATTAAAATCAGAAAAGTTCCTCTTTTAAACATACACTTTAAAAAATCTTATTGATGAACTTCTGATTGGTTCATATTGTAAAGTGTTTGTTTACCTGGATACCAGACAAAGCCAAGACATAATTCAGACATACTTTTAATAGCTTTAAATCAGTGGTGGATTCCGGATCCCGTTGCAACTGGTACGAGGCCCGGGGTCCACCACATGAATGTGTGCAGCACGCGCACACATGCGTGCAGCATATGCATGCGTACTAACTGCCTGCGATGCTCTGCGTTGCCTCTGCGATGCTCCAGCTGCTCGGTGGAGCATCGTACAGGTGCCATACACTCCGTGTGCATAAGCCCCTAAGAGCTCAAATACCAGTAAGGAGTGCAGGCAGGCGGGTGGGGCTTCTGAAGCACTGTACCAGAATGGTACCTGGTGCTCCCGGCAAGCACCAGTACGCCCATATCGGGGTATACCGGTCATAACCCACCATTGCTTTAAACTGAATTCTTATTTATTTATTTTTGAAAGGTTTTTCCATTTGGTTTTTAAAAATACAATATAATTTTCTTTATATTGATGGTTCTTTTGTGCCTCATTTCTTATGCTGAGCTCTTTAGATGGGTTGACCCAAAGTACACTTAATATTTTTCAAGGACTGACTGTTGTATAACACTTAGAGCTCTATATTCTCCTTTTCAGTTTTAAAGCAGTTTTAAATATCCATGGGAGGCAGAAAAATGAATAAAGAACAGATGTTTACTCTTTTCAAGACATAAAAAACTTTTCACAAACTTCAAATGGGTCTGATTGCGACCAAGTAGAGATTGTAGAGTATTACATTTTTAATTTGAGATGGCAAAACCTGGAATTTACCCATTTTTTAAATTACTGTGGCTTTATTTGTAAATTAACAGCTCTTGCAAAGATACCATAAATTTCTGGTGCCTACCATTTCTAAGGATTAGGAAACTAAATTCTTTAGCTAAGCTCCTTTCCACGCAGAAAAAAATCTCTAGCATTATTATTCTTTAGCAGAGGCAATACATTGAGAGCTGCTTGCCTATTTCCAAATGATTGGCAATACAAATGAGGTTTCCTAGTTTTAGTTCCAATTAAGGTATTTAATGACAAAAATAATCAAACCATGTTTCAGTTGTCAGTTTTGCTCTTTCTTTGTTAACTACCCAGGACCACTTGTTTGAGATGGGCCTATACATTGAATAAATAAATATATAAATAAATAAAAAAGTTCTAAACTAAGTTCCAAGCAAGGTTGCTACTGAGTGTAAAAGCCAAAACTCTAACCTGGATTTTAAAGAGAATTGTGTCGATTATTGTGGTTTTTGGGTCTGTCAGTTGGATGTCAGAGCCTGTTGCTAAATTGTTCAGATAACCAAATTATCAGAATGTAGTTCTTTCTTCTTCTTATCCCAATCATTCCCACTCCTTTTTAGTTGGTTTCTGTTTTTCAGGACCTGGTGGAATGAAATGAGCTAACCTTGACAGCTGTGGACATAATCATTTTCCTAAAAAGGGTGGCTAAATTATCCAGTTGTGGTTGTGGGGGAAGAGTGGTGGATAAACTAATTATTTTCTCAAGCATGATTTGAAAGGGGCAAAGCTGTTTCTGGTCAGTCAAGCAAATTCAGCTCTGGGTCTTTTAAAGACAGAGGGTACTTTCCTCCTCTTGTTCCTCCTAAAGTTAAATTGAAAGGAATTGAAAGGAATATCCACAGTAATGTGTATAAAAAAGCTAAGTTCTGGCTCCCCCCACTTTCCTAAAAGGGTGTGAAATGATGAATTATTAAGATATTAAATCATTTGAAAAAAATCTTAGGCATTAAGTATGTCATATATTAGGAGATTTGTATTCTCAACAGAGAGATGCAATTACATTGTAATAAATATTCCACTTATATTTACAACACTGTCATAGCACAAAGAAGGCAACATATTCTTGTCTATGGCATCTCAATGTTACAGATCAATCACCACTCTCAGTTCTCATCTGGCAAATGCCAGGTTGCCTAGGCTATTATTGTGTACTGTAGAACAGAATAGAACTTTAGAGAACCACTTTGGCCTAGTGCTTAAGGCTACAGCTACAGGCTACAAACCAGAAGGTTGTGAATTCTAGTTCCACTTTAGGTATGAAGCCAGATGGATGCTCTTCAGGAAAGAGGCAATGGCAGATCACTTCTGAAATCTTGCAAAAAAAAAAAACCCTGCAAGGACTTGTCCAAACAGTCATCAAGAATCAACACTGATTAGGAGGCACCTCCCCAAAAGAAGTAGAACAAAGAGAGAAAAGGAGAAACAGAGATTTGGGCTTTTTTCTAATAATTTATCTTTCATTGATTCTCTTCCAAGGACAACCAAAGCAACTTTTGGAACAGACTAGAAAATAGACATAGAAAACTTGGCTATGTCCTAGTTCAGGATGGCAAAACCTTTCAGCACCAAGTGCCCAAACCAGAACACCAGCTGGTCTTCAGGTTTCTGGTGCCCCAGCACTCACAAAGACCAGTACACATGCATCCCCAAAAACCAGAAGAACAGCTGATGACAGTGCACATGCCCACAGAGAGGGCTCTGCATGCCACCTCTGGCACACAGGCCATGGATTTGCCATCACAGTCCTATTTTATTGTTGGCAGACTAGACCAGCTCCTTTATGCTGTCCCCAGCTATCACTTACTGACCATCAATTTATTCATGTCAACTATTTCTATTTTCAAAAGCCATTACAAAACCTGTAACTATGCAATAGGGGTAGTTGCAAGGGAAGTATAAACCAGTATAAGTTTGCCAGGAGAAGCAGTGTTAAAACCTGAGTGCTGAGGACTTGGGTCTGTAATAAGAAATTAAGAAAAGGGAGGATAATAACCTTTGGACACAGCAAATAAGTGGAAACTAAGGGGGAGATAAAGTGGTACTGATGAATAGCTTGTCACTGTAAAGAAATTAAAATAAGGGGCCGTTGAGTATGGGAAGGATTTTTAAAGGAGTAGACAAATAGAGAATAAAGCCCAGGAGTTAGGAAAGGTATAAAAGTAATTGGTGTGCAAAAGATGCACCAGCAGGTGAGGAAGAAATGTAGTAAAGAAGAGTAGCTTTGGTGAAGCTACCCTTTAGTGAAGAAGGGTAGCTTTGAGAAATAGGAAAAAGAAGACAAAAATATTATATCAAAGAAGAGTAGCATAAATTGGTATGAGAATAGGAGACTAGGTTTTAAAGCAAGAGACAAAGGTGATTTGTGAGTGAGGGAAATATGGAAGAACAGCTTAAAGATTTTCTCTCTGTAGTACTTTACTTCCTACAACTAACAGGGAAGAGACACAGCATGGGGTGCCAAAAAAATAAGACTCTCAATTAACAATGCTTGACCAACAGAGGAGAGAGAAGCTGACAACCTCACAAGCAAGGGAATTACCAACTGAATCATCTGATTGAACCTTGAAGCATCAAGAGGAAATGACTGGAAGCAAAATGAACTAGATTAAGGCAGATGGAAAAGATCCAACTAGGAGCAAAGCAGAGGAAACTGAGAAAAGTACTGCATGTCCCAGCTGTTGGCTATGGCCTTTTTCAATGGAGGAGAAAGAGTTGGTTCATTTAAATATGCACTGAACCTTTAAGAAGATGGAAAGCTGGGTTTACAGCAAGTCTTCTCTAGGAGGAAAGCCATTACAAGGAGGAAAAGAAGATTCATCTCAACAAACTCAAATATTGTTTAAATTATTTTTATTTCTATCTGATACTGTGAATATGGCTGTGGATTCTTTATTACAAGCAGTAGAGCTTTTCTTCAATTGTAGGTATTATTACTACTACTACTACTACTACTACTACTACTACTACTACTACTACTACCATTATCATTACATTTATTCATAATACATGAAACATAGTCAACTGAGCATTCAAAAATGCATCACAAATACTATTGACTGGTGCTAATGGTTGGTACGGGTTGCTGCCAGCATCCTAGGTATCAACCAAGTAAAATATATGATGTTCGGAGTAGCACAGTTTTTTGCAGTTCCACTGGTGTTATTGCAGGAAACTGCAATTTATTGATGTATCTTATAAAATTATTGGACATGGTGCCAAGGGCCCCGTGTTGTGTTCCAAATGACAATACGACTATATTCAAAAGTGCCACAAGAACTTCTCCTTCTCATTTTTGGTAACTTTTTCCACTTTGTGCTCCCATGACTTTTTGGATACAGGTAAGTCGTATTTTTTACATAATGACCAGTGGATTAATTTAGCAACTCAGTCGTGTCTAGATTTGTAATCAGTTTGTGCAATTTTTGTACATTCACAAACAGTTTCAACTTTGTTGTTGCAAAGTCGGCAGTTTGGATTGTCAGTGGATTTTTGTATCTTCGCTTTCATGACATTAGTTTGTAATGCTTGTTCTTGAGCAGCGAGTATTAAACCTTCTGTTTCTTTCATCATCATCATCATCATCATCATCATCATCATCATCATCATCATCATTTCATTGCACAGTTTGCCAGATGTTCAGACGGGATTTGGCATTTTTGTCTACCTATCAAATCATTTCCAAGGACCTGAGTTTAGGCACATGTGGATGTTTGATGATGTTACAGATTTTTGTCACCGGATGTAAGCTGTTCCAAGTAAAGCTGCCTTTTGCAATTGACTGATGGTTGATTTCTAAATGCTGATGGTGTTCAAGTGGTGGTCCAATTGTTTTGGGATTGCACCTGTTACTATTGGTATTACTTTTGTTTGCCTTTGCTATGATCATTCTATTTCTTCAGGTCTTTATATTTTGTTATCTTCTCCAGTTCTTTCTCTTCTGTTCTGCTGTTTCCAGGTACTGCCACATCCACTAGCCAGACTTTTTTTGTCTTTCTTAATAACAATTGTTAAGTCTGGGATGTTACGTGGCAGGTACCTGTCTGATTTCTAAAAATCCAGAGCAATTTAACTTCTTCATTTTCTATGATTTTTTTTTAAGTTTATGGTCACACCAGTTCTTGCTTACAGACAAATGATGTTTGTTGCAGATCTTCCAGTGCACTATTGTTGCTACTTTGTCATGCTGCTACTTGTAGTCAGTCTGGATGATTTTGTGACAGGAAGTAACCAGATGATGTACTATTTCTTCAGCTTCTTTGCAGATATGGCATTTGCTATCTATTGCTGTCTTCTCAATTCTGGCTTTGTTTATATTCGTTTTTAAGGTTTAGTCTTGTGCAGCCAGAATTAGCTCTTTGCCTTTTAATTCAACATTCCCCCTCTTATTCTGCCAGATCCTGTTATTATCTCCTTTTCCTGATATTTCTATTTTACTGGCCATGTAATATTTTGTCTTCCTATGCCTCTTTCTCTTCCTCCTTTGATCTTTTTTGTAGACCAGTTTGGTGTCTCCAATACTTAATATGCCTTCCTGGTATACCAGCTTCTGTGTATCATCTTCACTGACTTTCAGATTTTCTACCAATGCCCCCCTTTTCTTCAATCATCTAATATACAGGTAGTCTTCATCTTATGACAACATCTGAGCCCAACATTTATGTTGCTAAGTGAGACATTTGTTAAGTGAATTTGTCCCATTTTACACCTTTTTTGCCACAGTTGTTAAGTGAATCAATGCAGTTGATAAGTTAGTAAACAGCTGTTAAGGGAATCGGGCTTCCCCATTGACTTTGCTTGTCAGAAGGTTGCAAAAGATGACCACATGACCTTGGGGCGCCATAACGGTCATAAACATGTACCAGTTGCCAAGCATCTGAATTTTGATCACATGACCACGGGGATGCTGCAACGGTTGTAACTGTGAAAAATGGTCATTAGTCACATTTTTCAGTGCCATTGTAACTTTGAACAGTCATTAATTGAACAGTTGTATGTCAAGGGCTATTTGTACTTGCAACGTTCCATACCCACCCATTTTCCTTGGCAGGCAGACTCTGTCAATATCATTGTGTAGAAGAAGGGCATAATTCATTATCATTACTTTTCTGGTCTTCCTATCCAGAACCTTTTGTTCTTGACCCTTGAGTCCAGGCTACTATTCCAGCAGTGCATCTAATGACTGCAATTACTCGGGTTTTGATTGCCTTGATGGTATTTTGTCCACTGAGCTTTGATTTTAAAATCATTTTCATTCTCTTGATGTATTCATTTTTAACCTTTTTCTTGACGTCACGGTGCTTAATGTTGTCAGCTTGAAGGATGGCCAGTCATTTACACTGATCATCTTCATCCAGACTCTTTGTATTATTTCCATAAGGCATGTTGATTTAGACAGTTTACATTATTCTTGTTTCATTGTAATGGCACATTTGCAAGCATGCTAAACTCCATTGCAATATCTTGGCTATATATTCGGACAGTGTCAGCGATGAGTTGCTCTGGGTACTGTACAGTACAGGCATACCAGTAGTTGCTTGAAGCAGCTGAGAGTGTACCAGCACAGTGGCTCTTCTCCATGTGAAGGAGATGGAGTAGCCCGATAAATGTTTTTGATATTTTATAGCCACGGCCTGAATTATTCAATATTATTAACAGATGAATGAGTGCAATGGCAAACAGTAGCGGTGATAGTGAGTCTCTCTTGATGTTAACCTTTCCATTCTATCACTATTGACCAGCAACCGTGTCTTCCATCGTGCCATTGATCTTTGCACAAAGCTGCTGATGTTTTTACTGACTCCTGCTATTTCTAGGCACTTGATTATCCAATCATGAGACAGGAAGTCCAATGCCTTCCTGTAATCAATCCTTGCTACATTCAAATTGGTCTTCTTTCTCTTGCAGTTGTCCAGAATAAATTGATCTTTTGTTCCTCTGCTATTTGGGCAATTTCCTTTCTGCCTGGGTGTAAAGGGTTTATTTTCAACTAGATGCTGTTGGACTGCATGAGCTATCACACCAGTTAATAATTTGAAAGTCGTTGGCCTATAGTTGCCTAGTGCTGCCCCTTTTTCTGGATTGTTCAATATCAGGTAGGTTTTGTTAGGAACTCTTCAATTTCACCTTGACATATGTTGTTAAACTGCTTGGCAACAAGTGAGTGTAAGACTAGTCAGATGTTTCAACCAAAATCCACCAATTCATATTCACCTTGATTCTTGATCTTCCTGGCTCTTTTGTCTTCCATTTCTGCTGTTATTACTAATTCTTTCATTTCAAGCTGTTCCATTGATTAATTGTTCTCACTGACAGGAAATTTCTCCTTAATTCTAGGTTGGATTTTTCTCAAATCTAAATTGGATTCTCTTTCTTCTTCTAATTAAAAAATTAATTTCCTTAATTCTAGATCTGTTACTTCTTGTCCTCCCTTCAGGTGCTTTGGAGAATAGATTGAACTCTTGTTCTGTATCATAGCTTCCAAATATTGGAAGACTTCTATCATATCATCCCTAGTCCTTCCTTTGTTAGGCTAGACATAAACAGTTCACATAACCATAATCATATGCTTCCAAACCCCTAATCATCTATGTCATTCTTCTCTGCACTCATTCTAGAGTCTGAACATGTTTTTTGTACCATGGTGTCCAAAACTGAATGCAGCAGTCCAAGTGTTCTTATAGAGAGTTCATGATAAGAAAAGAAGAGTGAAAAGTGGTTTGAGGAATATTTGTCTAAAGATGAACATTTGCTTCTTTATACATTATTCCTTCTTCTGGGTGATTTTTAGCCGAGGAACCACTCAGCTGAAATGGATAGCAGGCTGTTGAATTCATGAAGAAGAAGAAAACTAATTCATATGCAATACTTAAATGAGATGGCTGTTTTGTGATAGCGAGTAATTTTAGAAATGAGAAGAATCTTGAGACGAAGGTGAAGAAGTTGAGTAGAACTTATCAATTTTTTTAATCCATATAATGTGAGTAGTGGTATGGAAAAAAAGTTAAAAGAAGGAGATGTGATGTCAAAAGGATATGAATGGGCTGAAGGATATCTCTCTTCTTTCCAAACATTTTCACATTGTTTTCAGCTTTTAAAAGAAGTGTCTCGGAAAATATATATTAATGAAAGTTATACAATCTGAATGGGTCAGTTAAAGATATTCCAATATTCATGTGCTGGCTGAAGCTAAGCTGACAGCAAGAATCAAGATTCTATCAAGTCCATCAGCAAATGGCCTCTCTCTATTAGCTTTCTGGCTTTCTGTTAGAATTGTTCTTCAAAAGTCATGTAAACATGATATTCCCAAAATAGAAGTGAAAACAAAAGCACTTCCAGGTTTAAATTTCCAGAGGAATACATGTTGCAAAACAACAGAGCCGGTGTCATCTTAAAAGATTAACAAACCATTATAGCATAAGATTTAACAAATGGTCCACAAGAGCTTATGTGGAGTGGGAATGGGAGAAATATTTCTTTGCAAATTGTGTTATGAGCTGATATGACTTTTACCTCCCTGCCAGATGTAGAGCTGGATCTTATTTATCCACTTGTTTTCACATTTTAATATTTTGAAGTACTGTAGTTTTTACCTGAAGAAATATGTAACATATACTTTAAAATTATTTTGAAAAAGAAACAAATGTAAAAATCCATACCTTGAGTGAAAAGAAATGTTTCATTGATTAGATTTATGACTGAGTACATGTACAAGTGACTTCAAGATTAAATCAATGAAGGGAAAAAAGAGTGGTGACTCAGAATATCTTACAAGAAAGAGTGTGTGTATTGGATTTTGGCCAGAAGATTTACCTTCAGCATTACAACACAAGTAGATGCACATTAAAGCTACCCAGGGGAAAATCCTTCTGTTTCAAATAGATTGTTAGTTGAAGAAAAACCTTACTTCTTCACAAAGCTACTGTTCAATTGTGGGGCAGTTTTGCCTAGTCCCAAACTGTATGCCAAGGATGTTTAAGTCTAAAATTAATGCTTTTTAACCCCAGTGTTGACTTACTTTTTGGTGTTTCCATGACTTGCTAATGGCCCTTAATCCAGTTTCGATGAATTTAGAGTGAATATGACCTCTCTTTTTTATATTTCTTTTGTTCTTTCTAACACTTTCTCACTTTAGCTGATTGATTTGAATATGGCAAGGAAACTGTATTTTAAAAAATGTTGGAAGGAGAAGAAGAGATTATCCCATCCCTCAATAAAGGAGTATAAATTAAATTAAATATATTAAGGAGAAAGAAGACTGACCATCAGTTATTAAAGTTTGGGGAAACTGCTGTGCCTAAAAATATGTGATGCAATATGAATCCATCCTGTTTTTATTGTCCATTTTAGAACTGCAATATCCTGGCCTGCTGAGCTTTGAAATTGATTTATTTGAAGTATCTGTTAAAAATTCTTCACTCTTTGCAAATTACTGTAACCAGGCTTTTTGATACGATATACCAATATAATATACATTCATCTAGGTCTTTTTAGCATAAATTTGTCCATGAAGACATTTTGATAAAAAGCATATCTCAAATGTGTATTTTTTTTTAAAAAAATGAAAATATTCCTATTTTTTCTTGCATTTATCTTTCAGAATCAGGTTTTTCTGCAGATGCATCAATACAGATTCTTGTCTGTGTGCAGATTTTTAGCTGAAGAAATATGGATGCTAAAATACTTTATTAAATGCTTTATGCACCTTGGGATACTATATTTTTCAGGTAGAAGTAGCAAAAATGCCTCCTTCAACTTGAGCTGAAGTCCTGATATTTCATTGATACATCTGTTTAATTTTCTTGGCTGCAAGATAGAAATAATTTGCCAGTTAAATTCTTCCACTCTAGCCATCTCCTTTTTCTAGGAGATTTTCTATCCAAGAGCTAAGGGATTCTGAAGCCTCTTTGTTCTAAGTCTACAGGAAGTTGCTTAGATGCTGCTACATTTAAGAGCCTATCTCAGATCAGTGACTGTGAAAATCTGAGGTGGATTTACTCTATGATATATTAGTACAAATGCACACCCAGATTCTTTTTGATAATAATTAATATAAATATATTATAATAATCTTATTTTTAATCAACACGTTTAATCTCTGCGCTAATTTTTATAATTATCAAGATATGTAACAAAAAGTGACAAGAATTTGAGGGTGCTGATCTTTAGTCTCCAAGATTAAAAGGAATCCATTTGACTATATCTTTGCTAATGTTACTGTACAGTTATTGTATATACAAATTTATAGTATTCTGGTCCCTGTATACTTTGTGCAATGAATTCATGTAAAAATAAGAATGGATTCATATCAAGATTTGAGAACTGAAAATGTGAGATTTCCTCACAGCAGGAGGCAAAGATTTTTTCTGACACAAAACTCAGAGGTGTAAAGTTTTTTTTCCTGGAAAATTTAAGTTTCTGCAATACACGAAAACTAAAAGAAAAACCATCCCATGAAGACTTCTAAAAAGACACAAGTAATGATGGCCTTGAAACAATATCTGGTTTTCAAATAGCAGTTGTAATCAAAACAAAAACCAGTTTCTAAGAAAACTGGCTAGGGTTCAAACAAAAGTGCCTGATGCCGTGAGAAAAGTAGTAAGTGTGAACTGGCCAAGGTGTGCGTTGGATATACTGTAAATACTGCAAATCCCACCCTTTGAGAACCTTCTACAAATCATCTGCTTATTTACCACAGTCATCACCAACTTAACCACTATATGTTTTTCTTGTCAGTCATTAATTCAAAAGGCTGAGACTTTCAAACTGAGTCCTGAAAAATCCTTGGTGCAATGGAATTAATGTGCTTCAGGTTGCTGCCGGTTTTACTACTGGTTTGCATGCACGGAGTCACTAAAAAGCAAAATGGAGGTAGCCCAGTGACAGCAAGAGAATAAGTTTGGGGGCGTGGCAGGCCTGAGTTGCTGCCGGTTCTGCGACCCAGGCCTGAATTCCACTATCGGTTCGGCCTCATGACAGCAAATGGGAACAACAGGCTTCTGAAATCCAGATGCTATATTTCAGAATTTTATTTTCAATTCTGCAAATAGAAAGTACCATATTTTTGACCAAGCCTAAGTAGGTTTATATTTTGAATCTTTCACATTGTAGGCTTTACAAAGTAGGGAACATCTTGTAAATTGTTGGTGTGACATTTTACTTTACAAAGTCAGTTTTCAATGATTTAAAAAAGTTAATTGTCTCATACCTATAGGAAAAGAATAAAAATGGCAAAGGGAATATTTTCCTACATTAGTTTTCTCTTTAAAAAAATCATGGACCTTTCTTTTTTCTTTTTAAATTCTAAAACCTTATTGTGAAAAATTATAGTCTAAGCCATCTGGATATACCAGGTTGTATATCTCTTGCTTGAATGTAACCCTTATGCATTACTTACTAATATAAATAACATTTCTAAATAGTTATTTATAGCATATGGTTGCTGAATGCCTGCAATCTGAGAAAAAGGTCCCAATCACCAAAATATCCATCTGAAGAACAAAAGTTATCTTTCAAAACAATCTGGAAGAATATCTTTTTGAATTAATCCACTTTCTAACACAGTAGATCCTATTATTCTTCCTTTGGTCTCTTAGCACCCCGCTGTTGATGCAAAATCTATTAAGAATTTTAATAACCATCTATATGCTGAGCACAGCTGTGGAACTTTACTGTTACCGTTTGGTAGAATTCAACTCCATAAATAACTTGAGTGAGAGGGACTATATTTCCAGAATCATGCCCATTTTGTAGCATACCCTCCATTATAAATAGCTCTAAATGAAAAAGGGAAAGCTAATATTTGAGGACTTTCTAGACCATTCAAAAATGACAATGAATGTCAATGGTTTAAGAAAGAGAGATCAGTATCTTGGACTGCACATCAGGTAAACAATCTATTGGGATCCTTATATTAAAACAACATATTTCAAATGAAGTCAGAATTCAAAAATCACATATAGTCCTTCATTTAAATATAATCATTCAGTTGAGATTTACATATGTGGGTCTGATTGGGATAAATTGCAAGCATGAAACAGAAACGTAATTCACAAACTTTATTCTTTTTTATTTAATCTGTTTATTTTATTCCATTTTTGCATACAGTTTTATTAACTTTCTGGGTTTTTTATATTTTGTATTTTGATATCCCCAATTATTAATTAACTATAAAGTTACTGTTAAAAAATTGTATTAATTTTATGCTGTTCTATCCCAAAATAAGTAAAACTAAATCTATGTCCATGTCAACTCAGAAATAGAACAATTAAATTTAGAAGGTGTGGGATTACATTATAAGCGTACTGACTAAAGTTCAGAATCATATATGCTCATCCAACATTGACTCAAAGATCCATACACAGAGAGACACAAGCAGATTGATTAGGAGTCAGGCTCACTCCCACCTCCTTCAGGAAGATAATGTCATGATTTGGCACTATTTTATTTAGCAAGGGGTGGGAGGAAAGAGAGTATATTCTGCATACCTGTAAGGTTTTGCATGTTGCATAAGAAATAGTGAGAACTTTTTCTCTCCTATATTTTTAATATTACTGTAGAATCTGGATTTAGTCAGTGAAAATAAGGCTAGGAAATTCAGAACAGGAAGGAAGGAAGGAAGGAAGGAAGGAAGGAAGGAAGGAAGGAAGGCCATATTCATGTTATTATGAGATCTAAGATTAGAATCTGAAGAGGTTGGCTGGTAAATATTTGAACATAGAAATTGAGCAAGTGATCTATCTATACATTTGCTGACTTCACATCTTTGCATAAGTTATCTTGTTTTATCTGTTTTAGTTGCACCATTAGCTTACCTGAAGACTTAGAACTTACTGGAGTCTTAAATACGCATCATTTGTGTTTAAATTATATCAGAGGAGAGCAATCAAGAGAGGGATGGAATAAACCTTTTTACTAAAACACATAATTTTAAAATAAACACAATGTTATTCAAGAATCGTAAAGATAAGTTTAATGCATACAGATAATTATCACCTTGCTACCTCAAGACTGGCACTATATTGGTACTTGTACTAACAGATCTATCTATAGTGGACTTCTGTAAAATAATATGGACTGGTCTGAGATTGGACACAAATTTTCATCATTTCCTAATCTAGAATTTACTTAGTTTTTTATACTTCATATTTGAAGTTACCATGTTTCCCTGAAAATAAGACAAGGTCTTATTTTCTTTTGAACCCCAAAATAAGCGCTTGGGCTTATTTTGGGGTGGTCTTATTTTTGAGGTGATAGAGGCGGTAAGCATAGTTACCACATGGCTGCTGCTGTGTTGCAATAGTTTCAGGAAGGGCTTATTTTGTGGGGAGGCCTTATTTTAGTGCATGGCTCAAAAGCCCAATTGGGCTTATTATCTTGGAAGGTCTTATTTTATTTATTTATTTATTTATTTATTTATTTATTTATTTATTTATTTATTTATTTATTAGACTTATATACCGCTTCATAGGGCTTTCAGCCCTCTCTAAGCGGTTTACAATTTTTTTTTTTAGCAAATTGAGTCAGCAACTTGCCCCACAGTCCGGGTCCTCATTTCACCCACCTCGGAAAGATGGAAGGCTGAGTCGACCTTGAGCCGGTGAGATTTGAACCGCTGAGCTGCAGATCACAGTCAGCTAAAGTGGCCTGCAGTACTGCACCCTAACCACTGCGCCATCTCGGCTCTTCCATTTTCAGGGAAACAGAGTATTTATGAACAAATAACTTGAGATACCATTTTCTTAAATTATATTCTGTATCCTATACTTTCTGAAATAGATTTGTATAGGAAAAGTAATACTTCTGACTTGTGGAATACATGTATTAGTTTTTCATATACTTTTCTGCCATATTTAGAGGTTTACCTATCTCAAAATCAAGCATGGAATTTATAACCACCCTTCCTCATTTCATGGTCTATTTTGGTTCTAAGTTCCATTGATATAAAACACTATATATTAGTGTAAGAATGATTTCAGTTACATTATCTGGTTGGTCTTTTCCCTGATGCATTTTTATTTCATAAATCATGTGATATTTCTTTCTGCAAATTCATGTATTTGATTCCTTAATAAATTGTGCAGGTGGAACATCTTCTTTTACATTGAGCTGTGTGATCCAAGCTGATGGACATCTTTCAAAGCAGAGATAATGTATAATTATCTTGATAATTTATCATTATATTCCTGAATAGTGTGCAGACATCTTGTGGTCAATATTGATTGTCCCATTTGTCTCATCGAACCATCTTGCTCACTGGTGAGATGTGGATTCATGAAAATGAGCACAGGCTAAAAATGTCTGTACAAACATTTGTCTGCCTTGAGGTGTTTAAAGAAATCCTCAGCGTGGATAAGAATCAGAGAGGAACATGGAAAAAGTATAGCAGCTCTCTTGTAAGAGTTACAGCACCAAGTCTCAGATAGATTAAGGCAAATGGCCCTATTCCAGGCTCCATTTCTGAGAAATATTTCCCTTCAGCATTAAGACTTGATTATGCCCTCAATCTGTACCACTGAATAGAGAAATTATTTATGCATTTGAAAGAGTAGCAGTAGCTTCCATGACAAACTGTTGCTCCTCAGAAATATGCTACTGCCAGATACACTGAGTGATTTTACTTCTCAAAGATTTCGTCAACTAACAAGGTAGCCTGACCAAAAACTAAGCTAAAGAATCTCCTTATTCTTTTTAAAATTGCTTTTGGTGAGCCATACATTTAGCTGCTTTAAGAAATCAACAATTAATTATGACCCCACAGATTCCCTAATGAGTGTAGGCTTTTTAATTGAATCATATATTTTATCATAACTAATTTTTTTAATTAAATAACTAAAGAATCATTAATGTTGACATCAGATATAAACCAGAGTAATGTAGAACGGCCTGAAATAGCCTTCTAAAATATTATGTTCTGTTTTACAGCAAAAGAAAGGGAGAATAATATTTTCTATTTAATTTCTTCAAGAGGCAGAGAAATTCTATAAGGCTTACAATGGACAGTATTCTCCATTAACCAAGAGAGGAACACAATTTTCTAAAAGTCTTTTGGTGAAATTTCAGGTCCAGGTCCAGGATCCCAAAGAATGGGATGGAGAGAGTGGAGATGCTGTTTCTCTGCTTTCTTGAATTTTGCTCTAATTGGCCATTACTAGTAATAGGTAGGAAACCTGGAAACATTTTTATAATGCCATTGTTTTTCTTCCCTGATCTCTCAAAAGTATTTGGAAGATCATATTTTTTTTTCATGGACCTCATATGCTGAAAATAAAAAACTACCCTGAAAATAAAAAAACTACCCTGAAAATAAAAAAACTACCCTGAAAATAAAAAAACTACCCTGAAAATAAAAAACATATATAAATATAAAACAATGCTCCATCCCAGTAATGGGATTCAATTTTTTTTACTACCGGTTCTGTGGGTGTGGCTTTCTAGGCATGGCAGGGGAAGGATACTGCAAAATCCCCATTCCCTTCCCACCCCATTAATCTGCTTTCCAACTCCGTTCTCCTATTTAGGGCAACAAAAAAAGATCAACTGGGAGGCAGCAGGGACAAGGCCAGCCTATTTGCTAGTTCTCCGAACCACTCAAAATTTCCGCTACCAGTTTTTCAGAACTGGTCAGAACTGGCTGAATACCACCCTCTGCTCCATCCCAAAGGTGCCATGTGTCTGCTGAAATAAACCCCTGGTAATTCCCCACTCCAGATAGAATGGGCATGAAATAGATTGCTTCCTCCCTTCCTCCCAATTTCATATTTTGACTTCATATTATGTGCATTTATCTGATGGTTTGCAAAAAAAATTGAAGCAATTTCAATAATAATAATAGTCCAAGCAATGTGAGAATGCTGAATAGCCATGAAGTCACCATTCTTTGGAAAGACTCAGGTTATGGCATATGAAGGCATCTTACCCTGCATTTGGGTAAAGAGACTACTAAAAAATTCCACAGAGCCATAATAGTTTAAAAGGAGCAGTCGTTTTAATATCACTTTCAAAATGCTACAACTGAGGCAGAAGTAAATTTATTTAGCTCTGAAATGCATTCAATCTCAGGTATCACAGAGGACCAGAGCTGCTTTCAAACTCAAGTGGATGTCCCTTCAGTATGATTCAGCAAATCTCTTCTATTAAGAAATCCATTTAGATCAAAATTAAATTATCAAGCAAAGTACTCCATGGTGGAAATAGCATTTGTCCAGAGTAGATTTGAAAAAAAAAATAGTTGTTCCCAAAGTTTCAAACTGACTTTAGATGTTCAAATGGCTCTTCCATTTGCCAGCTTGGATATGATGTATTTCACTAAAAGCTCATTATAAAGGAAAAAACCCAGCCATATAGAAGACAGAAAAGTGATTTTATTAGGAATTGTAGATACCTTTTAGAGAGGAATTTTAGCTACCACTGCATTTTTATCAAATGTTCTTTCAATATTTTTAGATCCTTTGCAATATCTCATCTTCAAAATAAAAAAAATTCCTTTAAAAATGTTTAAATGGAGATGATGGTTAATCTCCTTGAGTGGTCTTTCATAATTTCAGTCCAGGCAATCTGTTCCTAAACTCCAACTCTCTCCTTTCATTTGTATGGGTGCAGTAAAAAAAATGCAAATGAGAAAACAAAAACAGAATTTCGCCTTTGAGCAGAATGCCTCAAATCGCTGTGTTTTTATCCTAACCTCTTTGTCTCTGAATCTGTTTTGCTCTAAGGAACCTATGCATGAAAATCTGTATGGCCAGGGGTATACAATCACAAATTTGGGGGCCCTAGGACCTTCTGTGGCCCCCAAATTTGACTGTTGTTGCCAAAGTAGTGTTCCCCAAATAGATACTGAACTGTAATTTTCAAAGTGATGGAAGGAGAATATTTTTAAATACATAACAAACATGTTGACTGTATGAACTTTAATTTGAATTTAATTAAAATTAAATACATAAAATACCTTCTAGTGTCACTTATTTCCTGGAGCATCACTCCACAAAGTATTTGACAGTGATATGTGGACTTCAAAAATGTTTGTATAAGTGCACCCTGATTCATAGTATAAACCCTATTCATACAAAACTGCCTCTAAAAGAGATGGATGGAATAAACATTTTAATAAACTTTAGAAAGGGATTTGTTTTGAACAATACACAAAGGCTATCACCTGCATATTTTACCACTTTTTGAAAAAAAAACAGTAACACAAAGCATTGTGGTTGCTTGACATTTCTGAACTGCAGGCAATATAGAGCTTCAAAAACATTGGTTTGTACAGAAAATCTTCCTTGAATATGTCAGGAATACAATGTAGAATCTTCCATTTCCAAAACATATATTTGATCCAAATGACACTCCATCTCTAAAGAGAGGGTCACACTTCCAATAGCTGTGATTATTTCACATAATCATGTGATTGTTTCAATTCTTACATCAAGCAAGGTCCTTTAGATCAGAGACGGGCAGACCTTTGGATAATAGAATTACATTTAATTTGTAAGAATGGCCAATTAATATATTGGCTGAAATGTTCATCCAAAGGAAAGGACCCAGAAGGAATTTCAATAAAAAGGAAGTGTCTGTGGGTTTTTAAAAAATGTATCTAGTCTAACATTAACACAATATTTTTATTGTGTTTTTTTAATTTTCAAATGATAGGAATGTCACTTTTGATTTTCAGCAATTATTCATATTTGGGTAACTCAGAGACCTAGTTTAATATCATAAGGCTGGAGGGATCCTTGATGCTCTCTTAGCTTGCTTGTTTTCTTGTAGACATTTCATTACACAAAATAGATAACATCATCAGTGCTAATAAGGAGTGTACTTTGCTATCAGTTTATATCAGTATACTAGTGACTTGATTGTCAGTGTTGGTGGGGGTGGTCTTAGAGATTCTTTGGTTGGGCTGTTTACTGTTGGCTTCTTCGGCAGTTTCTTGATTGGGCTATTGTTTACTTGATTGTTGGTCTGATGTTATGGTGAAGACTTTATGAAATCATTACAAGAACTCACACATAACATATTATAAATCAGTTCTTCCTTACAAGTCAGCAATGATAATTAATACTCTATTTTAAAATCAGAGAGAGAACTATTCTGATCAGGAAAACTCCATTTGACCACTATTGGACTATATCATTAATCCTTGTTTCAATACACTGGAAGTAATTTGAGTCCATGCATGACCCCTGAAGGTCACAAAACAGCTGCTTCATTGAGGCTCAGCCCTGACAACCTTCCATAGGTTGTCTCTGCTGTTTGGCTTCATGGAATAGCTTGAAAGAGGCACATAAGAGCCAATAAAAGCAAAGCACTTCTTTGAGGATTGGCACAGATCTTCCAAATAATATTCATTCATTTATTAATGATTTCATAACAATTCTGCCTTGTCTCTGAAAGCTTAAGGCAGGGCACAGGAAGGGACAATGGACTGACAGATGCAAAGTTGCCTAGTGCAGTTCATCATCTAACAGGGATCATGAATCTCCATGCCCAACATTCAACACATTAATTATAATTGTAGAGAATTTAAAGAAAATAAGAACTGTGTAATCTTTTTGGAGGGCAAGAACACAAATAGCTACATAGTTTAACCCTAAAATGCTTCTCTCTGTGGAGTGACATATTATGAAGAATGAGCCTATAAGCAGAAATGCTGAAATTAAATCCCCAGAGACTGAGCTGTGAAAGAACCTTGTCTGAAATCCTGGAGATCTATGGCAGTGGTCCCCAACCTTTTTATCGCCGCGGACCAGTCAGCCTTTGATAATTTTACCGTGGCCCGCTGAGCGCGCGCAGAGGTGGGGGGGCATTGTTCGCGACGACACATTGATTGTTTATATATCAGATTGTTTTGATTAAACAACTTTTATTTTATTGTATTTAAACATGCCTTACAAAATAAAATACAATTACATAAATATAAAGTGCAAGGCTACGCTACTAGTGCTGTCTACGCTAGCCCTACGTAGCTGCGCAGGCGCTCTTAGGTTTTTTTCAGGAATCGGCCAGCGCTGAAGCGCTGAAAAGGAATGAGAAGGGCGGCGCTGGACACAGGGGGGCGGTGGGCCGCTGGTGACGTCAGAGTGCCACCAGCGGTCCAGTAACACCCCTTGTGCCAGTTAGCCCTATTTTGCATACAGAAAGAAACTATGGCCCCCGGCCGCTGCAGCGATCATGGCCCCCGGCCGCTGCAGCGATCTTGGCCCCCGGCCGCTGCAGCGATCATGGCCCCCGGCCGCTGCAGCGATCATGGCCCCCGGCCGCTGCAGCGATCATGGCCCCCGGCCGCTGCGCGGCCCGGTACCAGGTACTCCACGGCCCGGCACCGGTCCGCGGACCGGGGGTTGGGGATCACTGATCTATGGTACTTGGTATACACAATACTGAATGATAAACTTCTAAGGAACACCATCATAACCATCATGTTTACTACTGTCTCCTTGGGAAATATGTTCCCCTCCTGGAACAAACTGTTGGCACACATTTCTCTACTGTAATGATCCACTTTTCAATCTAATATGGGCTATAGTGAGCTTGAGAATTTTGAAAAAGTATTATTATACAGCCACTGGAATGGGGGCCATGAATGATAAGTAGCAATTTTACTTCCCCAAAACTCAACCACATGATGAAACCAAAAGATAAATACTAATTTTGAACCATTCTTGGTCACCTGGCGTTGTTATGTTGTTCTTTTTAAAAATACATAAATAAATAACTACCTACAGCATTTAGTGGAATAGAGGGAGTTTGCCCAAAGGTGCTCACTGAGTGATTGCCCCAACAGGACTTCTTGTATGTTGGTCACGTGCAAAACTATAGACAGTCTGTCTCATAGAAGGTTGAACTGACATGTTCTCCATTCAGCCTTAAGTCTACAAAAAACCTTTTGGCATGAAACTTGCTGCTTCTTTTGTCAACCTCGTCCTGTCTCTGTTGTCTGTTCCTAGACATTACTAATCATTTTAGACTTCCCTCCAAGATAGTGGTCTCACAGCTTTTGTACACCTTGAGGCTGTCTTAGATGGTGTTTGTATAAAGGAGAAAACAGTACCTGCTGAATCTTAGTTGAGGTAAGGAAAACAATTTATGGTGGCCTCACTCATAGGTTAAGGACAAGATGAAAGCAATAGCTGGAGGCAAAGCAGAAAAAAATGTTGCTAGAACATACTTGTGCCATGGTTAAATGCAAGTGAGAACATGATTTCAGCAAGATGCTTGACAAAAGACAAAATGGTTCTGTTGGAACTTCAGTTGAAATGTTTTGCTCAATCTTTCTTAAATTTTATTGTACTCTTTAGGTGCCAACATGAGTAAGCATCCAATCATAGGTAAATCCTACATTACAGAAATCCAGTTACAAAAAGAGTGAAACTAACTAAAGATGGTAAGCAGAAGAAAATTTGTTTTTTTAATCTGCTAAAGAGATACTGTTCTAAGTGCTGAAGGGAGCTCTCAGATGAAGGGGAAATTGCTATGATAACAAGACTAATAAATATTTTGAATTGCACCCATGAATCACCAGCACATATCTATATCCACAGAGTGGCTGGTGCGAATCATAATCATATTGACACATTTTTCAAATTAACAAATGTTCTTGAAATTCTCTCTCTCTCTCTCTCTCTCTCCCTCCCTCTCTCTCTCTCTCCCTCCCTCCCTCCCTCCCTCTCTCTCCCTCTCTCCCTCTCTCTATCATTCTTGCCTTCTCCTACACCGCAGAGCCAAGACTTGCTCTGCAGGACAACTCCAAAGGAACGAAGCCGCTGAGCTTCTTCGCCTGTCCTCCTGCTCGCTCCGCAGCCAAAGGAAACCCGAGGCGTCCGCCTTCTAATGAGTACCCCGAAAGCTCCGAAGTAGCTTTTCTGCGACGGAAATTAGGACCCGACGGCGTGGTGGGGAGGAGTGGTGGTGAAGGAGCGTTTGTCGGGAAAGGAAATGTTGCTTTTTGACAGAGGCGAGAGATCCCCCGCGAGCTGGCCCTGAGAGGCGCCAAGTGAAGTCGGTCTCCTGGTGGTGAAGGACGGTAAAACAGAGAAGAGGAGGGAGAGAAAGAGGGAAGTCCCCAACCCCCCGCCGCCGCCGCTCTTGCTCGTCGGGCAAGAAATCCCCCTTCGGAACCCTTTTCATCGTAGCCTACCAGAGCGAGTCCGTCCCGGCAGACTCTTTTTCTCTTTTTTCTCTTTTTCTCTCTTTCTTTTTCTCTATTTCCTTCTTTCCATTATTCTTCCTCTTCTTTTTCGTCCTCCTCCTTCTCCTTCTCCCCCCTCCTCTTCCTTCACCTCCTCCTTCTCTGCCCCTCCCCTTCTATCTTCCCCTCCCTTCCCCTCCTTCGCTCTCTCCCTCCCTCCCGCTCCAGCGGTTGGGTTGCTTATCCTGGGAAGAAGAGTGGGGAGAAAAGCGATCCAGTATCCCTTCTTCGGGTCGAAGAGAGTCTCTGCAGGACTTGGATCCGCGTCGCTCAGGCCGGAAAACGTGGACGCCGCGGTTGCCTGAAGCTGGCAGGGGAGGAGGCTCCGACACCTTGCGCCGGGGGTGCCCAGACGCTCGCGCTCTTCAGCAGGAGGAGACGGTCGGAGGCTGGCGGTTTTGCTGCATTGATGCCGTCCAGGGAAGACCGGGGAACTGCACCGCCTTTTGCCTTCGGAGGCAGCGATTGGCCATTTGCGAAAGCTTCCTTCGCCCTGAGCCTGCCCGGCGTGATTTCGCCGCCTTCTGCTGGCTCGCCTCGTCCTGCCCTTCGCCCCTTTGCCACGCTCCAGGACAGGATCCCCGGCTCGTGGGCAGGAAAGATCACCTGTCGCTTTTAATCGGGGAGGGAGATCTAAGCAGGCGAGGGGGAGGGGACGGAGAGGAGAGGAGAGGAACGGACCGAGGGGCTGCCGGAGGGGATCTAGGATTGCTCAGCCACCCGGTATCTGGGACTGTGGAAGCGGCGGAGGCGATTCCCGGGGAAGGCAATTCAGCCGAGCAGCCGGGATTTAGAGGAGACGGCTGAGTTTGGGCTGGAGACGGAGAGCCTAGAATAGATGTGTGATTATTATTCGAGATTCGGGTCCCCCCCAGCGAGCAATTGGCACAACTTCGAGAGGGGGTTTTCCGCCGCCGCTCTGCTCGCGCCTCCCGCCTTTGCTCGCCCTCTCGCCTCCGGCTCCTTCAGTTTCGGTTTATGGACCGCTCACCGCATCTGGATATTGAAGAGCTCAAGGTACGTGCTCTCTTGGTCAGGGGCCGCGCAGGGAAACGGGCGGCTGGGTCGCGCTTGGTCGGCTTTTGCCTCCTTTCGGCTCCCCTTTTGGTTCCTTGGCCGGAAGGAGTTGGAGGCGCTTTCTGGCGTGGGGAGGGGGGGTCGAGATGTGGCGGGCAGGAAGGCGGGGGAGTCGCCGGAGACAGGACGCGAGCCCGCTCAGGCCCGCGATCCTCCGGGGGGAAAGCAAGAGGAAAAGAAGGCGGGGAGGGGGAAGTTGGTGGGAGGAAGAAGAGACCGCGAAGAGAGCCTTGGGGGGGGGGGGCTCCATACCAGCGCCCCTCTTTCCTCTCCGGTTGCGCGGGCAATGGGTGCGATCCTAAAGGGACGCCGGAATCCAACGCCCTCAGCACTTCGGACAGCGCCTCGGGCTCCGAACGCGGGAGCTGCGGAAACGCCGGCGAGGTGGCTTCTCTCTCTCTCTCTCTCTCTCTCTGGGTTGGACTCTGAGGCTGCTGCTTTTTATCCCCCGCTCCACCCTTCCCCGCTCCGCGACGGAACGACCCTCCTCCCGCTCGCTGTCCCCTCGCCTAGCGGTTTCAAAAACCGCGCAGCGCCTTTCGGATGTCTCCCAAGAAAAGGCGTTATTCCGGGGATAAAGTGAGCGGCGACCGGCGTCGTTTCTTCCCGTCCCGAAGGGTGGATCTTGGGGTTCCCCTCCGTCGATCTCTTCCTTCCGAAAGTCAGTCTTCCTCCCAAGCGCACGCATGCAAGGCCGTTAGGAAGATCCAGCGGGCATTCAAGCTCAGCAGCCTTGGGATGCTATATCGAGACGCCACGATGCCATTCGGGGACAAGGAAAGGGCAGGTCAAACTTTGAATGGGGATCGCGGAGTGAAGATTTATTTTTCTTTTTTAAAAGTGTCCGCATCAGATGGCTCCTTCTTTTAGGTTCCGTCTTAAGGGGAAGGGGGGAGCTTAGAGCATGCGTGGGGTGAAGCTGCTGCTCCCCTCCCTTATTTTTAGAACATGTTCCCTACATCAAACGGAATGGGCTTTGGGGATCGAAGCAAGCAAGAAGGGAAGCCTGCGAGAACGTGCTGCAGAAATGGCAGTGGGGGAGAGAAGGAAGAAGGGAGTTAGAATAAGGGAGTTAGAAAAGGAGCAGGCCATGAAGCAGAAAGTTGAAGGGTATAAGGCAAATATAAAGGGTCAGATGAGAGAAATAAGAAGGTAAAACTCAGAAGGGGGAGGGAAGTAAAAGGAGGGAAAAACTCAGAGCTCCAATGGGATTTCAAATAATCTTTATCAAAACAAATGGTTGAAAATGACTTCTGATATCTTGAACATTCTAAAACCTTTGTGAAAGAATAATCATCTTACTTTCTGGATTTCTTCATTCTCTATTTTTCCCCATTCTTTGTTTCCCTAAAGTTAAGTTGGAATTTAACTGCGAGTGGGTCATACTCCAATGGTATGTTTCCTCATTTTAATATTAACGTGTCCTCACATCAACTTTTAGTAGGCTGATCCTTGCACATGTCTTCAGAAGCCAACAAACAGTTTACTGAAACTTCCAACCATGAATCAAGGATACCTATAATCACTTAAGAATTGTACATCCCCTGCTGCGTACAGAGTATATTTTGTTTTAAAATCTGGAGGATGGGTTCTTAAAATGAGGGGTGCAGAGATTCCACCGTGGAAAGGACAGCCTTTTGCTGTTTGACAGATTCCTCATGATGTTTGACATTAAAGTTTGGTGTAAGGATGGTGCTTTAAGCAGAAAATACCACCTTCAGCATGGACCAGATGCTTATATAGAAATCTCCAAGTAGACTAGGTCTCACTGACACTTTTCCCCTGAAGCAGACACTTTTTCTAAAGAGCATAGGTGGAGAGAGAGAAGCTCCCATTAATCTTCTGATGAGCAGCTCTGCAATTAAGGCCATGCTTGCAGATGTTTTGGTGGGTGACCTTGAGATCAGCAGCTGGGATGAAAGGGACTCCTGGTGGTCTTCTTTGCTTTGGGTGCTTTCATCAGCATTTGCTAAGGTGAACTTTATCCTCCCAGAAAAGTGAGAGGAGAAGAGGAGAATGGAAGGGAATCTGGCTTCTGTTATCTTGAAATTAAAGACATCCTCATTTCATCTTTTAGGCAGGACTATCTTGCATATATCGGTGTACTAATATGAGAAATCTTCTCTGTGCAGGTCCACAGGATTGCTGCCTGTCCAAAGGTCAGAAAGAAATAATCCTGGTACAGGTTAGAACAGGGGTCCCCAAATTTGGGCAACTTTAAGACTTGTAGACTTCAACTCCCAGAATTCTCCTGGGAGTTCTCCTGGGAGTCTTCTTCTGGGAGTTCAAGTCACAAGTCTTAAAGTTGCCCAAGTTTTAAGACCTCTGGGTTAGAACAATGGAACGGTTGGTTTCCAACTGCTTTTAAAAATACATACTACCTTTTTGATCAGAGGGACCTTGCCCAAAGTATCTTTCCCAGAGATG
Source organism: Thamnophis sirtalis (assembly GCF_051295495.1). NCBI lineage: Eukaryota > Metazoa > Chordata > Lepidosauria > Squamata > Natricidae > Thamnophis > Thamnophis sirtalis. The sequence goes on along the minus strand of NW_028261390.1, from coordinate 42,575,603 downwards.
GACATTATTCAGAGATACTTTTCTAGTACATCCTGAGTACAGTTTTGTACCTTGAAACTATTTTCTGCATTCTAACAATTACCCATAGAGGATGCTGTGGTGTATCTATGATACTTTTCTGTATTTAACCCTGGTAGTCTGTGCACACACATTTTGTAAGTTTTGTTCACCTCTCTGAAATGAATCTTTATGGCTGCAATCCTGCATCTCCTTATATTGGTGTGAGCTTCATGGAAGACAGTGAAAGTCACTTTCAAATAGAGGGTCAGGGCTGTATTGCAAGATGGATTAAAAGTGCAAGAAATTAGTTCAAACCACAGAAGACAAAAATTGCACATGCCAAATTTGCACATTACTGGGTTAACATTGCAAGAGTGATATAATTAGCATTTTTACTGTTATTTTACTATTAAACGTTGCTACTGCCTAAATTATTCAATCAAGGGATTGTTTGGTGTCTACATAGTAAGCACTACAATGTATGTAAGATTTCAGCTGTATGGCTGAAGAGAAGGAACAAGACACCTGGAAGGTACTCTCAGCTGGAGAAAGTAAACCTAATACCGCCAGTGATATTTCCTTTCACTAGCCACTTTTAGACTTATTTGATTTCTTGCTGTTATTTTTTCCTTTCTAAATAGTAAATATACAAAGAAGGTACATAAACAATCTGTAAAAATCAAAGAAACAGAAATAGTTAAAATGCCAACAGCAACAAGGATATCTATAGGAACAAGTAATAATATCACAATACCTGAGATGAAAATATTATTGGTTAGATGAGGGACACGCTGGAATTGGTTTTGTATGAATTATTTTTTTTTACTACGTGAGCAGCCAGTGCAGAAAAAAAAGATCTACTTTGTCTGCAGAAGTTCAGCTCTGGGTTTTCAGCGGTAGAACAGAAAATTCAAAGAGGTTGCGGTATTCAGTGGCCCACTACATGTAAATGTATTACGTTTCTGTGATGCCCTGACAATGATTTAATCCATCCATATATTGGATCCATGCCTTCCATGTTTTATACTTGTGTGAGCTTAGTTTAGTTTTTATAATATACATTTCTTGGCTCTATTTTTAAAGACATAATAAAGAGTATTCGTAGATCAGACTGAAGTTTTATCAAGTCCAATGTGAATTAGATGGCTCCAAGCTCACAGGCAAACAAGTAACATTTATTATATGGACCCCTGTAACTGATAATACTTTGTGATTAGTCTCCAGAGCTCTGTCTCCTAATTATAATAGATAAACCTACCAAAAATAGGTAGTAGATGTACCCTGATCTTCATATAAAGCTATTCTAGCTAATAGCCATCATCATCATCATCATCATCATCATCATCATCATCATCATCATCATCATCATCAATATAGGTTTGAGAAGCAAGTCCTCCAATTGAACTATACAGATAAATTCTTTCTATCTGCTCTGAATCAACTGTCAGTTTAATTCAGTGACACATCCCACTCTAGTGATATGGGAGTAGAAGAACATAATCTCTTTAGCCTCCTTTCAATTTAGCCATATCATTGTTTTAGAGATCTATATTTTATTTCTTCTCACCACCAGTACTATCCAAATAATCTTTTGTCTGTTATGAAAGGCGCTTCAACTTCCAAATGCAAATATACCAAAGTGTTGTCAAATAGCATTATATAGCAGAGGATCTTATTTTAAGCCTCTTTCTTCATTAGTGCTAATGTGGAAACTGACTTTTTCATTGCCTCTATGTAGCTGTCACCCTTTTCAGTCAGAGTGTGATTCCCCACTCCCTTTTCTTAATGTTAGCCCTGTTAGTGATGCCTGCATCATCATCTACTTTATTATAATTACTCAACATTACCATATTGTTGGTAATATTACTCCATTGTGCCTCACTTGCACGTTCATTTGCATGAAACATCATTAGCCATGCTGTTCCCCCACTTTGACAAAAGAGGAAGCAGCCAGGTTCAATTGATCCAATTGCTACATTTGGCTCAGTCCTATTGACATAGATCCAGTATCTTTTCTCCAGAGCAACAGTATTCTATCTGGAAGTGCCAGAGATTGAACCTGAAATCTTTATGAAAAGTCAGTGCTCTACCAATGAACTACTTTCTCTCCCATTAAAGGAAATTCCTTTGGGGACTCTTCCTATTGATTTGATGTCATCTACAAATAGGAGTACCGCTGAAACATTGTTTCCTTCCAGCATCTGTATTGAAATGGAGCCGACTCAGTGGAGTAGTACCAAAGTACTACTTTATTTTTTTTAAAAAATGCTTTAAACCTCACCATGTCTCGCCACAAAAAATACAAAGTATTTTGTTTTGAAAAACTACTTGAGCTACAAAATAACAATAATAAGAGGTCTCTAAGTGTTCTTACCTAGGCTTCCCAAGAGCATGAAGCAAACGTCTTGTCCCAACAAAAATCCCTTTTATTAATTTACTGTGAATTTTGCTCATTCACATCCAGCAAAGTCTTTCAAGGGAGGATTTACAGTCACAGACCTTATCTGGTTTGGAGAGCTGACAGGCCGATATCTGCAAAACTTGGCAAGGAGTCTCAGAGACTCACGAACCAATTAAGCGAACAAATTGTCTCCTGCAAACTCCACTCCCATTTTGCTCCTCTTTTATTTCCTCTGGGACAGACCATTCATTGTCCACCTGTGGCCTTACTCCAAAGTCGACCCTGTTCTTTAACTGTTCCCTCCGTTTGGCAACTCTGTGCATGCGCACACTGGGAACAGGCTCCAGCTGTTCATCTGCGTCACTAATGTCTGACTCTGAAGCCAGCTGATAACTGGCATAGGGCTTTGGTCCCTTCTCTGCCTCCAACACAGATCCCTCATCAGAGCCTTCTCCAGTCTCCAGGACTGGCTCACGTTCCTCTGCAACCTCCTCACTGTCCAAATCTGCTGCCAGCTCCACTGGCTGCTGGTGGGCCACAGCTAAGTACATCTACAGACCATTTCACCAATAGAAAGTCATGTTTATTGTTTATATATTAATTGTGCCAGTTTAGCAGCATATAGTTTTCGAGACATGTAACTTGCAACTAAAAATAAATATTTACTCTGAGACCTGGCCATATGTATAGATGCTCTGTGTCATGGGGTATATCAAGATATCCCTCAGCATTTCTGCTAGAGGTAGGAACAAAAAAGCATACTGTGAGGGTGACTTAAGCAGTCAGATGCAAAGACCCCTTCTTACATGTTTTCAAATAGCAACCATAATTCTGGTGGCCTACAGTTGGTACAATCATGGAATAAATTGAAAACAAAACAAAACTAGGTAAGAAGGAGGAGAAGAACGCGTTCTCTCCCCTTCCCTTTTGCAAACACAAACCGTGTTTCTGTCCTAGTAACAATGGGCAAGCATTTGTAAAGTGGCAGACTGCCAACTTTTTAACCTTCTTCCTCTCCTGAGGATTGGCCATCACGGTGGGATAAATACATCACCCTTCTAAATTCTTTTCTTTGATTTTCTATTCCAGGGATAAGCAGTGAGGGATCCTGGATGTGGTTTTGCTTCCCCCGAGAAGCAAAGAGTATAATGAAAGCAAAGGAGCAAGAATATTACTGTCTCCTTTTAAGAAAAGAAGCAATGGGACAGAGTGGATTTTATGGCGATTATTTCTCTCTTCAATAGCAAAACCAGGATGGAACTCACAAGGGAAATGAAAGGGATGTATCAGCATACTCCAGAGAGTCTTAAAATTTGCTGAAGAGTGTAAGCAACCCTTACTAAAAATCCTTTAAAAGGAACATTCTGAAATCAAAGCCCAAACTAAGCCCAAATGAATGCTTCATATATTCAAGGAATAGAGTGAGATGGGGGAATTTTCTTTTTAGAAAACTGGATAATAATTCTCTTACGGCCTATTGTTTGTGGTCAGAAAGAGAACAGCTTACTTATTAACCCTTAGTAATATGTGTGTTTCTGGTGACATTTGCAGATGGAATGTATGTTGTTGCAAATCGCACTTGCTTATCAAACCCTCATTTTATGCACAACATGGAAAGAGAAATCACTAAAGTTAGCTTTCTTCTGAACTGTGAATCTCTTCATTTTTCATTTCCTGCAATCAATGATCTTATGCTATATGAACATCTGTGTTCCATATTTGACACTTTAATGAACAATTTTTTTTCTAGAATACGTGTTCCCTCTGTAAAGAAGTTGGGTTCCTCTGGATCTTCTCTCTAAGGAGGGGTCACAAGCATTAGATTTGTTAGAAGTCATTATTGTGATAGTCATTGTCTTCATCAGTATTTACCAAATAAGGGTAAAGAATATTTAAGAAGTATTCTTAAGTCTTGTATTAAGAATTACAAAATGTACTAGACATATACTTCCATAGCTTCAGTCAAAAATGTATACTTTGGTTTTCTCCTAATTTTATTTTGGTTATTATTACTTTTAAATTGCTATTGAAAAATTTCTGGCAAGTCCCCTATGGTACTGCAAATAAGTACCGGTATCTGCTGCCTTTCCTCATATAAAGAACAATGTGGCCCAGAATTGCAAAGGGAAAACCTCTTTCAAATTATTCTTTGAAGCTGATGGAAAGACTGACTTGCCATCTAATTTTCTGGGTAGTTTGGCAATAAAACTCTTCATTGGCTCAAACCAGATTTTTATTTGCAAGCTTACAGCTTACGTTAAGCTCTTTCCCAAGTCCATTTAAAAGTTTGAGATTCATTAAGCACTTAGCTAAGAGAAGGAGTGAATAAAGCCCACTGCTGAGTGCCTCTCTGGCTGTGTGCTGCAATATTTTCAAAAATTCTGGGCACATTGGAAAGGTCAGTTGAGACAAACTTGGAAACTAAATAAAGGGAGATGCTTTTCCCCCCTTTTGATAGTCTTTATACAGATTTGTGATGAAGCAGATCAGAACGGAAATGAGCGAAGAGAAAAAAATATATTCATCCAGGCTTAGGGTTCTATTTTCTTTCTTACTTTATACCTTTGATTTATCAACACCATGTGTGCATGTATCAGAGGTGGGTTGCTCCTAGTTTGGCTCGGATCAGACAAACTGGTAGTAGTGGCGGCAGGAGGCTCCACCCACCCACCCAGATGCTTCTGCACATGTGCGAGGGCATGCGGGAGCACACCCAAACTGGTAGTAAAAAAAATAGCAACCCTATTTGGTATGCATGTAGTTATGTGTGCAGTGTGTCTAATGTGTCTATACATGTGTGTATACAATATATAGATATAGAAATATTGTGTCGATATTTTTAACCCTGTGGGATATTGGAAATAAATCTTGCAAATATGGTCCGAGTCTGTCTATCCATTTGTCCATGAATGGGCAATCTTTCTGGAACCTGAAGAGAATAAGATTTGGTGTTAATGGGGAAAAGCCTGGCAAAGAAAGCTCAAACTAAAAATAAAACTGAGCTGGATTCAGTTTGGACTCCAGAGAAAAACAGCCTGGAAAATGTCCCACAATGCAACATTACAAGAGAGCAGTTAGAAAGCTGATTGGAAGATAGCTGATTGTTTGGTTAGAATTCCCATTCTTTCTGGTCAGGTGACCGGGGGGAAAAGCAAATGTGTTTCCCATTAAACACATACACACACACAGATGCGACCTAAGAACAGAAGGAACACATACAAATCACAGCACTTTTTTAAACAGACAGAACAAACTGGGCTGTCCCTATGGTCATTAATGGTAAATTACTTGGAAAGAATTCTAGAAGCCATACTGAGCAAGCTTTCTCTATCTTCTTTTATTCACACAGACCTGGTGTTTTGTTTCAAAGCACACCGATGTTAAGATTAACCAAGGCTACAACTCAGTAACAAGGGATGCAAATGACAAAATATTCACGATATCATGAAAACATTACATGTTGCGACTTACATACGTGACTCAATCAATCAATTTTATTTATGGCCAAAAGATTTCAAAACAACTTACAAATATAACCTGAATTAAATAACATGAAATAACACAGTTCAAGTAAGTTATTTATTAAGTATTAGATAATAGACATATCCCCAACTTACTCATCCATATACTACTAAAACTCCCATGTCTATTTGATGCTTTGTAAGTTGGGCAAAATATTGCCTTATAAGGCAAAACTATGTCAAGAAAAGTATCTCAAATGAGGTAACGTACAGAATGCCATCCCAAGGAAATGAAATCTGGATTTTTTTTGCTGCTTCAGTGCAAGGGAAAGAAAAAAAGGGAGAAATTTCCACTGCCCAAGCTGACAGAAATTTGGAAGTCATTCCTATTTTCACTGATTTTTTTGCCCACCTGTGGTTATTCTATTACTCTGTTTAGGTAAGGAAATATCTCTGAAATTGTGACCTGACAGTTCACAGCTTATTTAGTTTGTAAGATTATTTAGTTTGTTACTAAAAGCCTTGTTTTTATAGCTACTGTTAAAAATCTGGCTGTTGCCACTGTTAATTTAGGATGTTCATCTGCAAGTAAAATTTTTACATACACAGAAGTGTATTCTGTACTGTACTCTTCCAGGTTTGGATTTTAAAATAGGTCAGCTACTTCCTGCCAAAGTCTCTTAACAAAATCCACAATAGAATAAAATATGACTCACCATTTCAGGATCATTACAGGGATACAATCTTTGAGAAATGGGAATTCTTTGAAATCTTCCATATAGCATATTTGGTCTGACTTCTGTACAGTTTTTGCTTAAATATCAAATATTTAAGGAGTTGAAAAATATACCTGTAGTTAATTTCAAAAGTTACAGGTGAACACAATGCTTTGGCTTTAGCCATTAATTCCTGAATTAAATTATCCTATAGTCTTCAATGATATAGTGAAATATTGATGACATACCCCTGCAGATTAAATAATCAGGATCAGTGTCAATCTGGCTAATCTTTTGATTACCTGTTTAAACTACATATCTACGAAGGATTTGTTTGAGATTTCCTGAAACAACCCTCTCTTGTTTTTTTTTTTTAAAAAAATATTTGCAACCAAAGGAACCACAGCAGCTCACATGGTAAGATGCTGGGCCTGAGCACTGATGAGGTCGGCAGCTTGGTGGTTCGATTCCTGTGGGCCAATAAACTGCAGAAGGGACAAAAAAGGAGCCTCTCCCAATTGCCTAATGGCATTCAGGCATCTTGCAGGTAAAAATAAACAGCCCATAAAATTCGTTTCACTGAGACAGCCATCCACCTCAGTGATCCCTGGCCTACACATACCATACACTAAAAATAAATACATAAATTGAAACCAAAACTTAGTGCTTAAATAAACTTTGCTATCAAAGGCCATTGCCCAGTTCCCAGAGAATAATAGAATTTGGAACACAACCTGAACATATGTGTGTCTCAAATCCATAATGGGACATATACCATCATAATGGTGGGATCTATGTAATGATATCATTATCCATGTATCCTCATTTTGGCATCATTGTGATATGCCAAATATCCAATAACCAAGTAACCAATTTCGTTGTATTTAAGTACAATGACTATTATACAATTGTATCACAGCGGCCAGTTGTTTCACCGGATTTGGCATTGGTTACTAGTCGGGCCCCACCCAGGGGCCTAGGACGTCGTAACGTATTTTCGTAATATGCGTGCAGATCCAAGCAGTGCGGCTTTTTGCATTTGACTGATGGTGATTTTGTCAATTTTTAACTGTTTTAAATGTAATTCCAGTGCTTTTGGAATAGCACCCAGTGTGCCAATTACCACTGGAATTACCACTGCTGGTTTGTGCCATAGTCGTTGAATTTCGATTTTTAAGTCCTGGTATTTTGTGATTTTTTCATGTTCCTTCTCGGCGACCCTGCTATCACCTGGTATTGCAATATCTATGATTGTAACCTTGTTTTTCTCAACCAGTGTGATGTCTGGTGTATTATGCGCCAGTATTTTGTCGGTTTGTATACGGAAATCCCACAAGATCTTGACCATCTGATTTTCGGTGACTTTTTCAGGCTGATGTTCCCACCAGTTTGTTGCTGTTTTAATATTATAATTTTTGCACAAATTCCAATGAATCATTTGCCCTACTGAATTGTGCTGCAATTTATAATCAGTCTGTGCGATTTTTTTTACAGCAGCTGAGTATGTGATCAACAGTTTCATCAGCTTCTTTGCAAAGTCTGCATTTGGCATCATCAGAGGATTTTTCGATTTTGGCCTTAATGGCATTTGTGCGGATAGCTTGTTCTTGCGCAGCCAGGATTAGTGACTCTGTTTCTTTCTTTAATGTACCTGTTGTTAACCATAACCAAGTTTGTTCACTGTCCACTTTATCTTTTATTTTCTCAGAAATTGGCCATGCAATGCTTTGTTCTGCCAACTCTTCATTCTTGATTTTATCACATCTTTTCTGTATTCTTGTTTCGTCTGTTGGGCCTTCAGTAGATTTTTGTTCTTTACTTCGATTAATAGATGTTCTTGACATTATTATTATTATTATTATTATTATTATTATTATTATTATTAGCTAATTTGGAATCATGATCAAGAATTCAGATTTGTTATTCAACAGGCATGCTTACCTGTTATTCAACAAAAAATTGGATAAGAATTTTAAAAGTCATATTTTAAGATAAAATATGGAAAAAATACCAATATAAATTAAATGACAAGAATTCACATTTGTTTTTATGCTGAATATCACGATATACTGATTTCTTTCAAACAAATGAAAATATCATAAACTTACCATTTGCCTCTTCCCCAATTTGTATGGAGATACATTTAGTAACAATGAAGTGGACTCAATGAACTGTAGATTTTATTCCTTATAATATAGTAGTACAGAATTTTGTTTCTAAAATTTATGGGATTATTGAGATATGCTGGTTGGTTGATATGTATATTTTGATAGTGCTTATTTCAAGAGGATGTAAAACATCTGGGCACAATAAATTTGTGTGATCCTGAACATATTTGCACACATGGATATATGCTTGCATAACATAATTCTATAGTCTGAAATATTTAGACGGGTGGCACATAATGATTTGATAGATTTAAAAGAGACACAAAAGAAGCCTTCATATTTTAACTATGTTAATTTAATTGCTGCTACACATACAAATACTAGATATATTGATATAGATTTATAATATTTTCTTTAAAACATTTGAAGCTTGGAACACCTTAATTTCCATTTTGCCCCATTCATAATCATTTAAATATTTCTTAGTTTAGAAATGTATGGCATGTAAGGCACTTTACTGAATTCCACCTATCTCTGTGTTAATATGTTATACAAATAGATTAAAAACACAGAGACACAAAACTGCATAGCCTTTTATTAATTCTTTATACACTTATTAACTGTTTTTCTTGTTGCTTATTATATTGCTGGTGCGTTCAGATTTATGTCTTGTCCTTCAGAAATATTATTAATACAACTTAGAGTAAACTATGTGAAGTGTCATATATGATGCCTAAAGTAATATGTAAAATATTGTCTTTCTGTAGGGAAAAATCTAGAATGGTAGCACTGGAAAAAAAACCAACCAACTTAAAACAAAACTTACTTCCAGTCAGAAATACAATGGAGTGAGCTTTCCACTGGATGGGCTGCTTTGGGCACAGTGATATCACATTGAGTTGGCAAAGTTTTCTATGGGTTTTTTTAAAAGCCAAGGCTCAGAAGAAGCTCTGTCAAGACTATTCTGAATTGTGAAAGCTAAACTGGGGCTTGTCCATCATTGTTCCTCCCACCCCATTGAAAAGGGATAGATGTGCAAACTGCATGTGTGATTTCTAAAACACTGGAACATGCACAAATGGATTTGGGAGGTTGGGACTCCCAGGCCACAGACTGTCCTCAGATTGCCCATTGTAATGCTTCTGAAAACCATTGCAAGGCCAGGGCACTGTAATTGATAAGATTTCTTTCCTGATGGTAGCCATATAGACATCTTAAATGACACATTGCAGAAGCTCACCAGTAGTTTTCTAAGATCTTCTGGCCTTCAAGTAGAATGGATTGTTGATTTCACTCACAGTAGTTACTTACATAAGAACCACATGAGATCATAAAGAATGATGTAGGTATAATCTCAACTGCTGCCTCCAGGGATCTCAAGAATAATAATTATCTTCCTTTGTTAAATCTAATAAAATAGAACTACTGGCAACATTGCTTAATATGATAAAGCAGGTTAAAGCTAGCACCCTTTAGAAACTGATATAGCTATGCTGCGCACACATCTGGAAACTGCTGTTGCTGGAAATACTGCAGAGATAAAGACTAGCATGATTTTAACAAGGTATTGAAAAAGAGTTTGGGGTCTTGGGTTTCTGTGAATATTAGAGGAGGTCAGCATTCCATTCTTATTCTTCCATCTTAAAAATAAAATAAAATAAAACCATCGTATCGCCACCTGAAATGAAATAAAAAGAAGATGCCAAGAATAATCTGTTTTTTTTTAAAAAAGTCATTTAACAAGTTTTAACACTTTTGTGTGTCTTTTGATCCAATTTTAATATCCAGATGAAATATGACTGCATAGTTAAGAATAGTATATTACAAAACTAGCTACAGATGGAGAGTTTTGAACACTTTTCTGGCACATAGTAGATTGATGGTATTTGAGAAGTACAGCATGTGGCATAAGGAATGTTAAATGAGGAAATGACAAAAAGCTGATTCAGCACTTTTCTTTAGTCTTGAAAAACCTACTTCAAAACCAAATACTCCTGAAAAATCTACTTCACAATTTCAGATCATAAAGGTATATGTAGAATTATTTCTTTCAGTCAAACTGAGCCAAGCCCAGTCGAGATTTGGTGTGCCATGTAGGAAGATTTATTTCATTTTATTTGCTGGCAAAAATAAGTAGGTGGTTTTATTTCAGTAACATGTTCGTCATTCCATAATACAGAATACAACTCAGTAGCAACTGACATATTTTTAGCATTATGCATGTGGCATTTATTCATAGCTGGCTTTGGAGTCAGGAGAGTGTTATGTGGTTGCAACTATCTGACTAGTTTGATAGACAAACAGCTCTTCTTTGTTTTGTCCTCTTTTTGCATGCCTCCCCTACTCTTGTCATTTTCACAAAGCTTGTCATCATCAGTGTTGGATAAAAGACAATTAACCTTTACAGTTCACCTCCTGCATATTTAATCTTCAAACTCTTCCTAATTAAAGGTCATACAGGAATAAAGTAACACCAGGGAATTTTCTTCTTCTTCTATTGGATCAAGAGGTGGTATAATACTGAAAAAGAAACAGATCCTATACCCCAAATATTAGACCAAAATCTCCTCCACACTCACCTGAGTGCAACTCTCTTTGCTCAGAGTGAGCTGACCCCCAGAATCAACAGATCAAGGATTCAAAATCCAGCGACTCAAGTTCACTCTGGGGGTTAGACATGAATATATTTTGAGGGGAAATGCCATCCGCTCCCTCCAGAAAGCAAAGGAAGCCAAAAGGAAAGTTATTTTCTTAGAATTTTGATTCTCCTATTTTAAAAACAATTTTAAAGTTTCTTTAGGCTGAATGAATATTTGGCCATTCTTTAAAAGTTCTTTAAAAGATATGTAGAAATAATTCAACATACACATTTATGATCTGAAACTGTGAAATAGATTTTTCAGGAGTAGATTTTTTGAACTATTTGGTTCTTTGTGGCAAAGCTACATAGGGATATTTATTGTTGTTTTTCTATTATGCACCTACCCCTCATTCTACAGTCAGCATAACTGCAGAAGGTTCATGATCTGAAAATCACCAGGCAAGGAATTATGTCAGGGCTGTTTTCTAACATCTTACAAGAGGATGGGTTATACACAAAAGATTCAGATCACTGAAAAAGTTATTGTTCAAGTAAAGAAAAGATAATCACACAGGAAAAAAAATCACAACCCATCTGTGAGAAAAAACTGTTTTTCTCTTTGGACAAAAAAACCCCCAGTTTTTCTCATCGCTTGGAATGAAAATGGAAAATATATTCAGAAATGTGCAGCCTTCTGCACATTAATATTCTGAATTACCTTCTTTTTTAAAATAAATCTCAAATATGGGTTAGTCTGCTGTTTATTCCTCCTAAGTGATGGAATGCAGATGGCAGTATATTGCTTTGCAAGCTAATTTACAGATTAGAGAGAGATCTTAGCTGGTACAGAATAGCTTGAGCATGTTTGAGGTAAAACTAGAGTTTGGTTTTATTTATGGTATACTGTCCCCCAAAGTGACTGGTGTCTATAATTCCCTTCTCTGGAAATTATAGTGATATGTTAAAGAGTGGAATTGAAGAAAATGAGATAAATGCTAGTGGCTAAGGAAACTGAATAAAAAGGGTGTAAAGGGTGTGAGGAGTTGAAAAATGGTAAGGCTGTAAGTGTAGATGGAGTCACTGCAAAAATATTACAATACAAATGAAGTTTATTTGTGGATGGCTAGGTAAGTTGAATAATAATAATTTATTAAACCCATATGCCATTCATATGGCTGATTGTGTGTGAGTATGCATTTGTACCTGATGATTCAAAGAAAGCCATTGCTGTTCACCTTTAAGAAGAAATTAAATAGCAAGAATGAATACAGAAAGTTAGCTTGTTAAGTATGCCTAGGAATCATAGACTCTGATTGAATGTAACAGGTAATAATGAGCAAAATCTACATTTTTTATGCTGGGCAGAATTGTGCCAACCAGATTTTTAAGTCTTCAGCAGACCATTAAGAAATATAGAAATGTGTGCATATAAATGTATGGAATGTTTAGTGCGGAAGCAATTCCTCCTTGGTTGATTAATATCTGTATTAATAAACATACAAGGAGTATTTGTAATTGCATTAGAGTGTGTTGGCTGGGAACATGAATGAACATACCTTTTGTATGGAGATGATGCCATGTTGCTGCCTGAAAATCCAATTAATTTTCATTGAATCTTAGAAGAAACTTTATGATGCACTAAGAAGTATGCATTTAAAAATTAATGAATCAAAGACCAATGCTTTTTCATTTAACAGAAATAATGGAACACATGATTTCACAATGTGCATAAATGGTGAAAACTAGAGAAAGAAGATGCATTTGGTACTTGGTAGGTAGGGTTTTACTAAAAGTGAAAGGAGAAATTTGCAGACATTAAAAATTTGACCCTAAGATGGTGGACAGCAGGTGAAGTGTTGCAAAAATGATTATTTTAAAAAAAAGGGGGGGGTTAAGAGTGTGTTGCTCTTTTCTATTTTAGGGGACTGAAAATTGATGTCAGGAGAAACAAAAGTTGAATATACAAGGAATGGGGTATTAAAATCATATGATGAAAGAAAAACACATAGGGTCACAATCAGATACTGATTAAGGATTGAATATAAGAATGATAGATAAGTATGAAAAAATATTTTGGTATGATTTGTGTATAAAAATAGAACAATAAGAATGAAATTGTAAAATACATTTATGAAACAGGAAAACGGGCCAAGGAAGGAGACAACAATCATTTGTTGGAGTGAGTTCATGAAGTCACCAAAAAGAAAAATTTATAAGATTCTGTGTGGAAATGATATAAGCAAGACTAATTTGCAAAATCAGAAAGATGTGGATAGGTATAGTTAATGGTGCTGGTATAAAATACAAGTAACTGTATATCAATAAGGAGCAAAAATCATGTACACATATATAGACCTACCATAGCATTCTCTTTCAGAATGAACAATGTAATGAGAACAAAAGAGTAAGGATGAATAAATTAAGGAAAACAAAAGCCTGAACTAACAATGCAAGGCTGGGGGCAGGAGGAGTAAAACTGAACTAAGAAACAAACTTTACATATAAGTCTGTCTATTGGTTCAGTTTTAAGTAGGGGGTCTGTGGGTTAGACCAGAAATGCTTAAAATTCTATTGTATTGCAAACACATTAGCTATACTTTTTAAAAAAATAAGGCTACAGAGAAAGCTATGTCTGGTGTATAAATTTTCTTCTTCCTTTTTTCTAACACCCCCCCTTTTCAGGATATAAGTTGGACATGATGAAAGGGTGATGCAAATAAATACAAAGCCCAAAGTATTAGAATATTTCATTATTAAGCATTTGTAGTTACTCTGACTAAGCACTTCAATTCTTTATTAAAATAGAAGCTTTGCTATACTCACTACCTTTTGAGCTGAAAATGTTTCAATATCTGAAGGTTTGGTTAAAAAGAAAATCCCTCTAAGTTGCACTTATTCATGGCTTTTTATATATACCATACCATATCCATATTCTCAAGAAATGTCACATTCTGCAAAAATTGTGATATTCAAATAATTTAAGAAAAAAAGGGAAGAGAGGGGAAAGCAATTTCAGTATATTCAAAGGCCCAATTAGAGAATGGTTATCCCAAGCATCCACAATGCTCTTGGAATACAAAGCTTTAAGAGATTCAGCTAAATTTCATGGCCATTTCATGGATCATTAAGACTAGCCTGGAACTCAAATGCTAGCCTGATCTCCTTTCAGTGTGGAACTTTCATATATTGTATCATTTTCTGCTTCTTTAATTTACTTCTTAGAGGTTCGTTTCCAGGTGTCTAGTCTTGAGCATGACAGAGTAGACATGGCTGTATCTTGTGCATATTGCATATGAAGAGACAACGGTATAATAGGTAAGACCTTTCTGTTTTCTTTAGATAATTTATATAGCTGCCCATCTCACTGAAGTGACACTGGAGAGTATGCAAAGATTAAAAATACCCATCAATTAAAACAGTAATCCATGATAATGAATAATATCTGTCAGGTATCAATGAATCAATGAATCAATGAAGGTATTAATGAAGGAAATGAAATTTCCTGACAGAACAATTAATGAATGGAACAACTTGCCTTTAGAATCTGTGGCAAGTTGTGGGTGCCTCAACACTGGAGGGTTTTAAGAAGAAATTGTCAACTATTTGTCTGAAACGGTATAGAGTCTCCTGCTTGAGCAGGGAGTTGGCCTAGAACAGGGGTCCCCAAACTTGGCAACTTTAGGACTTGTAGACTTCAACTCCTAGAATTCTCTAGCCAGTTAGCTATGCTAGAGTTGAAGTCCACAAGTCTTAAGGTTGCCAAGTTTGAAGACCTCTGGCCTAGAAGAACTCTAAGTCCCTTCCAACTCTGTTATACTTTTCAATTCTAAAATACTATGCACAACTGTAGAGACTAAGGAGAACGGCCTTGAAGAGAGAGGGGAGATCCATTACCAAAATATCAAACATAAAAATATGGCGTAAGCCCATGAAAACATGGAAATTTTCAAAAAGAAGGCACCCCACTAATGTAGATAAAAGAAGGAAAGGAAACATATCCAGACTTACAAGATACTGTTACTATGGCCATTCTAATAAAATTGACATTAGACTTAACAGGTGTATGTTTCTTGATATGGTCTTCCTTCAGGGATGACATCAACAGATTTCACTTAACCTGGCTTTTAGACAATTATTTAATTATATGAATAATGAAATATAATGTAATTATATAAATATAATTATATAAGGTTACCCAACAATATACTTATATTGTATAATATGTAACCTGCCACATTACCTTTTTGTTGTTTGGCATCTAGTGAACTATCAAGACCAGATTAGTTCCTCTTTTCACCATCTTCCTGCTATTGGATCAAAAGAAGGAAGTGGAGAGAGGATTTAGTCTCTTTTTCTTTTCAAATCTCAACAATTATGATTATTTTAGTCATCTCTATTACAAATTTGTCTTATCTCCACTGGATGTTTGGACAGATAAATTCTACATTCTGTTCAGAAATCATTAAAGCTGATTTGCTCAAAAATGGGTTCTGCCATAGTGGGACTTTAACTTTTGCTTATCAAAAATCTGTACACAATTAGTCAAATGCTACCCCATTTTTTATTTATGAGAGAGAAGTTTCAAGTAAGAATACATGCATCAAAAAGTTGATAGAAAGGGCACAGGCCTGCACTTGTCCTTTATGTGAAACCTACTTATATGTTTTTTTTCAAAATGATACTAGGAAATTTAATTTAAAATATTGTTTCTCATAAAGCTTCTCTCAACAAGTTATGCACCTTTAGGAAAGCTGCTTGGAAAAGCTCCGTGTATTAATTCAATTTGAAAAGAAGAATAGGGATTTTTAAAATAAGTGAAAATAATTTCAACTGGTCTAAAATGCAGGAGTCCAACTGATAATGGATGTCACTAAACATTTTCATGTAACACCCCAGCTTCAAAACTTACACTGGTGATCAGTTATTTCCCTGTTACAGTTCAAGGTGTTGGTGGTCACTCATAAAATCCTATATCACTTCAGGCCTGGATATCTTTGATACCAGCTACAGTAGAACCTCTGGTCATGACCATAATTCATTCCATAACTTTGGTCGCAAACCAATTTCATCATGACCTAAACCTAATTTTGGGAATTTGGCGCTTACCCAAAAAATGGCACAGAGGGGGAAATTGGTCGTGAAAGAAAAAAGTGATTTTTTTTTGTCAGAACCCGATTTGGTCATGGTCCGAAGCATTTGTGAACCAGAGGTTCTACTGTATTTCCTTAGAATACAATCTGGAAACTGGTCTCCCTTCAGATAGCTTTTTTTTCAGATAGCTGGTCTCCCTTCAGAGAATGTCATCTTCAGAAATCCAGGGATGACACTTGTAAGTTGTGATTCCGTAGATTGCACTAGCTTGTTTCTTGTTAAAGTTATTCCAAAGAGCTGAAATTCGGAATTGTTATGAAGAGGGAAGCCCCCAATAGACTATGCATCGATATTTATTTTTCCTTCAACATGAAGTTCATTCCTATTTTAATGTAAGTTTTTCATCTTGTTATTCTTTTGTTATTTTGATGTACTGCTTTTAATCCTCTTAGCAGAAAGAGTTTTGTAAGCCTCTTTGAATCTTTGTAGACTCGTGTGGCATATAAGCACTTTTTTTTCCTTTCCATTTAATCATTTCCAATTCTCAGAAATCGCATGGACAAGTCTGTCAGGTTTTTTAGCAAGCTTTTTCAGAAGTGATTTGCTCTTTCCTCCTTCCTAAGATTGAAAGAAATTGACTAACTTTAACCACTGCACAAACTGGCTCACCAATAATAATCAACACTAGTAAGTAAGCGAATGGAGTATCTCTGCTGTACAGGTAATCCTCAATTTACAGCCATTCACTCACTGACCATTTGAAGTTACTTTAGTAATGATACTAAAAAAAGTTACTTATGGCAGATCCTTGCACTTACAACTGACACAGTGTCCCTGGGCCACATACTCAGAATTTGGGTGCCTGGCATCAAGAATGTGTTTACAATGGTTGCAGTATCTTAGGATCATTTGCAACTTTCCAAGCTGGTTTCCAACAAGCAATATCTATGGTGAAAGCCAGATTTACTTAACAACCACAGCAAAGAAAGTAATAAAATCAGGTATGTCTCACTTTACAACTACCTCACTTAGTGGTAAAAATTCTAGTCATAAATGTGGTCGTAAATCAAGGACTACTGTACTAATACAGTAAGCAAAACAGACCTGCTTGCACATCTATCAATTCACATCATGAAATACATGTATAGATTTTTGTGATGCCATTAGCCATAAACAGCTCTAATCCTCTAATGATACAGAGCAATGGAGCAAGATAACATCTGAATATCCTTAGCTGATCTATTTCAGCAAGATCATCTATCAGGAAAGCTAATTAATAGCATGGGTGTCCCTTTTAACCATTCTTTGCATCAACTTAAGTAGAAATGCTGAGGGCCCTGTTCTTAAGACAGTGAAGGTTTGATGATGATCCTTCTCAGTGACAACCTCCAGATTGCCAAATAACTTGCTTATCCCCTGAGTTTTAGTGGGCTCCCTATCTCATATCTCACTTTAGGGGGTAATTAAAGCAGTTATGTGCTGTGTTTTTGTTGTGTGTTGTTTTTGTTTATGACATTTGTTTTGGGTGTTTTAATAGGTTGGTTGAGGAGGGTTTGATTGTACACGATTATTATTGTGAACTGCCCTGAGTCTTTTGAGTGGGCCATAGGCAAATACTGTATTTGTATGCATAAATAAATAAATTAGGTACATCTGATGCTCAAAGTCAGATTTTCACAGCTAATCCATTTCCTCCACTGTATTGGCACTTATGTCCTGAATTGTTAGGCTGAGGCCAAAGCCATTCTAGATAGTAGTTGGATATGCATTATAGTATGAATTAGAATGGTTGATTCATAAAACAAATCTATCATGATTTTTTCCCCAAGGGGGAAAAATGTAATCTGTCAAAATTAAATCTGCTATAGCATATGTAGGCATATACCATATTTTTTCCTAGTATAAGATGCACTCCACCCCCCAAAAAGAGGCTGAAAATTTGGGTGCATCTTATACTTCGAATGTAGCTTTTTTGAAACTTTTTTTCAGCCCTACTGAGTCACCAATGAGTGAAGTGATCTTCTGGGCTTCCCCTGCTTTTCTCATTGCTTCTTTCTCTGGCAATCAGCTGTGCTATAGAAGCTGTTTTTTAAATCCCCAACCAGTTTTTATGAAAACCAGCAAACTTATGTACTGAAGCTGACTAAAGACATTATCTGGATGAATACCTGTTAGGCAGAATTTTCTCCCCTACTTTCCTCCCCAAAAACTAAGGTGCATCTTCTACTCCAGTGCATCTTATACTTCAAAAAGTACAGCAATTTATGGAGTGTGTTAATACCCATGTTGAAATATTTCTAAGTTCAAATATCGCATACAAAAATATGTATATTTTGAAAGGAATAGTGTCCAGAAATTGTTCACTGGTGCATTTTCTTCAATCCTTAGCAGAGTTTAGGAGCTGTAAGATTCTGTTTTTGGAATAAAGAACAAAAGGATTATTAAAACTTAGATTTTAGAAAGTTACCAATGGACTTAGGATCAAGATAAATTAGCAATAAAAGTTTGAAATTAATTATAAAATGCTTCCTCTGAGAAATGTTTGATTTGAATTCTTTCAAAAATAACATACTGTTAAGACTTCAGAAGTAGACATTAGATGAAACTAGAAAGAACTAAAGATTATAATTGAAGGAGAACACTCAAACTCAAAATACAGAGTGAAGCAAAATATTTGCTAATATCTAAAGGATATTTTTGAACAATGGTTTCAAATTTTAATAGTGTCTCTCTCTAGTCTAGACATTGACTGTGTTTAAATGATATGAAAGAGGAAGAGTTATACATGACAATTTGAGACTGATTTCAAAATGGACTTAAAAGCTATAAGCTATAAGAATGATGGAAAAAGATGTTACATGAACAGACAAAAGAAACTGACTGATGTTTTAATGCTCAAAAGGGATATACAAATGACAAGCCAAGAGGGTGACATGGATATTTTTTTCTATATTAGATGTATAAAAAGGGCTCATTTAAGCTGTGAGAATTTTGTAAGGAGAAAAGAAATGAAAAGAAAACAAATTCTATAGCATTGTTTGATTGGAATAAACATCAAGACTACTAAAAGTAAAATAAAGAAATACAAAGTTGGTTTAATTTATATGATGTTATCTCTGATAACCCTTAAAAGACTTTTGCTGACATCAGTATTGAAATGACAAGGCTTTATAGATTTATTTATAGATAAAAATGGGATGTGGGAAGAAGAGATGATTAGTGTACTTTAAGACAAGGTGATATGTTATGAAAATTATTTATACTTCTTGTGATGAAGGTGGAAATCACTTCTTTTTATAATTTTTTTCTTCTTTAATATACTTTTATTTATTTATTTTTCTTTTAGGTCTTTTATTTTTCTTTTAGTTTGTATTAGTTTTTATTGTTGTAATTTTAATCTTTAATAAAATTCCTATTAAAATAGTCAAAATGTGAAACTGTTTAAGTGCAGAGTTGATATGAGGGATTTAATATTTACAGTGTCAAGTAGTAGTAGTTTAATTTTAATTTTCCAGCTTTTCCTATCATTGAGCATTGAGTACTGAACAAACAATGAGTACCAGGACAATATTTTCATGTCAAAATGCACTGAGTACCAAATTTGAGTTTTGAAGCAGCTGAATACTAAAGTACCATGCATTTTTAGTTCTTTAGCAAGAAACTGAAATATCCTTCTTTTAAGTTTGAATAAGTATTTTGGAAACTTTATAAGAAACTCTGTGTTTCTAATACCAGTAATCCTTGTTCAGTGACCACAAATGGGACTGAAAATTTGGTCACTTTGTGAAACTGTTGCTTAGTGAACTCATAATTGCGTTTATGATCTTACTTTGGCTTTCCTTTGCTTTATAGATCTGCAAACGTTCCTAGTGTGAGGACTGGTTGTAAAGTTACTTTTCATCACATCAGGAACTGTACAGGGTCACTAAACAAGGCAGTTGCTAAATGAGAACTAAATGTAGCCAGTTATATGATTCATATATATTTGCTGTGGTGACCATTCTACCAAATGATATCAAGCATCATTCATATTGTTAATATATATTTAAATGTAATATTTAATATAGTTATTAGAGTCCACTATGTGTTTGACTTTTCCTTTTCTGCCTCTAAAGCAATATCCATGATCAGCTGATCAGTGCCAAATATTTTTTAATCTAATTTTACCAGTATAGATAATGAACATAAAGCTCTATTATTCAATGAGGTACCATATGCTTTGGATCTAAAAAGTCATAATGCAATCTCTGTCGTGGCTGAAAAAATGTTTGCCTAAAATCCTGGATATGCACATGATCACATTAGATAATATATGTGCTAAAGAGAACCATGTTTCAATTCTATTTATTACATTACTAGCACCTTACAATAGAAATGAAGCAGCCTAAAGTTTCCATTTTTTTTCCAATTTGCAAACAACACTTAGAAAAAAAATGTGATCCTTCCTTCCTTCCTTCCTTCCTTCCTTCCTTCCTTCCCTCCCTCCCTCCCTCCCTCCCTCCCTCCCTCCCTCCCTCCCTCCCTTCCTCCTGTATATGGAACATGATCTATTTGGCCAGCTCAGGCTTCACTCCAGCAGTGCTTCTATTTCATTTTGTATTAATTTAGATGAGGTGGATAATATTTACTGTTCATCTAAATATATTATTCAGTCAGTCTACCCATGCTGCTTGCACTATTGCCTAATAAAATTATGGAGACATTAGTGGCATTGCTGCGTCCAGTGATAACATTTCCATCATACTGCTGACACTCATAAAACAAAAGCTTCTCTCTGCCAAAGTACCATCTGTCCTATTGAACTTGGGACTCTTCTAGGCATTGGTCAATGGACAGTATATGGTAGGGAATAAAACTGAAGCAGTGATAAGAAAAGAAAGAAAGTGGAGCCTGAAGTTGAGCACCTGGTATGTCAGGGATTATTGATTATATTGGCCAAATTTTAATTTGTAGAAGTGCATACCTTAGTAAACCCAAAGTATTTTTGGGTTTTTTGAAGTCCAATAAAATGTCTATAAACTCAGTAGCTGGCAAGTAATCATATACCAAGTTTCTAAAGAAATAGGATGTATCCTAATAATAAGAAAAAAAGTAGAACAATACATGTTTACAGTTTATGGTTATTCATAGAAATAATGGAATATTGTAAATATATGTTCTGAGAAAGAGAGACTTAGTATTGATGTACAGCAGTTCACAATCAAGAAAGCAAGGTTTTCATAGAAACACAGAAATAATATTTTTTACAGAATCTTTATTAGGAATCATCAGATGTACATAGCCATATCTTTTTGTATGGGGTTTGAGCCATCTATCAGGAATTGAACACATGGATCATTGCACTTAAGATAACAGTATGTAGTGGATTAACTATCCAGATCCCAGGGATTATTGTATTGAAGGAAGAAATATACAGAATCTTTCAGAATTGTATATACAGTTCATTTTGCCTTAAGCTGTCACAATGTTGCAGATAGCAAAATTACTGCCTGCCCCCCAAAACAAACAAAATAGGGGGAAAAAGAAACCAATGCAGAAATAGGAGTCATGTAAAACTCCATAAAGGGGATATGTCATAATGACATAATGTAACATATGTATGTGTGTGTGCATGCATGTAGGAAAGGTGAATTGTATCACATTGTCATAGACTGGAAAAAATTAGATATGTATGCCTTAGTCATTTATTAGTAAGTATGTTAAAAGGGGAATTCTATTACATCTGATTCTCTTTTTAATTGAATTTAATGGGGGGAATCAATGGCCTGTACTTGGGAAGTGGGACACGGTCAGATTGATGAAAGCAGTTTTGTGATAGCAGCCATGCTTCTTCTCTATATGATCATTATCTCACACATGCTCTTCAAAGAGTCAGATCTTGCAGCATCAAAAGCAACAAGTTCCCCTAGAGGCCACTGAGGAGAGTGCTAATCACTCATTTGATACCACAAGCATGTTCATCTCTTCTTGTTCTATAATGTTTTGGAAGAGACTTGCTTCCAAGTAAAGATATGTAGTATTACCCTCTGACTCTTACTTAAGATTGCACTGCATTTGGATTTTATTTAATTTCCTAGTATGATTTGATTGCTTATTTAGTATCCTATGACTATCACTAAGTGTTGTATCTTATGATTCTTGATGACTGTATTTTTTATGTACATTGAGAGCATATGCACCAAAAGCAAATTTCTTGTGTGTGCACACTTGGCCAATAAATAATTATATTCTTTTCGGTTCTGTTCTGTTCCATTCTGTTCCGTTCCATTCCGTTCTGTCCCGTCCCATCCCATCCATTCTATTCTATAGGGAATCATTGTTTTACTATTCAAATGTATACAAATAAAGCATTTTGAAACTACTTTGAAGGTTAAGATGAATATAATTATCAAAGAGTTTTAATTTGGTTGTAAGTCAGCACCAATACTTTGAAAAACTTGAGATTTATAAAGCATTTGATTTATAAAGCATCTGATTTTAATAAAGCACATTATATGCATAGAAACAAAACAAAAAAAACAAAAACTCATTTCAAAACTTGACTTGCATTTTATTTTTCTAATGTTAGACAAACCTAATTTAGATTGGCCTTTTAAGGAAAGATAGCATCTACCAGGATTATACTCTGAATTGATCTATTATATCAGACATCAAAGATAGTGGAAAAATATGTGAACCTTTATGAGTGATCTGGGGTAGTAGAACGAAACAAAAACTTAAAGATAATTAGTAGAACTTGACAAAAGTTTGGCAAACAATGGAAGCTTGACATAACGGAAACTTAACGTAGTAGAAACTTAACTGGTTTTGCAGACTTCTATCAGAATAGAGTTTTGTATGCAAAATACTGGAACTTAGCTTGACAAGTTTTTTATGGATATAGAAAGCCATATGTTCAGTGAAATGGCAAGACAAGTGATTCAAAATGAGTTGTTGATAGTTTGTGCCATTTATTTTAATCAGGGCATCTGATGCTCAGGTGAATTGTTTGCCTTTCTGGGTTTGGTATCCGTCTAGACCAAGGCTGTCAAATTCGTGGCCCGCAGGCTGGATGTGCCATTTGCTGGCCACATCATGCCCGGTTTAGTGAAGGGGAAAAAGTCCCAATACATCAGTACAGGTGTTGCCACCATGACAATGCAAGTTTGACACCCTTGGTGTAGACTGTTGCTTTGTCTTTGCTCTGAACAGCTGGTCAGCTTTTCAACTGCTTGTCCATAATACAGCTTGACAGTTGTGGAGTCTAAGTGTTTAAATTCCTATGGGCCAGATCACCCAAGCATAAATGCTATGTTGTTAATTTCTTTAAACTCAATTATTCTGTTTGCTGACTGACAGCCGAATCTGATTCTAGTGAAAAACAATGGATTTGAAATAATATGATTGCCCACATCAGAAGCTATGTGTAAAGAAGCCATTCCAGGAAATTACAAGCAATCATTAGATTGACTGTTATTTATAGAGAGTTTAAATCACTTCTCACAGAAAGAAAAATCCCAAAGTGATATTTGATTTTTGATTATTTCTACAGACTCTGCCTATGAGTGGAAAAGCTCAAAATGTTAACTAAATCAGTCAATCATTTAACTCTGAATCGTTAGATTTAGCTCCTCAAAAGTCTAATTTTGCATAGAGTTAAATTAATCTCACTCAAATAGGCATATAATGGAAAATTCTAGTTAATTGCCTCCAATCACTATCAAGGCCTGGCATCATAGAAACCTTTCCAAACACTGATTACATTTTCCAAGCTACAGCTACTACTGCCTATTTGCTCAGTGCAGAAGAAGCTGTAATATATTAAGGCTGAGCCAATAATACCAACATATAAAGTCCTAGTAGATACTAGAACCTTAACAGAAAGAAATGGGTGGCAATTTTCAGTTTCTCAACTGGTAACTTTTGACCCAGGTACTATAGCTTTTCTCATTAATGACTTATAGCAGCTTCATATCATTACCCAGCCATTATTTCAAGTCTTTTACTATTATTTTGGCACAAGGAATAGCTAAAGGTTTCCAGAAGATACTGTGTTACTAGTAGGAAATGTGCTTAGGTGCTGCCAGACCCATTCATATGGTTTAACTGGATTAGTGGCTGATTACATTAACACAGTTTGAATAGGGTTCTCAACACAAATAACTTAGAATGCAGTTCCAAGTTGATGTGTGTGTGTGTGTGTGTGTGTGTATACACATATATACATACATACATACATACACACACACACACCCTGTTTCCCTGAAAATAAGACCTTTCCAGATAATAAGCCCAAGTGGGTTTTTGAGCCATGCGCTAAAATAAGCCCCCCCCAAATAAGCCCTCCCCCAAAATATTGCAACACAGCAGCAGCCGTGAGGTGACTATGCTCGCCACTTCCTGCACCTCAAAAATAATAAGACCTCTCCAAAAATAAGGCGAAATGCTTATTTCAGGGGTCAAAAGAAAATAAGACCCTGTCTTATTTTCAGGAAAACATGGTATTCCTGATCCAGTTCAGATGCACTAAACTAAAAGTCTGATCTGATGCTTTGCTGTGAGCTTGTGTACTTTGAAAAAGTACCACCAGGTGCATCATACGTGGCTTTGTATGTACTGATCCCTTGCTCTGTGATAGGCCATGTGCCTTATTGAATTAGAGTGATAGTTCTCTGGAGGCTTTTATTCCAGCAAATCACTATATCTTCCTAGGAAGAGAGTGTGAATCAGAGGGACAGAAGGATGCTCCTCTGGCAGTTTTGGAGGGCTCTGCTGCCAACCTTTTGCAGCCTTAAGGGGAAGAGTAAATGCTTCTGTGCATGAATACACAAGGAAAATAAAACACTAATCCTTGCCTTTGCTTTGAGAGTAATTTGTCCTCTTTCAGGACTGACACTTCAACCTTCAATCTGAATTTGTACACTTTCATTTTAAAATGCCATGAATGTATGACCTTAAATTCTTTCTTAATTTTCTTTCCATCTGTTTGGGGTGAAAAGCCTGAATGGAAAACACCATATGCAATGTTTAGATATTCTGAATATATTTTTTATACTATGTGCAATGTTGAAAACATCTTTTAATATAGTAATTTTGTCTTAATTTTTATTTATTAGGTTATTGGATACTACCAGATTTTCACTTCATAAATGTATTTCAGCAATCAGTTTGATTCTGAACATCAGATCAGATTTGGCAAACTGCAGGTATTGGAGAACACATACATTCTGACTGTGATATTAATTTGGGAAAGATTGAGTAAATTTGCATTAAAAACCTAATGAGCCCAGCCTTTCTTTCTTTTTTTTTGTATTTCTATCATACAAAGGACTTTATTTTTGTATAAACAGAGTCAGAAGAACATAGATTGAATCTGAGGCAGTCTGAAATGTTAAAAATAATGTGGGAAAACTGAATCCAGCTTTTTAAACAATCAGTTTTATTCTGTACAGCACAATTACCTTTGCTGTCAATAAAGATAACATTTACTCCTGCAGGTAATTCTAAACAGTCACATGTGTTCTTTAAAACCTAGCATGAGTGGCAAAGTCAATGACACCATGCCATTGGAAGGCTGCTTTGAAATGTTCCGTTTAAAAAAAAAGCAGTGTAGACATAAATCAAGATTTGGTATATTCAACTGCTGTCATTTTAAACAAGAATCTACTCTAGTCTCTACCTTTAATTGTTTGATATGATCATTGTCCTTACCAAAGGATCATGCACAAAGGCCAGACATGGTGGAGTGGGTAGGGCTGATGTAAATCAAATGGCCTTTGCAGAATAAAATAAAGGTTATTTTGTGCTACAAAAAAAATGTAACAAGATTCATGATATTTTCTAACATGCCCGTGGAAACTGCCTGTCTCTTCCAATTATATCCAAGGTGAAATTGAGAGTAAACATAGGTTCATGTGTTCTCTCTCTCCATCCTCTTTCCCTGCCCTTTCCCAACTCTTCTCACCTCTTGTACTCACAGGATAATCAAATAGTGTATCAAGGGTGAGAGGTGTTCCTCTTTATAAATGCTTAATTTTTAGTGAACGCTTTCTGATGAGCTGAGAAAAGAAGAGAATGAAGAAGAGTAAAAGAAAATTATTTTGAAACCAGCTTGACTTCTGGTAATGACACGGACACAATCATAATGTTCTCTTTGCAACAGAAGTCTGCTGCTATTATGAACTGGCTTTGGTTATAGATACTCTGCTTTGGGACGCAGGATTGATAGTGCCTAGCCAACTCTGGCTGACCTCAAAAAAGCTAAGCAGCTTTGAACCTGGCTAACATTTTCATGTGAGACCAGAAAGAAAAACCCAAACAGTTGACTAGATTGAAAAACTGGAGAGGAGGAAGGACGGGGAAACTTTATCCTGTTGCCAAGAAAGCTAAGTGGGTTCCTAGGAGATGTCCTTGAAATAAAATGAAATGAAATGTCTCCTAGGTCTGTATGGAAATGAAGTTTGAGATATGAAATATCATAACTGAGTTTAGTACCTGCCTTGTCTCAGATGTCAAAAACGTATTTCAAAGTACAAGCAGATTAATACAGGAGATTCAGAAGCTTTTGGTATTCTAGTCCGAAACCGTTGGTTTATAACCAAATTGGCTGGCATAATGGAATATATGATTTAATATATCTGAGGACACCAAGTTAGGGATGATTGGTATAAATACAAACTTCCTTTTCCTACATGGGAAGATTGAGTGTGGCTTGAAAGTCTATATGGCCACACTTCTTTTTTGACAGAGTTGTTTCTCTAGTCCCATGTAAAGCCATTTATCTTCTGAAAGGCTGTGGTGTCTGCATTATGCCTGAGGGTGATATAGAAAAGATTCCATCTCCTCTTATTTTTAAAAAATGCACATCTTTAAAAGAATAAAGCATAGATATAAATGGCAATGCATCTGTAGCGTGTAACCCATATCAGCCTTTAAAGTGCAATTTGCTTTTATTGATGCTTTCATCTGAAAAACAAACAAAAGAAACCCTAATGTTGTAAATTCAAAAGACTGGGGATAAGAATGAGAGGTGATACTGTGCATCACATATAAATCAGGTAGGTCTAGCAGAATTTCAATACGTAAGGTTAATAATATCGCCATCAGTAGCTCTTGAAAAAGCTTTGGCTACCTTTAAAAAGCAACTTAATTCTAAATCTCAGGAGAAGTCAATCAGTATACATATACAGTATGCACCGAAATGCAAATTGCATACATTAGAGTTCCATTTCCCTTCCTTCCTTCCTTAAATACATCTTATAAAGTTCTTTTTAGGCAAAATAAAGATCAGATGAAGTATCATGTATATAATAAAGGGTGTGTATGTGTATATGAGTGTATGTATACATACACACATACATTACACACACACATTACACACACACACACACACTCACATACACACACACACACACACACACACACACACACACACACACACAAACACACATACAATTTTCTTTCTGTTACATTTACCACTTGTTTTTCTGATATGTTCCGTGAATGGCCAACAGGAAGATTCTGTACTTACTGAAAAGAGGCTATTTTAACTAAAGATTATATTCAAATTACATCATGTGATCTCAGACTTTTATGTTTATGTTTATTGGATTTATATGCCGCCCTTCTCCCAAAGGACTCAGTGCAGTGTACAACATAAAAAAACAACAACCACATATTATAAAAGTTAAAAAGGAAATTAAATAAAGTATTCTAAAACAAACCCAATTAATATTAACAATAAAAAATTAGATTAAAATTAACAATTAAATTAATCATTTATTTTATTCTGTTCAGGCCAGGCCGGTTTGCTGGAAAAGCCAATTTTTTAGGGTGCATCGGAAGGACCTGAGTTCGGGGATTATGCAAAGCTCCGGGGGCAGCTCATTCCAGAAGGAAGGCACTCCCACAGAAAAGGCTCTCTCCCTGGGGGTCACTAGCCAACACTGTCTAGCCGACAGCACCCTGAGGGATTCTGTGGGATCGCACTGGATGGTGGAAGGCTACTGGTGGCAGTAGGTGGTCTCGCAGGTACCCTGGGCCTAAGCCATGGAGCACTTTAAAGGTCATAATTATTACCCTGAATCACACCCAGAAAATAACCGGCAACCAGTGCAGGCCGCCTAAAAGGGGTGTAACATGGGAGCACCTAGGTACCCCCATGATAACCCGCGCGGCCACATTCTGGACCAGCTGAAGTCTCCGGGTGCTCTTCAAGGGCAGCCCCATGTAGAGAGTGTTGCAGTAGTCCAGGCAAGAAAGGACGAGGGCATGAGTGACTGTGCACAGAGCATCCTGATCCAGGAAGGGGTGCAACTGACATACCAGGCAAACCTGGTAAAAGCCCCCCCCCTGGTCATAGCCGTCAGGTGTTCTTCTAAACTAAGCCACGTATCCAGGAGGACTCTCAGATTGTGGGCTCTCTCTGAGGGGGCTAAACTTTTTGCCCCTATCATCAAAGAT